>NW_005841911.1:3276040-3287496 GCF_000455745.1 Alligator sinensis
CCTTGCTTATCCTTTCTTGAAATCCTCTTGCCTTGAAGAGCCCTCCTCTTTCCATCGCATGTGTTATTTATTTAGATTTATACCACATTTAAAAAGGATCCATTCCAAGCACTGGGCACACTTGACAACCCCTTAAAAATACATTCACATGTAAATAGACTCCATTATTTGCCCACAAATAGTACTACCCAGCAGCATCATAAATATCATGAAAATGTAATAAACCCCTTCATACAAAATGCCTTACCCCTTTCCACTAAGGTACACACCTTACACTGGCTGAGGATCTGGCAGTAACACAAAACACTTAGTGTAATCTGGCAGGCAACACAACACCTGGAATATCTTCTTAAATGTGTTTCAGCTAAGTGTGAGGCTCTGTAACAGCTCTGTTTAAGAAACAAGTCCTAGAAAATACATGCCTAAACTGCATTTGCAACACCACAAAATCCCAACAGACCTGAGCTGTCTTTATTCACTATCTCAGTAAAAACCAGTACAGGCTGAAGAAGAAGAGACAGCTACAGCCTTTTAATAAAACATTCTGAACACAATTTGTTAGCTGAATCCTGTTTTCACTGCCACCAATGTAAAACCATACTAGCTTTTCACTTAAGTGGAGCTAATCTGGATTGATACCATTATGGTCAGGAGCAGGATTTGGCCTTCTCTCTATGTTTATATTTTCTTAGTATAATCTGCTCTGAAACAGGAGTACTTCCAAAAAGAGATGGAAATATTGCCTGGCTTCTTCCCCTTTCTGGTAAATGTAGTAGCTCAGTGTCTGGTACTGAAATGCTAGTAGTTAATGTTCTTACTTTAATACTTCACTAATCTTTCACTTCCTCTAGCAGCAGGACATGGGGAAGGGATCCTTCATCCTTCTCCAGCCATGCAAAAAACTCTCTACTTACAGATCAGTGCTAATGAATGGTACGATCTGTTCTACACAGATGTCAAAACACCCCATGCTTTAGTACCTGATCTTCACAATGTAGGGGACACACATAACCACTCTCATCCTCCTTTTACGGATGCTAAACCAGAGTAGATTGCTTCCACAACCTACCCAAGAGTGAGTAGAAACAGAGACAGGGCTTCTTGGCTCCTTGTCCTCTGCTCAGACCACTAAAGGGAGGTGAATTCAGCCAACCCCTGTCAGGATGGCACTGGGCACTATACACCAGTGGTACAAGGCTGCAGATAATGCAGTCTTTAACCTTTTCTGTGGCACATACAGACATGCGGAGTTGCACAGTCTTAAAGACAGGTCCGCTATTTTCTATGGCATATCTAACGAGCAGCAGAATGAAACATTAAGCATACACAAGTGCCTCGTCACATTATGTCAGCTGAACATCTTAAGGCTTGGAAGAGGACTGACTGCAAGTGCACAGTAGGGCAATCTACAGTTACTGAAATCACAGAGCTGACAACCTGATATTGGAGAATGTGCACTGCATTATTCTTGGCCCCACCCAAGAGACAGATACATAAGCTTTTCTCATTTGTGCCCACGTTCAAGTGCAGGGGAAAATATTTGTGGGTTCAAAATTAAACTGCAAAACTGGAGATTACCAGACTCAAAATCACACAGGTGCAATAATTACTCCACTGCCACTGGCTACAGCAAAGGAGACTCTAGAAATACAAAGGTGATAGCAACAAATCTTCCTAGATATACTATAATTCTGTGGGGTTGGGGGAGTCTAACATATTCACGTAGTTCCAATCTGGGTCTCACTGAAATCAAAACGTTGATTTAGCTGCAAAACATCATGAAGACCGAAACAATGCCTAGGTTTTCCCACCCCAATGACACAGTAAAAGTGTGTGCTTTAGGAAATCCAAAAATGACTAAGACTGCATTCATTTTTCTGCACCTGTTCTGAGGCATCACCAGGCTCATTTACAAGATCAAAATTCCAAAAATACTTACTTGTGGATGAAACAAGAATCCAGGGGAAGGTCTCAAGTACTTTTCTTTTAAAGCTTCAAGTGGATCAGTTAACTTTCTTTTCTCTACTCTGTAAATGTTAAAATTAGATTTGCTTGTGATGAATCAGTCTCAGACATTAATGCCTATTCAGTATTCATGCTCAAAATTGTCAACAATACATCCAGTAATTGGTTTCTCAGGCATAATCATAAAAGATAAGGTGGTACAGTCATCTCTTGATTCATTCACATAACTCTCATTAGCACTAATGGGAGTTGTGAACATCCATTAGCAGGAGATTAGACCCTTTACATTGGAAATAAGCCTATTTCAAAAGACCGATACTATTGATAATAGAAACTGATAATTATGTCGAGCACTTTTATCAAGAAATAGGGCCAAACTGCATTGTCCAAACACAAGAAAAAATTCCATTGAAGCCAATGGAAGTTTTCTGTATTAGGCGTATGGAAAAGGACCCTTTGAAAACTCTGCACAAAATCTTCTTCTATGAGAAACTTAGGCCCAGATCCTGCAAAGTTCTTCCAGGCACAGAAACCACTTGTATGGAACAGTTTGCAAGACTGAGCCTGAGCCTGAGCAGTATGCAAGACTGAGCACTGAATTTGACATCGTAGAAGTGAAGGTTATATTCAACAAATTGTGTATGATTACGTACTGAACCATGGGATCTAATCGTTTAGATGGCATTTTAGATCATCTTACATTCCCAATTATTGATTCAAATGATACAGTTCCTCAGGGACTGATTTTTGGCCCTTGCTCAGACATACTCTCACTGGCTTCAGTGGTAGATAGGCCTCAGTAACATTTGGCGATATTCCTGTTCTACAACTTCGCACACAGTATTATCTTTCACAGCACCACTGTATAACACTAAAAATGTCCATTAATTAGATCACGATGAATTAACAATATACAAGGAGAAATTCATACACGTTGGCATGAATTAAACTTCAGGATAAGTACCAAGTTGCTATCAACATTCCTTTCCCAGGCACACTCTTTATCTTAGCCCAGAGAGTGTGCTGCAAAAATTCTGCCAAGAGCAAGTTTTTGAAAGACAGTAATAAATTAAGATCTTTTGTGTTACAGTAACTTCTTTTTTACAATGGCCTCTTTGTGAAATGGGCCATTTAGATTAGGAACAAATAGTTTTTTATGGCTAATATTTCACTACGCCTATGTTTTCTGTAGATTACTTTAGAACTATGAATACAACTTATTGCAGATATGCAGGCAGGATATCAAAGTGCATACAGGTGCTGATGGATACAAAACATAGGTGAAAACTTAACCCCACTGAAGGCAATGGCAATACTTAGAGAAACTCAAAGGGGTTAGGATTTCACACCTGATTTCACACCTATGGCTTGCTCATAGGGTTTGCTTCCAGGCCCAAAAGCAGCAGCAAGGCTACCTTTGATTTAATGGTGAAGGAGCTGTACCCTACATGCATCTATTTATGACATTTTTGCAGAGCCAAAGCCAAATTCTGCCTTCAGTTACACTTAGAAATCTCAAAGAAATGAATGGGTTTCTCTAATGTAATGGATGGCAGAATTTCCCCCTTATTATCCATGTTCTTAAGAAACATCAGGCCAAACTGGGTTTGTGGTTGTACCTGTGTGAAACCCCTTCTACTTTAGGCAAAAGTAACCTAGAACACAGTTTGGCCCAGGGAAATTTTGAAACAGATTCTGTTTTGGAGTGGAGGTAGAACAGGATGTGGTGCTTTTGAAGAAAAAGGAGTTTGTAGAAAAAGAATTAAAAGAGTTTTTAATACATGTATATATCTAATGGTGGCACCACCCCATTTCTTGTTTAGTGAATATATTAAATTACTGCATACTGTAAATCAAAATGCACACTCAACTAAAGGGTCACTGAGACTACTCAGTGAAAGTGTTGACTATGCTCCTCAATTCTATGTTCCATTAGAGCCGATTACCTGTAAATAGGATCCATAAAGAATGGAGTGGGCCTGGCATGTTGTAAAGAGGACTCAGATGTTTTCCTTGATTCAAGTTCACCTCCTTTCTTTTCACCAAACACATGGTTTTTCCGAGGTTCAGCCTGTTTTGTACCACTGGCTCGACTTCTGCTACCCATGCTTAGGTCTAGAGGCTGGTCCTGGCTTGTCACAGGTGGAGCTGCTGGCTTGGTTGCTACAGGAGTAACGGGCTTCTCCTCCTTACGTTTAGTGGTGAGATCAAAGGGAGACTCAGAGCTTCCCTTTGGGATCTTCTTTATTTCACTTGGTGATTGGGGTTCCATTTTCAAAGGTAATGGTCTCAAGTCTCTATCAGGAAATGGATACATTGATTGAGAGAATGCTGGAAAAAATGGGAGGGGAAACATGGAAGGGTAAGGTAAAGCTCCAACTTTTTTGTCTTGCAGCCCCACAAGTCCTGTTGAACCAAAGTATTTCTCAGCAATAGAAGCAATAGCCTTTATAGAATCATTCACAGCTCCTGAAACCGCAGTTTGCTCCTCTAAAGATGGTGAGAAAATGGAATGATTGTTGTGTTCTTTCTTATTATTTATTGAAGCCAAATTCTGAAGAGAGCTTACTTTGTCTTTGAACATTTTACCATTTTCTTTAAATTTCTCTTTATCACTTTCAATGTCACTCTCCAGATCAGAGCCCGAGGTGGTCTCCAAGTCACTGCCACTGGGGGTACTGACATCATCAAGGTCACTACTCTCTGACTGGTCACTGATTTTTTCGTGCGGCCTCTCTTCAGAGGACCTCTCTGGTTGAAGCTCCACTGGCTTATTTTCACCTACAGATGGTTGTTTATTTAGTGCCTTCAAAATATCCTGTGTAGCTGGCAGTATCTGAGGATTTGTCATGAGGGGACTTTGACTTTTGTTTGTCTGGTCTGTGCTTGGTAGTCCTTTAACAGGAGAACTAGCAGGTATCAAAGGTGGCCTGTGGTACAAGCCTGAAGGAAACAGACCAGGGAAGCTAAAAGAAAATCCAGGAGCTGTTGGAAAGGTAAGACCAGCAGGATGCCTATTGGCTCCAAAATAGTCAGCAAGGCCCGGATTTGCATGATTCATATTAACCATGGACGTTTTATCCATAGCTGGGGTTCCAGGAAGTGAAATGCCTTGGCCAAAAAATCCTCCTGCTGCAAAATGGTTCTTTCCTTCACAAAATCTCCTGTGTTTATTTAAGGAAGACGTAGTGCTGAACATTTGTCCACAGTCTTTGCACTTGATTTGGGTTCTGCAATCAGCATGCATGCGCTTATGACGACAAAGGTTTGAAAACTGAGTATAGGATTTATGGCAGACCTCACCTGTGTGTAAACAACAACAATAACACATCTCAGGCTTTATGATAATTTTCCCCCTTATGAAATTTTGAAATAAAACAATTTGTTACCCCCAAAACGTCAATTTGGAAGCCATAGGAGAAGTCTGGGAGATTAATCTAGATACACAAAACACATGAAAACTAATTTTCCAAAGCAAGGCATCCAACCAGACAAATGTCTCAAGGCAGCACCAAACCCTCCCCTCCCCCCAAATGAATAACTACAAAGTATACATATGTTCATTGTTCATACTTATCTTGCTCAGTGTTTAAAATTCATTACAATTGTTTTTATACTACACTAGCACCCCCCTTCATCAGACAAAAAACACACACATTAAGATGCTACCCCTAGAAATATTTGTACATGTAAGTAGCTGTAACCTTGAATACATCCACTGATTTCAATGAGACCATTTATGTGTTTCAAGACAGACTTTTTCCTGAGCATTGGCAAGGTTGAAGCCACAAACACAGAGAGACTCCCTGCCCCAAATAGCTTACAGTCTAAAAAGCAAATGGAAATACGGAGAGTAGAGGAGAGGGAAACAATCAGATCTATGCATGCACATATTAATATTAAGAAAATCAATCCTCTGCATTTACAACTGACATGTTAACTGCATGAAAGCCATGACATTTGAAATTATGATGTCTAAAGAGACCATAATCTGGTATCCTGGAACACTTGTAAATCCTTCTGTTGCTGCCTATAGTGTAATGCAATGCATATGGTCAGTGTGGTAGTTACAGATGCTCTGGAAGCCACAATTTTAAACATAATGCCTTGTGTAGTTATAAGCTTAGCCCGTAATGCTGTGTTAATGTAGCTTGTTTGTTTGTTGCTTGCATGTGGAGAGGAAGAAAATACACTCTATTTCAACAACTATTTCCTCAAAAATGCAGCTGTATTTTTTGGAATATCTGAAACACAAAACAGCTCAGTGGATTTCCTTCACACTCCTCTGGGATGAGAGCAATTACAGCTCCAAATAGTAGCATTTGGAGAAACCCAGAAGCCAGCAGGATTATGGAGTCCAATGTTTATATGATTGGCTTGGTCTGCACTACAACATTTACTATGGTTGAGTACCGTGTCCAACAAATACATTAGGAGGCTGAAGGTGGTCTAGAACATGGTAACATTTTGTAGTGGAACCTGGGCCATTGAAGCATATAGGATTTTTTGCTTTCAGCCAGAACATCCTATCAAATGACAACTACAGGGTCATTATTGCAAAAATGTAACTTCTACTTTGTGAGGCTTTGTTTTCATGTCATCTTGAAAACATGTAGTTGAATCCTTGATTTCTCTCCTTTATGAACTTTGCTGACCAAGGCAAATAATGTTTGGAGTGGCAAACATTACATAGAGGCAAGAAGCCAAATAGTTAAAAATCTGGTTCCATAAGAATACCTCTACACATTGCCCTACATCACGGTAGCGATGCGCTACATTGCCATACAACACGCTACAGTAATGTAGCAATCATGTGAGTCTACATATGACTGGCAGCTACTTCACCATAGCAGCATACTTTTAGCATGCCACTACAGCAAAGTAGTGGCTAAAACTAACCATGCACCACGCACACGGTGCAGTACAGGCAGTTACTGTGCCGTGCTTCAGTATTTCTTTTTGGAAGTACTAAAGCATGGTACAGTAACAATGCCGCTGTAGGGTGACATGTGACATGCCCTAGACCCCAATCCCTCACACATATAAGCATGGGTAATTTCTTTAATTAAAGTAGTCCTAATGAACTCAGCAGGATTGCTCCTGGGGGTAAAGTTACTCGCGTACATAAGTGTTCACAGAATCAGGACCCTAGTCTGCTCTTAGTTATAGGCTGCTACATGCAGTTTGACGTTCTGAATAGAAAGGGAAATCAAACCCCTAAGGGCACTACAATGATCTTCGCTAGTGAGGCCTAAAGAAATCTGATCAAGAGATTATTTTTGAAGGAGGCAATGTGGGTTGCCAGTCACACTGCAAAACAGACTGCAAATTCATTCAGAAAGCTCTTATGTTTGACTCACAGCTACTTTAGGTTACATTGGCCTGAATGCTTTTTACATATCCTTTTTAGTGTCGTTAACAAACACACACACACGTACGTATACACACCATTCATCTGAAAATTGCCAAAGTTAAAGCATAAAATTCTTTATGTTGAAGTCTGGCCCCACTGTCAAGTCATTTTGCTGTTAACAGGTCTAGATTTGTTCAAAATCAAAATTAGATAATATTATGCCTCTACCAACAACTCCAATTTTGTCTTCAGAGGGAAAGCATGCAGCTATTTTATTTTTATATAATTTGTGTTATATCATATGCTCTCATCTTTCACACATCAAAGCCACACAACAATACACATTGTGCATTCTGAGACCTTTTTAACAATCATTTTCATGATTTGAGACAGGCTGACATAATTTACAATGGCTCTATTTTAAGCCTGCAAAGGAAACTGAATTGAATGTATCCCATCCTGCACTGTTGGTTCCCATGAACTGTAATCACGTCCTCTAACTTCCACTCACACCAGGGCCTGTGCTAACCTTCCTGCACTTCTAAACCTCTGCCCTTGAGAAACTTGAACACTTGTTGTCATGTCTTAATTGTTTACCTCTGTAGAAGGCTGCTTCACATCACAGCAACAGTGCTTCCATTGTCCTAGGACCTGATCCTGACTTCACTGCTCATACATGGGTTTTTTTCCTTGTTCTCATTGATATCATTGGGACAACTCAGGGTTGCAAAGGTTGCAGGATTGGGCCCAGCCACAGGAAATTTGTGATGTTAGACTTCAGGAAGAATGCCTGTAACTATGTATCAGTTCACATTCCTGTGAGATACCTTCATTCACAAAGAAGATTACAAATAAAAAATGCTGAAGCTTTCCTAGTGTGCCTATTAGAAATTTTACTAGAATTAGGTTTTTGCAAACTAAAATTGTGCATACTAGTACTAGGTATTCTCATACTAAATGGGTTTTGTTTCCTAATTTGGGGGAGTGGAGAGACTCCATGTTCCTAGTTAATTAAAGATGTCAGGGCAAGAATTTATTTGTTGCGATATACCACTTTTAAGGTTTTCCTGCATAAAATTAGCATAGAGTTCCCAAACCCATTCCCACTGAAACACTGTCAAAATGTCCAGGTGCAAAATGAGGCCCATAAAGACCAGGGCTGAATTGTGAAACTTAGTCGTGCTGGTGAGCACCTATTCAAACGAATAGTCAACAGGTTACCCAGGGAACTAATCATGCAAGCCATAATCAAATAGCTACTATAATGTGGTATTACTTGGATGAGTAATTTCTAACTGTGAGTTTCACAATCTAGATCCTGTTGGTCAAGTCCTCACCTAGTGTAAATCAGTGTAGCTCCTCTGAGCCTGTGGAGTTCTGCCAAATGATATCGGTGAAGGACCAGGCCATATTTAGTTAGCAAAATATATGATCCTATTCTATATTTTCATAACACTTATCTACACTTCTTAAACTATTCTATATTAGGAAACTACAATATGAGGAAAACTGGAAAATATTTTATTTCCAGGGAAGAACAAAATATTATATCCTCACAAGTTAATAGTAGCCTTGGAAAACTGTTAAAGGCAGTGCAGATTCAGCCATAAAATGCTTAATGTAAATTCATATAGATGTTAAAACTAAACTAAGACATTACTGAAATCATGAAATAAAAATAACAGGAACATGCAGGTGTATTTTACTGTAATGCCTGACATATATGTAAAAGCTGTAACAGAGAATTTCCATTTTTTGCCATAAAATGCAGTTTTTTTAAATTAGATATTCCCCATGCAATATTCTCAGATATTTAAGTGATAAAACAGTAAAACAGGAAATCATGTAATTGTTACTCTATGGACTTACATAGGCCCAGTCCTCCAATCTTTATTCACCAGAGTAGTCTTATTCATGTGGGTTCTCTCACAGAAGCTGTGTGCTACTGAATTTTACATAAAACACCCTTTGTTTTTATTGGGGAATTCTGCATATGGATAATTGCACAGTGTGGTCCAATGGGATTACTCACATAAGCAAGAACTATTTCAATGAGTTAAGATTATAAAATGAAGCCCTTTTTTTCCACGTGATTTTTTTTCCAAGTAAAGTTTTGCTTAAAATTCAGCAGATGGAGGAAGGTTATCAACTTTAATTGCTTCCACATATTAAAGCAATAGAAGCTGGATTTGCTTTCTATGATTGCATTTTACTGTGTCCTTGATGTTCTACCTCTCTATCTTTACTCTCAGCAGCTAGCCTATAAGTGTAGCTTCCCATCTCCTTGCAGGTTTTTATCACTCGGTAGACCCCCCAAGTCTAACAGAAACCGCAGCCCTCCCACTCCATCCCCCAAGGTATATGAATTCATCTGATGCTAAGTGTATTCTGGGATTTTCTTAGAACCCAGAAATTAGCTAGCAGTTAAGTTTGCATATTTTGTGCTTATTAAACAAATTACTCTAAGTACTATTTTGAATATGTTCGCTTTATTATGGCATGTGGTTTCTATTTGGAAAGGCTGGAGATTTTGTGAAGGCAGTGAGTAATTACCTTCGTGTTGGTGAGTTTTCACTCAAGCTTGGGCAGAATACTGTAATAAGAGTCAGTTGCCATAAACAGACTGGTAGGGTAAATCATGGTGTGTGGCCTTTTGCTGGGAAACAGATATCTCGTTTAGGTGACCCTGTCCCCCCTCCCTCAACGTTCAGAAAATCCTACTCTACATGTGACCTCCAAATTCTTTTGTTCTGTAATTACATGGCTATTATTTATGATTGTTCTATGGTTTTCCATCCATTGCACTTTGCATTTGAAGAACCACAGTCACTGTTTTGATTTACCAGAGATCACTGAAAACAAGTTAATGAAAAGCATTTTACACGTGATTTAATCTGAAAAGAATTGTAGTTTTATACAGAGTAATTCAAAAGCATCTCTGGCTACAATACTTGAATAGCCCTACATGGCAGGAAGCTATTGTTTTTTTAATTATCAATTGTAAAAACTCCTTGTAATCCCAGTTAAAAAAACACAGACACACACACAGACACACACATACATTAAACAAATATTTTAATTGGTCCTAGCTAATTATATATTGGCTACGTAAATAAGTATGAATTAGTTTAGTGGCAGATGCACAGCTCTTTCAGGAACATGTCTTTTAAGTCATTACCACTTACACTGATGTATTATCATGACCCAAAACACATGTCATAGAACTATTGAACTGCTCCCTTGATGTACATATGCTGAGTGTTTCAATATACTGCAAAGGTTAATACTACAGCTGTTGGAATCAGATTACTAGTGGCTCAAATGTTAGAGAAAAGTCCATGTAGACTATTACGAAATTGCAGGCTTGTCCTCTCTGTCCATTAGACTAGCTGCCTGTTTGACCTTACACCTTTTCACTGTGTTTGTCTGGATGCTGAAGATCTGCTGTGTAATTTAGTCTACCTCTGAATGAGTTAGGCTGACCTGCGCCTGAAGCAGCGAGTTTAAAAAGGTGAAATGGAGTCACCTTGAAAAAGGTACGAGGATACTTTTTTTTGGCGTGCTAGTATAGAAAATAGGGGCATGGTAGGGAAAAAAAGAGGCGGGTGTATGGAGACAAAATGTTTTCATAGGCTTGGAGAAAGATTTAAGAATCTCTTGTGATTGAATGGCAAAAGGAGAAAATTGCTTGTATTTTCTGTCTTGGGGTGCTGTTTCATTGCTAAAAGGGGCAGAAGGCCTGGTATTACCAATTATCAGGAACCCCAGTCCTGCATTAGGATCTGACAGTACAATCTCATTGCAATCAAAGAGGATTTCTTTGCATAGTGCTGGGGTCTGCACTAATATGCCTTGAAGCAGAATCAGAACTGGGGAGGGGTTCATTTTAAAAAGCTCATTTTTAAAGTTATAGAAGGTTCAATCAATACTTAAGAGTGGGATTTACAAAGGCTATTAAAGGAGTTAAAATAATTTCCTATAACCCAAAGGTTCATCTGTAAATCCTAGCCTACGTGGTGGGATCTGATCTTGTAGGGAGACCTCCTGTTAACCGCCATGGTTAATTTCCAAAGCAATACAGAACTTCAGGTCACATTTTTCCCCACTAACTCCCAGAATCCAGTGAGGCTTTGCTAAC
>NW_005841911.1:3287506-3311430 GCF_000455745.1 Alligator sinensis
ATGCACTGATCTTTGAATCCAGCAGGGAGAAAAATATTCTTGCAGCATCGGGTGCATCATTATGCACAGTGCCTGCTTGGATAAGAGCAGTACACAAAACAACTCTATGCATCGGACAGTGGATTACCCGTATTGGTTCAGTAAATGACGGTACAAATCTCCTCCCACTGTAATGAACCAGTTTCACAGGAAACAGAACCTGTGTCTCAGTTTCCTGATTTCACCACTTTTTGACAAGAAACAGATAAGGAACTTTAGATGTTTAGCTGTAGACTTACATATAAAGGGTTTGACACTGCTGTGGATGTGTTTATGCTGTTTGAGGCCTGAAGAAGTAGCAAACGTTTTGCCACATTCGGGACAAGCGTGAGCACGAGCCCCCACGTGCTGCGAACGAATATGCCTCTGAAGGTTGCTGGGGTCCGTGAAAACCTGCTAGGAAATGAGTACTGATTAACCAAGAAATTTTAACCCAGGAGGAAATCAGCAATTACACAAGACTGTTTCAAAATCAATATTGGTGGGAGGGGGGGCATTAAGGGGTAAAATGAACTATCTGCCTGGTTGCTATGATCTTGCCATATGGAAACCAATGGGAGTTTTCAATTGGACCTTAGATTTATCAGGACTAGTTGTATACTAAACAGTTCTATTCATAGCTTTTGTCCCCTAAAGTGAGACATGCCATGTTTATTACCTTGCAAAACATCACACTAGGTATGAAACTCTCTCTGTTCCATACCAAATCCTCTTTTGGGCAGTGACTGCTGTTCAGAGCTGGCAACATGAGGCCGCACTGTGGTTTAAATCTTTAGACACTGCTGCAAGAGAAGTGCTTTACAACAACAAGAAGTGCATTCCATCCTGGAAATCATGATCACCAACCCAACCTTGAAGGTTAATTTTCAGCATATAGCTTTGTTTCACTACAGAAATATAAAAAATATTGTGGCAAATCTTGCTACCTTGATCTTAAGCAAAAAAAACTCCCATAAACTTCAATAGAGGAGCTAATAATAATTCCATAGTATTGTGCAGGATCATCACTAACACAAGAACAAATGGGTATAAACTGGCTATGAAGAAGTTGAAGCTGGATATTTGAAGATGTTTCTATCTACAAGACATTCTGGAACAACTTTCTCATGGGAGAGATGGGAACCAAAAACCTCAGCAGTTTTAAGATGGAGTTGGAAACACTTTTATGGTGTGAGTGCCTGTAACAGAGGAGCACTGGATTTGAAAACCCACCTGTGCAAAAAATACGACCCATGGAATTGCAGGAGAAAAATATTTTCCTGCAGGCCTGGTGTGGTATAAGTATGTTATAACTACAGTTCTCTATGAATAATCTATGTTATGGGCCAGAACCTCAGTTCGGACATAGCTCGACTGGAGACAAGAGTTGTGTTTGTGTACATCAGTGAGGCCAACAGGCCAGCATTGCTGCTTCTTCTTCTTAGCCATTTATATTGCAGTAGTGTTCTACAGTCCTGGTGAGCGTTGGGATCCACTGTGCTGGGGACCATACAATCACATTGGAACATCCTTGCTCCAAAGAGCTTAATCCTTTAAATGTAGCACAGGAATTATAACACGAGATTGCAACTATTCCATCTGTGCTAAGCAAAGAGCAGCATATTGTTGTAATGGTCCTGGAGCAGTTTGAGAGAGAACTATGTCATACAGTCAGAATCTTCCTGCTGGTTTTCTCTGCTGCTCTGGGAGGGAGTAAACTGTGTTGGGCTACCAGATGCGGCCCTGCTGCTGCTAGGCTACTTGGTGTGTTGCAAGGGCAGAACCAAGGCTCTCTGCTTGCTCCCTACTTGACCCCTGTGGCCCATTCTGCACAGGATGGAAATACAGCCTCCCAATGGAATCTGATTTCCGATATCCCTCCTATGCTTCTTCCTGTGATGTGGGGAGACAGAAAAAGGAATGAAGGGGGTGCCTTGCTACGCTGTATGGCTGAGCTAGGTGCGCCCCATCTGGTCCAGAGAATGTGATGAAGCATCACTCCACCCCTGCATCTCCAGTGGGAATTCTTGCCCCTTGTAGTTTATTTGTAATATATGCCAGTTCTTCCGACAGACTATACTGAGCTAAAGGTTCACCTTTCCAAACATATTTCTAGTTTCCTGTGACTGGGTCTGTCTGGGTGGAGAACAGATTGCACCCACATTTCCAGAACAGATGGTTGTTTCTGCTAAAATGTTTGCAAGTAAAATAGTTAATAACTTGACATTTAAATGGTTATCAATAGGCTTCAGTGGCAGCCCAATCACTAGCTGAAGTACACACACCTCCTCTTGAAATTAAGGGCGCTGACAGAAGTGACATTTGTTGCACGACTGGCCCCCTGAAAGCGTTCTATAGCTATTACGTGACACACATGCACAGCTGCAAAGAGCTTTAAAAGTGGCTGATCATGTAACATATTACCCTCACCTAATGAGGTTTCAGATGAAGGTGCTCCAAAGTGAAGCACCTTAGAGAACTTCTGTCCCTACCAGTTTATCAGTGCAATCAGGGCTGGGCTGAAGCATTTACAACACTTAAATTCTACAGAGGCCAATGGGGCAATCAGGGAAGCATTAGTGTGAGCTGCTATTTAGTACTGCCTAAGTCTGTTTCCCTATTCAAGAGTTGCCTTTGTATCTCATAAAACATACAGAGAAAGGTCAAATATCCTACAAATTCACTGTACCTTGGCACAGTTTTCACACTCATAGTGCTTTCCACTGTCATGTGACATCTGATGACGTATCAAGTTTGACTTCCAGTTAAATGCCTTGGGGCATTGGTCACACTTGTATTCCCTCTCCTCACTGTGCGACAGCATGTGTTTCTCCAGGCTGTGAAGACAAAAACAGTCTCAGAGATGTCTCAACCACATCTGAACAAGAACCCAGTTTTATTTGTGATTGATAGCCCAGTTTACAAGTGAAAGTGGAAGGAGGGGAGAGACAATGGATAACAGAATTACAGAAAGCAGAGGGGAGAGGCCCACAAGCCTGATCTGGAGAGGATTAGGCCCGCAATATCTCATCCATGATGCAACAAGGCATCTTCTAGTGCTTTCTCCAGCTACTTTTCAATGTCCCAAGGAAGCAGACTTCCAGCACTTTCTTTGGATAACTATTTCAGAGACTTACAAGTAGCATATTCAGGTAGGTTTTGGGGGTTGGGGGTTGGGGTTTCCTAGCAGTGTGAATATCCCCATCTTTTTTTGATTCTAATATTGCCTCTAGTTGTATCTGTACCACTAAATAACTCCACTGAAGGCGTACAAAATAATGCAAGTAAAATCAGAATCAGGCCCTTATGTACTGCAAACTAATATCAAGTTCCCCCCCTAGTTACCTGTAGCCATACTGACAGTATTTGCTAAGGAGTCAGTAGCCCTAGGCCTTAATAATTTTGTTGGCGGTCTTTTCCGTGACTTTCAGTTATTGATGGAAATAAGGGAAGAACATTTTTAAATACCACTTACATCCGATCACCTGGTAAAACCTTCTCTCATGCACTTATTTTATGAAAAGTTAGAAAAAATATACTATATCTATGTAGTGTAGTATATAGATGCTCAGGAAAGACTTTAGTGTCTAAACATGCCAGAGAACGTGCCTCCACCAGTATGGCACCCAATTCTTCAGTCCCTTTTCATACAATGTCCTATTGAGTTTGAGCAACTTGGACAAAGAGTTGCGGGGCTTGTAATCCACTCATGGTTCTAGAGTCTCATCTGGCACTTTTATGCTCAGTCCACTTCATTACAATTCAGTTCAATTTAACCATAGCGGGCTCCTGTTTCATTCTCTAAGAAAACGGCTGTGACTTCTTCCTTTAATATTTCTCCATGAATTCACTCTTTCTTTCTTATCTTGACGCACAGATCTGAATGTTCCTACACAGTATTTCTTGCTTAATTACACATATCCCAAAGCACATATTGTGTAGCCCTGTTATATAGAATGTTCTTCTGAAGTGTTTCTGAGATTGACTGCATTTACCCTCATTTTTCACTGCTTCTCCCAACAGACATATCTATTTGTGATAAGTCATTCTTTGTTTTCAGCCGTTGTCTTGAATCCTTAATATTTTAAGCTACATTAATATTTATTCAAGGGCTCCCATACATTAGATATTGTCCTTAAATTCAAATGTAGCAAAGATAATTCACTACATGCAGAAACACTGGAACCCTGTTTCTGGTTTCACTGTTGCAAGCTTATTGACCTTACCAAGATCCATCATTCACTTTGACTCAGTCACTTACACTGAAAATTATGTGAACTGGGGCCAAATTCTGCTTAATATTACTCAGTGAATGAATATATATACGCAAATGCACTGTGACTGGGCATGAACTGGTGTGTATGGAACAATAGAGTGCTATTTTTAATTTTCAGGGTGACAGCATTAATTTTGTAGGAGCATAAGAACAAAGTCATATGAGGTGATGAGCACCTCCTACATAATCCTGAGCACCCTCCACTCAACCTATAGAGGACACTCAACACTCCTGAGAGGAAACGGCAACTTGCAAAATCAGGCCTGAAGTGATCATTCCTATGGTGTATGTAACTGCAAGACTCTCACTGTCAACACTCCAGGTCAATGGAAACATTGTCTGTATTAGATCTAGTTCATTAAATATGCATGTTCTTTGTGGAGAGATATATAAACTGATGAAGGATTTGTAATCTATCTAATATGGGGCGCAGGTTTCCCCACTGCCAGAGGCATGCTCCAAGTGTTGTCCCATGGGATCGGGACCCTGAAGTCCCGGGAGTAGCAGAGGCCTGACTTGTGGAACAATGGGCAATGCCTGTTTCACCCAACGATGAAGATCAGCTGTGCTGAGATGTAGCCCGATACAGTTATCTGCTTCATTTGACAATGTCTCTTTAAAGCCCCAGAGATAAAAATGGAAAGGAGTAAATGTTAAAGTGCAACTGATTGTAAACAGCACAACCAAACATGCTGCTGCTTCTTGCTACCAGTGAATGATCGATGTCATTCTTTTTGCATGGTAGAGACAAAAAGGCTGAATGCAGTGACAGTTCAGTCTGGGCGAAAGCAAAAGATGTGAGTCCAGGTCCTCTCCTGGTTCTGTCCTTAAAAGAGCTGCACTGATTTCCCTAGCTGAGGATCTGGTCCATGATTTTGTTATTCAGAAGCATTGGCTTTATAATTGAACGTCAGTAGCTGAGGCCAACTTTCTCTTCCAACATGGACGCATTGAGTATCAAGAGCAGACACACAGATGTGCAGTTTTGAGGAGGCTGTTGCAGGAGTTACTGATCATTCTCCAGACCTTGAAATAATCTGCGGCGTTCCAACATACTCTGTCCTGCAGTACATTATTTTAAGTAGCTGCAGCAAATTACAGTGACAGGAAATGTGCAAATGATTTACCCCATGTAATATTTGTACTAAATATTTATGGCCTTACAAATACACATTTTCAAGAGGCACGTATGTCTATATCTACAACAATGATGGGTGAGAGAGAGGGGGCAAACCCTACAAATGCTGATACTTCAGCACCGGTGACTGCTAATGGAATTAAGGGTGCCCAACATTTTTCAGAAGTGGGACCAACATGCTGGGCAAAAGTGCTGCTTTCCCTGCATCACAGTGAATTGTCTCTACTCTTTGTTATTTGGAATATACCATAACGTTGTTGCTTTTAAAATCTAAATCGGTCAAAGTGAAAATATTGAACTGGGTCCACAGGCTAAGACTTTTCTCATTTAAGCCACAGCCACTGGTTGTTGTTTTTTGTCATTGGATGAAGGATAATTGCCAGTAGCTTATGTCAAGGGTTTCTTGAATCACTTGCAGCTTTGTGTTGCTGTAAAGTGATTTGTTCTCTATGTAATGATTTAGAGCATAGCAGACGTACAACAGCAAGTTTGGACTCACTAAACTTTATCTAACACTTCTAACTCGGGCAGAGAGCCCTGGTGTCAGCTCTGAGCACTACACCATTCTGCAGGCTTTCTACCCAGTCCAGGCAAATAACGAGGCAAAGTAGTCCTTGGCTTATGTGAATCACCATCTCAATGGTGCTATACCAATTCACACCAGCTGAGGACCTGCCCAAATTCAGGGCCCATTTTTCTCACAGGTAAAGGGTGCAAGATAGGATCTCAGTCACTGCATGGCTGACACATAATAATGGTAACATAAGTAACTTTCTGATCAGTCAGACCTAAGCCACAAAAGAACACAAAAATCTGATTCTTTTTTCATATTTATTTTGTTTTATAATACTATGGAGTCAGATTCAGCACTTATACCCTGTGCAATCCTACTGGAGTCACTGCAGAACTGGGGCTGCAATAAGTGTAGGATTTCAAGTGGCTATTCCTACCTTTGTAAGTCTGGAAACACTTGATCACACTCTTTACATTCTTGGATTTCATGCATGTCCCGGAGGTCATTCTCATTGTCAAGCTTTTTCTGAAAGTCCTCTTCCACCATAGAAAACGCTGAGTGAGGTGTGCTGCATGGGAATTTCTGATGGTCTACTAGTTCTGCCTTGGACTCAAACAGCTGATCACAATCCTCACAACGATACTGACGCTCCTCTGGAAGGCAATTTGGTTACAGGTTGTAGGAGACATGTTACAGTAATATACGTCCTCAGACATATTGATAAGTCCTATTGCTCAACAGTCCCTCCACAGTGCAGTAAAATGAACGGCTATTCAGAGAAAAAGAAAGAACCTGAGAAAAAACTAGGACAAGTTAGGATGCTCTAATTTTCCAATAGTGCGGTATGATCTTATAAGGATTGTTGTTTTCACTGATGTCTGATCCTAAGATTTAAAAAGGACACCAGCCAGTGTGCTCAGCTATTACGATGGAAGCAATACCAGTATTGACTAGGCAGTAGGACTAGGCAGAGGTGGGCTTTCTTGGAGTGTGGTATCAACTAACTCAGGCACAAACACCTCATCAAAAGTGCCCCTGAAGATAGTTTTGGAGGTTTTAAAGACCTTTTAAACATTTCAAGCAGGATTTTTTCCTCCCAGCCTCTGTTTAACAATATGGTCTTAGTCACCTTAACTCATGGGAGTTATACCATGGATTTCAATGTGAATGGGGTCACAATAATACCATCGATTTCAATGTGAATAGGGTCACAGTAAAGCAAATGAGCACGATCACTCTTGAGTTGCTTCACCCACAAAATGAATAGTACTCCATATTCTCATCTCCTAAACTATCAACTTGGGAAGCAAGATCCTTCACACAGAATTTGATAATTTGAACACTGTCTTTAAAACAGCTCACATGTCCTAATTCTATTTCAGTCCTGTCAATACCACAGATGTAATAGGTATGTGAGTTTTGATTCACCATGGTACTTACTATGCACAGGAGTAGCCTGCCTGAAGTCGCTGTATACTTCCTGGCTTAGTGTTATGCATACAATTAAACACTTTGCAGAAAGAAAGTTTAGGAAACTCAAAGAAAATGCCTTATAAGCATCTGATACTGTGGTTCCTATCCAAGTAAAACTCCCACGGGACCCACCAAGGGTTTGGGCTAAGTGAGAAGCAGGCTACTGCTACATATAAATTAGCCAAATGAAAAATGAGTATGCTCAGATTTGGAGGACATGCATTTGTGTGCAGGTTCAGAGTATTTCAGAGAGGCAGTTTATACAATAATACTCTAACCACATGGAAACCCGTGGAAAATGCTACACTGTAAAAGGCTGACGTTTTGAGCACTGACTTAACAAAACTACCGCAGAACAGAATAGCCTTGCCAGTTTTTTAATTGAACAGGGGAAGAAATTTCTTCAGCAGTTTTGGAGGTAGTAAGGATTATGTCAATATGGAATTCTCTTTCTCCCACTTCTTTGGGGAAGCCAGTATAAAATAACTTCGGTGTTTAAGGATCTGTACAAGCGCTAGTGTACCTGCCCACAGGCTTCAGTCCAACCTGACTCAGCCTTCACCCCATAGTTAAATAATAGGTGCACCCCTGCTCTGAGCCTCAGTTGTAATGTCCATACAGCTCTTCACAGTGCAAGACGCAGGATAAAACTATTTCCTTTATAACACATTTAAGCACTCCTGGAGGCCCTATAATGTGCAGGATGTGGAGACTACTTAAGCATTTTAGATACAGTATGGGTAGTTAGAATAAATAATTAACAAGTGAGTTAAGAAGTGGTTTTATTCTGAAAAGCAATGGTTTTAGAAAAGGCACCTTCTAAATCATTAGATTTGCACTTTGATTGTGAATAGGGTAAGATCAGCTTAGCCGAGTGAAAAAAGGGCTCTGTTAGCCCTGCAGAACCAACACAGCTAAGCCATAATGAGCAGCACTATATTCCTCCTTGTACATCATCCACAAAGTTATTTACTACGTACAAGTTACAAAGCTTAATTCTGCTCTCAGTACACCTGTCCAGCCCCAATTACAGACGATGAGGCTGGACTCCTACTGTAATAAGTGACCATAGAACCTGAACACAGCAGGGTTGCAAAGTTGTAACTGTGGACAAAAAGAGAGGGTATAAATAGCTTGTAAATGAAGCAAGTTGGAGCCAGTGTGATTGAAAGACAATAAATACGCAACTCCATGATGTTATTTCTGCAGTCACTCTCCAAAGCAGCACAACACCTTAAAAAAGTTTGTAGACCAGGTGCTTTAGCAACTCTCAGGAAACAATTCACAATAAGGAGAATCATGTACCCCAGAAGTTTATAAATGGCAGAAAATCCTCTATATACGATTTCAGACCTTGATGTATTCACACTTATTCTTTCATAATGTATTGTAGGGTCTCTTCATATCTATCCTTGAAAATATTTAAAGGTAGAAAAGCTAGCAGTTAAGTGCCAGTAACAATAAGAACATTATCTTTGTCACAGACAAAGTAAAACACTTTGCGAGATTAATATCTTCAGTGTTAATAATGTTCAATGGTATGTTCAATGTTGTCAGGTTTCAATGTTAAAAACTATGCGGTGCTACTGTAGGAGTTGCAGAGAATTAAATAAGTAAGGAGATTAGATAACATTTCTTATGGCTCAGATTTCCCTTAATTAGCTATGTTGCAAGAATCTCACTGCATTCAAGAGGACTCCACCAGGGTGAGAGAAAAGAAATATGTCCAACACATCTAGCTTCAGTGGTCATTTTGGATCAAACTAGATAATCTGCAGTAAAAAGTTGCTAACCATGAATATCAGGAGCCATTGTGTCATGTGAATAATCTTCACTCTTCATGAACAGTAACAGCTCCTCTCCTGGTTCAATGTCTGCTACAACTCTGTAGAATATCTGAAAAACAGAATCAGAGTCAATACCAGAAGAAGCAATAGTACAAAAACAAAGCTGGTGGGCACTGCCAGACTTAAGAGAGCCTCTGCTAGTCCAAATGGGAAAAATTCAATAAGTCACTAGAATGACGCCAGTTTATCCTCAGGAAGAATCTGGTCCCAGGCCATTTATTCTCTGGTATCTGTGATGAAAAGATACTACTTCCAATAAAGTATGCTGAGAAATGAGCTACAGGATGGTGAGCAGAGGGCTGTGAATGCTGCTCTCAGTTCATACTTCTTCTGATAATACACTCTGTACCTGTAAATCATCAATAAATCAAATTCCCAGATGGTTTATCAATAAGCTATGAGTAGACCATAATGCAGCCTTTTCAAACCTACGTCCTAATTATACACACAAGGTCTGATAACGTCACTGAAGTTGCAACAGTTGAGAACAAGTGCAAAAGGATAATCCAGGCTAGCGCGTGAACTTCAGGCAATGCCGTTTCTAATCCAGAGAGAGATCCTGCAATGGCATGTTTTAAGAAACTGGTACAGACCAATGTTATGCAGATTATCTCTGTGTTTCCAATATGAATCAAGGAAAAATGTACCTAGGATGAGAAAGCAGCCCAAGAAGCCCACCAACAGCCAAAGCAGCATATGCAGCTGGTGATAAACCTACTGCCTGTGAAGGCTGTCATAAAGTTAGATGTCACTGCTACAGGAAAACCTTACAACATCTGACAGTTGGGCTCTGTGATTATCAGGCAAAAATAAAGAGGAAAAGCAATTTAGTGCACAGGATCTAACATGGCTGCCTACCCACCTAGTTTTGGATATCCTGGAGGAAACTTCTCTATGAAACTGAGGATCTGCAAGGACTCAATTGTTGGGACTTCATGAGAAATGAACACAGTCTGCCTGGACCCTCTTGCTTCTGCAGGAAAGGCGCAGAACACTAAGAAATGAGGTGATGCATGATGCATCATTTTGAAGTAACTCAAATAAATATCAGTAACTCACCGGGACTTTGTTAAGCCCAAGCACTTGAAAATGAGACTTTGTGAGGCTGGCAATGGGGTAAATATCTTATCTTGCGCTAGCCTATTCTTAAAATCCCTGCTCCTAAAACTACTCACTCTCTGAACTCACTTTACAGTGTTGAGAGGAGGGCAAGTGTTAGTTCCATTCATTTAAAAACCAAACGAATCTGCTTGTAATGAGCCAGGTTAAATGCATTTTTTCTACAGGGACATGTTGCAATTACACAAATACAAGATTTAGCATGCATGCAGTTATCCGTGTCCACCAGTAGGTGGCCCTAAAACCCAATTGTATATTTTTTTCTAAGTGGCCTTGACCACAGATATGTGCTAAATATCTAAAAATAACGTAATGAAGAGCATTCCCTCTGATTTTTCTTTTCTTCTTCTGCTCCTCCTTTTTTCATATAGTTCTGTAGTTTGCTTTGACAACAGCAGCTCCACCACCTGAAGTCTGCAAACAGCAAAGTTATGTTGCAATAAACAGGAGAAGAATAAATGGGGCTCAAGCGTTTTTTGTCAGAGAAGCTGAGGTCATCCCACTCTCCCAAGACACAAAAAGGTCCTAAGGAAAACACATGTCATAATGTACACACATTACAGCCTACTGTTTGCTGTGCATTTTCCTAGTAAAAGCCAAGAGTAGGAGCTCGTACATAGCTTCCCCTCCCAATCTGTCAAGATTACAACTCCCTTTTCCTCCCTGCTAAGAGTTACTCTGGTCAAACCGTCACTTGGGTTTTCTTGTTTAGATTTGGTTTTTCTTTTCTTTTATCCTTTAGATAAATGTTTACAAGTAGCATGTTTCATTCTGGAATTCTATTTCCCTTTACAAAACAATGGACTTCTCTCAGCAATTTGAAACACCTCTTTTTTGGCAGCTCTCAAAGGTTTAACTTATTAGCTTCCTTTCCAACACCATGTTGACATTTGAATTGTGACATATTAGAACTTTCAGTGAAATCCTGCAATCATCTTTTCTGGGGAATTCAGGCTTCAAAAAGGATTTCAACTAAGTACTGCAAAATCACAGGCTGTTTTGGCCTGATTTTGCATAACTCAGAAACACCCTCATGAAGTCAACAAGGTTATACTGGTCTGGTATAAAACCAGAGGTTTCATTTTGCCTGCCATTATCCTCAGTTTTAATCTCGTTTCTTCCCTAAATTAAGCCAAAAGCCAAGTAGCACATTCAAAATAATAGGGTGACATAAAGTTCTAGATTTAAAAAATACTCCTTTTATGACATGCATAAAATAATATTGCAGTGGTCGTTAAGAAGCCTAATTAACATGTGGACAGTCACAACTTCAGAGAAAATACATGGTAACTATTGTGGTGATACTGTAAGTAATCACTGCCAGAAATTAAAAAGGTGCTCTAACAATTCCTGAATGGCACAGTGAAGCAGAGGCCTGGGTGATTTTGAACTTCACTGAGTTATTTCTGTATTTTAAGCAAATGTTTATGGCTCCTGAGAATCCAGGGTCCAGCAGGGGCAATGGGAGGGCAGACCAGTTCTGTGTGCCTCCCTGCACAGCTATGCTAACGTACCTCAAACCTGATCCCCAAGTTGTGTTGTTTCTTGAGCAGATACTGCCAATGGTGACAAATGATGCAGGAGCTTTCTTATGTGGATCGCAGTGCACAAGAGACTAGGTTGGCGTCATTTGATCCAAGACTGAAATGCGTTTAAGCGAAGCCAGCTTTTAACTCCCACAAATAAATCTGATACCAATATTGACGCCACTGAATAATTGTTTAAGCAACACTTTCCCCCCCACTTTTTAAGACAAATCCATTTAAATCTAACTCTCTCCACCCCCAACACTTTTTTTCCCCCCAGAAGTGAAACGGTGCCCATGCCCTTGAAAAGTAATAGTAAGTTATAGACTGATCAGCCCAAGATGAGGCTGAGTTGCTGACTTACTAAATGTTGAAATAATGAGTGAATGGCATGTTACCGTGTGAAATAGCTGCAGGTGCTCTGTAGTTTTTCTTTATGTGATTTCCTTTGCCTTGACCAAAAAAGTCCCATGGCTGCAAGAGGTGCGGGGTGGGCCCTATTGTGCTTTACACATTTGGAATGGTAGGATCACAAGCTATATAGCTAATGCTTGGTACAAAGCCTCGAAGACTGGCTCTATCACCACAACATTTTGGATGTCGTCAAGAACCAATTACTGAAATATTGCCTAAGTCTTTGATAAAGCAACTGGTTCTATCAAGTGGCATTTGGCAGAAGTGCTATAGGAGTTCTGTTAGGAAGCCCATAGAAACACACAGGCCTTCAGCATGTTCCGCACTAGAGATATACCAGGTCAAATTGCCCCTGATCCTGGAGAAGCCAGGATAGAAGGAATAGGAGCCTTGGCCCTAACTGCACTCCCTATGCCAGGGCAAAAAGCAGCAGAAGTTCTTGAGCAGGACAACAGCTCTTTCTGGGCCTGATCCAAAGTCCACCAAAGTCAATCCATGCAAGCTACTGTGAAACAGGGAGGGGGCAGATCATGACTTTGATCCCTCTGTACTGGCCTACACTGCTGGACCCCAAAGTATGAGCCAGCCCATTCACACCCCCTATACACAGAGGAGCTTGTAGAGGGATGGCAGCATGGAAGCCGAAATCCTGCTAGAGCCCTCTCCAGGGCAGCACAGACTTGCCCTCATTTTACCTTGATACTGTTTGGTTTCATGTTATGGTATGTAAACTCAGCTGCTCTTTTGAGCTCACTGATATATCAATACCAAGGAACAAACAAAAGCTGTAGTGTGGTGTTCATTAATTTTTTCCCTCCACTTTGTTCAGGCTGTACAGTGGAAGTGATTTCAACCAACCTTTTCACCCATTGTTGAAAACTGAGGACACATGGCCCTCATATGCATATAAATGGGAGTCTTGATTGCATTGAAATGTGTTGTGATGCATCATCTTTCCTTGTAACAACCACTGTTATGATAGGTTTCCTTTACGGCAAACACAGCACAATGCTGAACTAATGTGTGTTCTGTCACTAATTGTCTGCGCTGACCGCTTTGGCATTTCAAAAATAAACTGAATTACCAGCAGCGGATTAAGTCCCCTTTCAGAAATGATCTGTCCTGCTTCTCTGCACTCAGAGCTTTCCTGATTTCAGTCAGAGTTGTAAGAAGAGAAGGGATGTAGGAAACTGCTAATTATATTGGCAGACCTCTATTTTTAAGTTAAGTTGGTTTAGATTTAAAAAAGAAAATCTTGCACTTGTAAACTGAAGCCCTGCAAAGGGTCTGAATGACATTGTGATGCTTCCTGAAGATGAAAACTGCAGGGGTATTTTTTTTTCTTTTATTTCAACACATACAAAAATACTTCCGTCTAGCCTATCAATTGATATGCCAAATTGCATCCTAACGAGATTTCAAATAGCATATACTGAATCCTGAAAAAATAACAGTGCTGATAACCTTAGTATGTTTTTAATAGACATTCCTACTATTTCATGTAGATATGTTTTTGTAAGTCTTTTCATTTTAAAAGCCTTTTTTTTCATCCCACCAATTGTAATTGTCCTGCCTGATCAAGAGTTAGAAATTTGTCCCTGCCCCAGACAAATGAAACATGTTGGCTTGCGGTTTTTTAAACAGCAGAAGACTAGCTTTGACAGAGGGTATGAGGAGCCAAGAGCCCTGTGAAAGGAAAACTGATAGATCATAAATTACTTTCAGACCATATCTGTTTCGTACTGGTTCTCCCTTCTTTTAAAGCCAATAGCAGACTGCACTCGTAACGTTAGCTCTTTTATTTCAACAGAGTGTATAGATTTTTGTCCTAGCAGACTTCAAACATCTTGGACACAATCTGGACTCCACCAAAGTTAGCAGGAGTTTTGGCTTCACTGACTTCAGGGATTTCATCCCTTCCATTATCAAACTCACTTTGCTATCAACTAACAATGCCGACAGTTTATAATGAAAGCGCACAGCAGTCAGCCTTACAGACGGTAGGGTCGGGACATATATTGCAGGGATAGGCCCAAACTGCAGTCCCAATCCTGATGTCAAATACCTCAGGACCAGTGGTGCTGGGGTTGTGGTTCAGGCTATTACCTAGCAGGGAGCAAAATTCTGACCCACTTTCAAAGTGTGGGGTGCTCAATCTCAGGTTGATGGCGGCACAATGCTCTCATTTGTTCTGAGTAAATTTGCAATAATAGGCTTATGTTAGGAAAAATGAAATAAAAGTCCCCAAACTGCAAAGCAGTAAAGGGGAGAGGACGGGGGCTGGGAAGAAAGGAACACACACAAATAACTTTTAAATGGATGAATAAGGCCTCATTGTTATGAATCTGAGTTTACTTTTCCTGGTCAGGCACTCAAAATTTTATTTATGCTTAATAGACTGCATTTGGCATGTGTAAGGATGACAGAAGCGTGAATTATGAATGACCTTCAACCTATCCAGGAAGTTGTAATAATTGAAATAATAGAGAAAATGCACTCCCTGTGAATGCTGGGGAGAGACAACTAGTTCAGGCTACTGCCGCCCAGTCCCTTTGAAGTTCACTGTCGATCTCTGCCTGCCCCCAGTGGAACCTATACCACTTTGTTTGGAGTCTGTATTTACTATTGCACCATTCAATCTGCCATTCAGCCACTCAGGAAAGATTTTAACAGAATGATACTGGTTCGGGGGAAAAAGAGACGCTCTGGTTTCCATATCTGAAATAAGTCAACAGTTGATACGAACACATCTGTCACCTTCAGTACTGAAGAGAAGCTATATCATGTTGCATTTGACTAAACCTTTTATTCTTGTGCATGCAAAAAATATGGAAAATATACTGGAAAATACTGCAGACGCCACCGTGTTTTTTGGGCAATTCAGTTTGGAAGAAGACGAGGGATGTTATTTAGATTTACAAGTGGACAGTCAGTGCTATTTATACCTACAAAACATGATTATTGCTTTTAACTTATAGCTTCAGGAGGAGGGAGATGACTATTTACATGTTCCATACCCCAGTGGGCAAATGAAAAGATTAAATTGACTTCAGCTGCTGCAGAAGCCAGCTATGAAAAAGATGGTGAAAAGAAACAGAATATGAAAAATGTTAAGCACATTGGTATCCCTAATGAAAGCCTTATAAGGTCCATTAGCCTCCTGCACAGAACCCTGTGTTACTGCTTTAGAACAGAAGTGCTACATTAAATGGAATGTATTATCTCCCTAGCATGAGAACAACGGGGGAAAATGCACGGGAAGCATGAGTACCTATAAGATGAAAATGTGGATAACATAAATTGCAAGTAAAAGGTTGTGGTTTTAGTTTTGGCAGTAACTGCCTCAGGCATTTGATTAGAGTGGTACAGAGGACAACCCTTTCCAGGATACAAAGCAACTCTCACCTCCGCAAAGCGATAAAGAATTTTTAAAATATCCACCTTTCACTTGAGATTATGCTAAAAATGGCTCCCCTCCCCAATCAGGGGTGGAGGAGCGCATTCATATTATTCAGGCCAAAATGTTCAGTGGACATCAGTAGCACATCATAAACTGTTCACTAGGTATGAAGAATGAGCTGAGCTGAGATTGCTGGACACTCACAAATTAACAGAAGAGTTAGACACTGACCATAATGTCCTTATTCCAACCGACTTCAGCGGGGATTGTTTGTAGGGAATCGTGACTGAATGAAACCCTCCAAGAGTTAGTGTGTGGAAGGCAAAGGGGTATGCTACCCTCACCTTGTCACTGAAGGAAGCTATGTGCCAGTATGGGAATAGGTCTGAATTCATGTTAGGCAAGCAAGTGTTTAGAGAATGTGCGAGCTGTGCCAATTGGCATTCATCTTTGAATAGTAAAATGTTACTTCTGAATAAAAGTGAAACTCGCCTGAAAAGCAAAACAAATTAAATGTCCAAAACTAATAATAATTTTTACATCAAAAGAACTCAAATAAAATAGTGATTTAAGCCCATCAGAAAATGAGAAGTATAAATGAATAAATAGCTGGATGAAAACCATAATTAAACATTCAAAAAAAAAAAGTCCAGAACACTAAAATTAAATTTTAGAGCATAAGAAGAACAACCCAGGCAGCTGGACAACTGGTTCCCAATGTATGAGCCAGATTCTTCCTGCCACATTCAGGCAAGAAAACTGGAATTCTGTGTGGGTACGACTAACAGAAGTCTTTCCACTGACCTTACTGTGCTTTGAATCAGGCTGTTATAGAATATGAGCAAAATCCCACAATAACTCTATCTGTCCCTTACAAGAGTTATGAGGTGAGGACGAAACCTTTCACATGCACACACTTTCTGCAGCCCCTTCTCTCAGATGCGAGACATGTTCTCTCCCTACTTCCTGGGGTCCTCCAATGCCCCAAAAGGGGTGGACAAGAATTGGGACTGCTTCCCACTAACTTCACCGCCAAGCCAAAAGCCAGAATATGTTGCACCCCAATAGCTCCCTTAAATATCAACAGATAGGAGCTCCCCAGGCAGGATTTTTGGCTCCGGGTGCCCTCTCACATGACAAAGCTCTACTATCTATCTTTGTACTTTGTAACCCGCTCCCTGGAATAAGCATCTTTCTAACCATTATTTGCTTTTTATCATCTGGGTGATTTCAGGGCTCACAAAAGGTCCATGCTGCTATTTACTGGACCCCCTAGAACCACCCTCACAACCAACACAACATGCACCCTACCCAATACCGAACCAGTCAGCGTGCCTCAACCCTCTCATGGGAGGATCATCCTTAGGGATGGGAGACTGTTTCAAACTCTGTGCCACTCTCCGATGAAACAGGAAACAAGCATGCCATTAGTATCAGTTGTGAGCTAGTGACGGTGGCCACATGTCTGAAATAAACCAAACCCAAGTCCTGACACGATGTCAGGAAAGGAACCGACCAGTATCTTCACCAATCTCACCAGGGTGTTCCTGGAAGCAGTAACTCTTTATAAAGTAAATCACAAAGCAGAACAGTGCATGTCTCACGTGACTACATGGCAGAATTATTCTCTAGTATCCAGCTGCCATGTATAAACCACAAGAGAGTTGGCAGAAGTCACTAAGTGAATTACAGCCTGGTATCCTCTCTGTGGACATCTCTAATCCTCTAGTTTATCTCTGCAAAGCAAATGAATGTGATTAGATAATCTTTCATCAATGAATTACTTGTTGTTCAGACAGAACTTGTCTGATTGTGTTTGCTAAATACTAGCTGTTAAGGTTCTCTCCATAATAAAAGATTTATCACTTGTCCTAATTGGTGAGATCAGGAGTGACTTAAGGTTTCTGGAAATTTCATTCCAGATTTAGGTTGTCGGGACAAGGCAAACCTTGGAATCAAAAGACTTCACTTTAATAGATTACACATAATATATGCATGCAAAAATATCATACTAGAGTTTCGCACCTAGCATAAACTCTAACTGCAGGAAGGCAAGACCACCAGAAGACCAGTTGTTTTGCCATCCTTACAATAAGAAGGTCATTCCTCCTTGAGGAGTTCTGTTGATGTCAGTGAAACAATAAGTTTGATCCAACTCTTGCTGAAGTAAATGAAAAAACAGCTGTTAACTTCAGTGGGACCTGGATCGGGCCTTGTTTTCTGAATAAATCGGCATGAGGAAGAAAGGCAGAATTGTCCCATATATGAATTTTGTGTAAATAAGGCTTTCTAACTAGCAGGCAAAAGCTGAACTTCAGCATATCATCAAACTATTCTTTTAATCATTCTTCAAATACAAAACTCTTGCAGGTGGGTACAGGAACAAACTGAGAATTCAGCCAATATTATTCTCCCAGCTGGCTGCGTGGAGCAAAATGCGTGTGGAGTGGGGACAGAGGCACTAAAATCTGAAACATGAGGCTGTGCTGGCAGATTAAGAAAGTTTGTAAAACTCTAAGATGTGATCAGATCTGGTAAAACACACAGTAATTCTATTAGAACGCTGGCACAATCCACCTTCGGAGTTGCTAGGAGTGAGATACTGCTGCCCTGTCTTTGCCAGTAGACTATAATTGAGTATAATAAAATTTAATTTCTGAATATGCAGCTAACAAAAACCTCAGTCAACTAATATCGAGCTATTTGGAATCTGCAATAGATAAAACAAAATGAATCTGCAGTGGCTGCTTCCTCAAAGAGAAATTCTAAAGCCTAAAAGCAGCTCTCCAGTAATGTAGAGATATTCCCCTGTCAGAGGCCTGTAAGTGGAAAGTAAGTAAAATAATAATTGGGAGTTTTAAGAACAAATAAAACTAACTGGGCTTTTAAAAAAAGTCCTAGTATGATGTCAGCTTGCCATTGCATTTGGAACATACTATAGTTCTCTTAAAAAGACACTATTGTAGTGACTACATTATTTTCAAATGAATTTCCATTAAAAAAATTATGCTTTTGCTTGAATGTCAGTACTGTCAAAAAGTCTAATGCTTCTAATCTTTTCATACTCATTTTTAAAAATCAAACTAAATAGATAGACATTTAACAATAATAAACCTAACTCTTACAAGTTAGTAAAAGCTACTGTCGTATCCAAGCTTATTTTAAAATTAAAAAATACATTCCAGTAAAATAATGGTGACAGGATTTTCTGCCATCCTCTACATATTGTGGGCTATTTGGAGGGAAAGGGAAAAGAAAAGAAGAAAGTGTGCTATTTGTGGAATTTATTATTCACGTTCCGCTTAAATTACATACTTTTAGGACTGATTAGGCATGACAGGAGATAATAGGAAGACAGCAAAAAGAAATCCTATATCAACCTTATTTGAAACCCAAAGAAATGCTGCCTTTAAATCCTACTCCACCTCCAATCAAATGAAATATGAGTTGCACCCAGCATACATGTTTTGACTGCATCCCACTATTATCGAGCTGTTCATCTCAGACAAGCTCATGTATAGTTATAAGAAAGAGCCTAAACCTTTTGTAAAGTTGATCCAAAGTGATGAAACCTGACCTCAAACCAGAATATGGTGGGGAGTGGGGAGGGAGGGGGGTGATACATCTTGCAAAAAAAGTCTAACTTGGAAAACAACAACAAAAATGTTTTCCTTTCTATTTTTGTTGATGGAGAAAGGTTCTGCTTTGTCCAGCGACAAGGTTAGAGACAGTTCAGAGATTCATCTGAAAACCCGGCCTCCAGCAGTTGTGGGCTCATACCTGTCTGTCAATCAGGCTTGCACTTAGCACTATAAACTTGTGTTCAGCCTCAAGATCAGAGCGCTGGCAAATATCTTTTACCAGTTCAGGTTAGAGTGTAAAGTTTGCTGGCGAATTTTACAGGTGAGTTGAAGTAATTAGAGGTTAACGATTACTCCTGATCCAGTGTCTCTGTCCTTGCCTTAGTTGTGAACAATATCTCAAACAATGAGAGTGTTCATTATGTGATGAGTAGTGCTTATTCACCATTTGGCAGGCCATATTCCTAATGGAAAAGAGAGTGAAACAACAGACCCGGAGAACCTCTTCAGTCAGCTCTTTCATCCCTGTGATTAGTGCAGCTTTCTCATATCAAAGCTAGATTGGGCCCTCCTGTTTTAACTGTGTGGCATTTATTATACCTATCTGTATCTATCTACAACTTGCTGATATGTATTCTCTGGCTTAACACTTTTTTGTGTGTCTGGGATCTATAAAGACAAACTGACACAAATACGCCCACATGCTGTACATTCACACAAACAAATATGCACACTAAGCTTAACCCTGACTTATATTCATCAATCTTTGCATATGGACCCGTTTGCCCATGTAATGTCAATTTCACAGTTTGGTCTCCTATTATATTTTATGTTACCTTTCACAGGTCTGTTCCAGAGTAAAACAGAAGGAGGAGCTAACTGTTGGAAATGTGATTCAGTTTAAGATTCAAAAGCACATTAACTTGTTAGGCTATGCTCATAAAATGCTGGAGTACATTTATATCTTTTGTGGATAAATGTTCAGTGGTTCTAGAAATCCAAATGAACAGCAAACCATCTTCTCTTGCTGGCAGCGTGTTTTGTCTACTACTTGAACAACCACCCATTTTTAATTTACAAAGCTCTGCAACAATAAGCTATAAAAAAAATATGGAATTGTGAATATCACAATACCGTGCAAAATAAATGTCTCCAGTGAATGAAAGAAATGATTGGCAGCAGTACAGGCACCATTACCAAATCTCAGCAATGTAAACATTAAAAAAAGAGAAACTTACAAGCTCTATAACTTTCTCTTCCAAAAATGGCCAAATGTATGCGTGCGCACGCATGCAAATGGATTCGACTATTTCAGTACAATAGATATTTTGCTGAGAGATCGACAATAGCAACAGGAATCCAATAAGCAACTCTTATCAATTCATATGATGCCTTTACTAAACTTGTACATTTATTCCATCTTAGTAAATGTAAAATATTGACATTTGAACTCAGCTACATAGTCTCCCTTTGTGCAACACAATCAAATAAATGTTCTGCATCAATATAATTGTTTTTCTGCATAAAGTATGTTTTAACTTGGAGAATTTATTTTTCGTTTACCCGTGACCTTTATTGTTTCTTTAGCTGAACCACCTAGTGCACAAAAAAATAAAAGTTATATCACAGTAGGTTGGTTCAGTCTATCTTGCATGCATTTAACTCTGAATTGTAAAAGTTTAAAATGAAAAGGGTAGTGGATGACAGTTTCTGAGAAAGCTATTTATGCCAGTTTTAATCAATTATAGACTTTGATGCAAATCTATAATCTGAGAATGCTGCTGCAAATGGGAGACTGCCTGACATCCATTTTATTAATGTAAGGAATTGGATTGGAAAGAATGATTTCTGTTTGAAGCTTTGTGTCTGGTTGCAATTCTTTCCTCCAGGCAATTAAACCTACTAAAGGTAATCTTTAAAATCCACCTGATTTAATTCATTAGTTAGTTGGTGAAAAACTAAGCAAGTGTTTAACAGAATAAAATGTTATGCCTCCAGATATCAATGTTTAAATATAAAACAAGAATTCACTCTCTGCTATCCCATGCAATTTTAGGGTTCTTTTTTTTCTTTAAAGAATTAATATTTCTAAACTTAACTTCAGTCAGGTAAAACATTGCTTTGTGGTATTTAAAATTTGAAAACTTAAACAAACCTTTATTTAAAATTAAACCCCTCAAAAACAAAAACAACCCCTCCTCCAAAACTCAACAAAATGCTTCAAAACAAAATATTTTACTGTTTCTCCTTTCCCTTACCCAGCCTTCTTTTACAAGGTACAAAGGTAACTAATAATTTAATCCAATAAAAACTGATGTTTTAAAATCTCGCAATAAACTAAAAGAAAAAAAATTACCATAAGTTCAGATAAGTTCAGAACGGAACTATTATTAATTCTATCACATTGCCTGAGAAGACATAATTCACATAATGCACGTGTATATTCATATCTGCAGCCATATATACAAAAATTTATTTGGGGGTTTTTTTTTTAACTTCACCTACATTTTTTTCCATTAATTTCATATTACAATTTCTTATGAGATGAATGTCGCAATTTAGCCATGCAGCTGAACTGCTAGAGGAGCTAGAAAATACATGGCACACAGAAAATACTGGTTTCATATAAATAAATAAGACAAGACCAATTTTTATCAAGCACAGGAAAAAAAATATGGTATTTTGTGAAGGGAGCCATAAAGTGAAAAAATAGGAAATTCTTATTATATACACTAGCTAGTAAAAATTATGCTCTTCTGCATTTCACATCTGTGCCTTATCTTTTTACCATAACAATAAACAGGCCACAAAATCTACTAGGACTTTCTGTTATGTTTTCCCACTGATCCTTTATCATTATTTAAAAAAAAGTAAGTGCAGAAAGTATCCACAACATACCTGATCACTTGTCTGACATGCAACAAGGTTGTGCTGATTGTAGCATCCAGCAAACTTGATATATTTGAGCCAGTTCCCTACATCTGGTTGACTGGCATCTATGCAGAACTTCACATTGCAAAACTCATCCAAGATCTAGAACGAAGAATATGAAAGAGTAAATCTTTTCATTGCAGGCAGGCCATACTAATTAAAATCACAGGTCTCCAGCTAAGCAAACGTATCATAACATAACTGTAGTGTATCAGAAAATATATTTCTTTGGCAGACTATTAAAACAACTGTTTGCGCACATGCATGCTAATAAAGGAACGATACATTTGTTATAAGCCTGCCTTGAAAAATGTTTACACATAATGAGGATGATGTCAAAGCATTGTGATCAGATAATATGTTAGTTTGGTAAGAATCTGACTTCCTGGTCACATATCAATGAACACTTACGATTCAAAAGTATAGCTTTCAATTAAATGTATTTATTTCAATGAATACAAGTAACATGACTAGGTCACAGTCTGTGGTGTTTTTTGTAGGGATAGTATATTCCCTTCAAAATTCATTTGTTTTGAGCTTACTGATAGCATTTCTGAATTTGGGATAAATTTGATCTACTAAATAATGTTTAGATTCAGAGTTATTCATCTGATTTTAATATTATGCTTCCCCACACACCCCTCTGTGTAACACTGAAATCATTCCCCTGACGTGAAGCAAATTGCAGGATTTGGTTAATAACTAAATCCTTTGTGCCAAACTAAAGAAAATAAATGAAAAACAATGTAAACGCTCATGCAAAACATGGCAATATTCAACCTACCAATAAATGGTTCCAATTATGCAACAATAAACAAATATAATGAGACTGGTTGTGGACCAGTTAAAAGGGATGTTCTGGTCTAATATTATGACAAATTGTTCATCATTTATATATGACTGAATTACCATTATTTATCTGCAACTTTTATTACTGGCCTATCCTAAGCTTTCAGCAATCTCTCAATGTATGTAGACAGCTAATGCTACATGTGGAAAGTTCTCCTGTTTTCAGCACAGGACGTGCCAAGTATGCTAACGGATTTTTTACCAGAAGTTGAAAAACAGAGAGAGGGGGTGAGAAATTGTGTTCACGTCAAGACCCCGAGCACTTTTGGCCTCCAAGCTGAATGGCTAGGAAGCCTAGCATTGTGTATATCTTTTAGCTAAGGAAGTTTCCTATCAAATGCCACCAATAGAGTGGAACTCGACTCCAGCTTCATTAATTAAATGAAGCCAGCCGAAAGCTGCTTTCTCCATGCCCATGTGAAGGTTAACACTTGCAGCTGAGGGGACATTTCCCCTGCCCCGGAGGAGTGGAACACAGAGTTCAGGTAATCATCCAGAAGCAGATTCAGATCATTAACTCACCACAAACTTCAAGGGGACAAACTAGAGGGCACGAGGCAAGAGACACTATGAATAAGCCCTTTTTTTTTTTTTTTAAACCAGGAAGCAATTAAAGAGCGAGGAGGGTGCCACCGAAAACCAGGCTCCAGGAGCACGCTTTGAGAAGGAGCTGCAGCCTGCACTCCCCAGCCCAGGGCCAAGGAGACCCGGCTGCTTCGCCAAGGGGCTTCCTCGGGTCCCCGCTGCTGTGTGGCAAATCACCCTCGGCGCCCTGTCCCCGGGCTTCCGCGCCCCCCAGCTCACACCCCCCGGGCTTGCCCCTGCCGCTCGCGCGGGA
>NW_005841911.1:3312041-3312282 GCF_000455745.1 Alligator sinensis
GGGGCCCCGGGAGCTGGCCGGGACGAGTCGCACTAGCAGCAGACGCGCCTCTTACCTTCTGTCTCCCAGGGCACTGAGTCCTGAACCCTGGGCGCCTCCGAGCCAAGGGAGGGGAGGAGGGAGGGGAGGGAGGAAACACCAACAACAACAAAAAATCCTTCAAGCGGCTGGAAGCAGCATCTCCGGGGAAAGCCACGCACAAAGCGCCCGCCGGGCTCCGGGCTGCCGGCAGGCTCCGCGC
>NW_005841911.1:3312670-3326347 GCF_000455745.1 Alligator sinensis
TGCCCCCGGGCGCTCGGGAGCCGGGCGCAGGCTCCTCTTTCAGTCACTGGTTAAAGTGACAGCAGCCTCCTCTGGCGAGAGAGGTCACAAAAAGGTCGCGAAGGCAGAAGCCCTATAGGGGCAGACTGATTACGGATGCACCGGCCGAGTCCAGCCGTGCAGCCGGCGACCAATCGGGAGATCTGGGGCGGGAGCAGGGGAAACCTCGCCTGGGTTCAATGTGCTCGGAAAGTGCAAGTGTGCGAGCGGCTTGCTGTCTGGCTGTCTGTCTGTCTGCCCGCTGCTTTTTTGCTTTTTTTTTTTTTGTACTAACAACACCCCCCCTCCCCTTCTCCCCCCCAAAGCAGCAGCCTGGGCTGAAGTTTATAGTGTTCACAAACAAACACCAAACAAGTGAATTGGCTTCTCAGGGCATGGACGTGCGCGGCGAGCCCTGGCACCCAGGCGGTGTTGCTGCCCGGTCATTTCTCCCCCTGCTCACCCGAGTTTTTTGTTTGTTTGTTTTTTGTTTTTTTTTTGGGGGGGGGGTTGTGTTTTTTCTCTTTTAGTTGGAGGGGGGATGGATCTACGGAGGGATCAAGGAGGGATCGGTCTTCAAATGCCGCCTGGCCGCAGTGCAAAGCGGCAACGTGGCTGCAGAGTGGAGTTGGGAACGCGACGCCCAGCCTGCTCCTGCTCCTGCCCCTGCCGGGGGGCTCTTCCGCTCTCCACCAAAAATGAGGGCGCGGATTTATTTTTTTTTTAGAAACAAAAAGCAGCTCTGGGGTGATCCTTCTGCTCCGGCTCCAACCCCGCCGCTTGCTGCGGCCCGGCGCGGTGCCTCCGCTCGCCATCGGGGCTGCCTGGAGCTGCTCGCCCGTCCCAGGACTGGAGCGGGCGGAGGAGCAGGAGGAGGGCAGAGAGGGATCGATACGGGTTCATAATCCGCGAGAGGACTTTCCTCGGAGCGTGGCGGTGCTGCTGGGTTTCAAACAAACAACAAAAAGTCCTCACACCTCTATTAGCGATGCATGCAGCCGAGTGGCCCGGCCGCCGGCAGATCCACGGAGGTGAACCACGCTGGTTTTCGGGAGCTGGGGGGCGCACAAAGGGGACCTTAACTTTATCTTCCCCTGCTGCAGGATCGCAAGGGCCGCCTCCTTCTTTTTGAAAGGCAAAGAGAGTGCTAGGACTAAAAGTCGATTTTCTTTTTTCCTGGGGGGCTGGGGGGAAGAGGAGGGCGAGAGCCCAAGTGACAAGAGATGATGATGAATTCGGCTCAGCGGCCTGTTATCTGTGACATTGAGCTGTTATTTCAGATAATGGCTATTGTTCCAGACGGGGAGGGGAGAGAAGGGAAGAAAAAAAATCGCGCCCAGCCGAGTTAGGTAGGACAGGAAAAAAAAACAAACCCTTTGTAAATAACCCCCAAATCCTGGCCCGAGATTCCCACAGAGTGGGAACCTCAGCGAGCTCCCGGTTTGCTGGCCCATTGATTTCCTGCCCTCCCTTAACTTGTCCATTGTTGGAGCCTTTTTTTTTTTAATTTAGCCATAAATTGGACCAGCTCGAGCTATGAGCTGTTCTATTTTCTTCCTGTCAGGATGAGGGATTTGTTTTATGATGCATTGTGTATTAAATACAAGTAATCTGGGAAACTGATTGCTCGAGCCCATAGGCCTGATCAGAGGTTCTGATAGGAAGCCCGAGCCCCCTCCCTGGAACAAAGCCGCTCTGAAAAGGAGGAAATGTCGGTGGATAAACAAAAGGGCTCTTGGTATCAGTAGCAGGTCCTGGCTAAATTAGGATTTCATGGAAAGGGCTCGCGGAGAGGTTCCCGGGCTGGAGGAGGGAGGGCGGCTCGAGCTGCGGAGCTTGCGGCCGCTGGCCGGTAGATGGCGTTGCGAGCCGGGCTACTGCGCGCGGCGCAGCTCCGCCGCCTCCCGGGTACTCGAGTGCCTCCAGGGCTGCAGCCAAGGCGGTGGCTGCTGCTAGAAGGTGTGAGCTGAGTGCTGGTCCCCGCATCAGCTTTACAAGGGGCAGCATCGGCGCTGTAAATGCAGAGGGCAGAGCCTGGGCTCTTGCAGCTATTCTCCTGCCAGGCTTCTGCTCTCCAGGGCTTACTAAACTGCTGGCTGTAAGATCCCAACCCCCTGCTGCTACACTATATGAGTAGGAGTAGGATTATTATGACCGATGATCGATTGCGATGATGCCCTGTTAGCTCAACTCAGACGCCTAGTAAGGCGACTCTGAAAGGCTTCCTCCGTTGTTATCAGGGGATGCACCGACTCATTTGCCAAGGAAGTTCCTCACCTGCGTGCATCCGTGGTCGCCCCCAAAAGCCGGGCAGCAGGCTCGGGGGTTACTCACCCACACATTTGCGGGCTCTGTAACAGGGCAAACTTAGATCTCTTTGGATCTAAATCAAATGTAGCTCTCTTGGACACACGTACACACACCCCGCTTCCTAGCAGCTTCTCCCCCGACACTTCTGCACCAATCCGTTCACAGCAGTTCCCGGTCACAAATTAATCCCGAAAAGCTGCTGTCTGCTGGCGAGCAGGGGGGGCACAGCCGGAGTCGGCGTGGTTCAGCTTTGCACTTGAAACGGGCTATTAAAAATCATGTTTTGCCATAATCTTAAAAACCGGCTTGATTCCATCCCCAAATGTAGCGGGGCAGCAGGTCGCTGGCACGAGCGCTGTGGCCGGGGGCGGAGAGCCGCGTCCCCCAAACTCTTGGGCTGTCTCCCTGCGGGGCGAGGAAGGAGCCTGGGCCCGTGCAGCCCGGGGCCCCGGCTTTCCTTCCCCCCGGTTGCAGGGTGGAGAGATCAGAGGCAGCAGACGGTCCTGATGGGATCCCTCGCTAAGTGATCCCCTACGTGGGTGTGCCTGTGTTTTCCTCCTGGGTCGAAAGGGGCCCAGGGGCATCTCTGGCCTCTTCCTCCCTCTTCCTCTGAAGGGTTTGCAGGCCCCCCAGTCCTGCCCTGGGACCCACTGGCAAGTGTTTATTTAAAGTGAGTCCCCGTATGAGCGGAGGCAGCGAGGAGCTAGTACTTCGGGCTGCTAGCTCAATTCCCACCAGGCTGTAAGCTGATGCCTCTTTTAAGCCTTTAACTTCATGGTCGTCCCCGAAGTAAAAGTTCTCCTAATGGAGACCCTATGGACATGGCGCATTCCAACACATCATTAAAGCAATGAAAAGCAGCTCAGGCAAAGCCAGATGAAATAACTGCACTGTCCACTTTTAATGGGCTTCCTGTGTGCAAGCGCGCTGCGGAGGACAGCGCTGGAAAACCAGACAAGGCGCTGGCACGTCTCTCTCTAAAAAAAATTAAAAAGTACCGTGACTTCTATCACATGCTCGTCTATTAGCCTCGCATTTATGGACCGAGCCACTTCATAACCACATGTGTAAGTGGGGTTTAACGTTATATTTCTCAAGGCGACTAAACACAACACTGAGCATCCTGGCTAATGCTGCGGGGAGCTTTTTTCCAACACGGGACAAGTGGACTTCAAAACAAATCCGAAGCAAAAAGCCCTTCTCCATCGCAGCCGGAGCGGCCAAGTCCACTGGAAACCCTGAAAACGATTCAACCTCCCTGCGCTTTATAACGTGAAAGATATGGACCGATGTTTGAAAACTAGGACGGGCAGGATGAGAGAGGGCTGGTCCCCGCGCGGGGCCGGGGCCGAGCCCGCCCCGCGCCCCCCCCGCTCTGCGGCCCCTCCTGCCTCCCGTTTGGGTGGATTCCTTCCTCCCAGCCAAAGGGCTGTTTGAGAGAGGGGAGGAAATTAAAGGTAAAAAAATGTAAATAAAAAATTTCCCTTGGTCTGGAAATGGGCCCAACTGAAAGCATGTTAATCTCCACCTCAGTAATTTGGTTCTTCTGGAGAAGACAGAAGCCCCGCTGCTGTGCCCTGCACTTCATAAATCACGTCTTTATGTGGACAAGGTCAGGGCACCTAACAGCTCAGACATGGGCCTTTGCAGTGGCTCGGAGGGCTCCGGCATGTTTATTCTCTCGCACAGATCTCCGAGGAGCAGTCCAGCACGCTTCTAATTACTTTTGATTATTTTCATTTGCTGGGGTCAGGCTGGCTTTGCCAGGACTGCTGGAGGGCTGGTTTCTTTACACATCCCCCTTGTCTGTGCGGGACACGGCGGGGGCCCCCCGCCCCCGGCCTGGCCGGGGGCCCAGCGCCCACGTCTGGCCGGGGGTCCCCCTGCCACATCACCGAGTCCCCCACTTGGGCGCTTCCCGGCTGCTCCCCCGTTCCTAATTAAACTATAAAACTAATCACAGCTTGGCCACAGCCCTGAGCTGCGAGTCGGGGTAGAGGGAGGGAGAGCTGACCTCTTGTTTTGCCGGAGCAAAGAACAACTAGCAGCCCCCCCCCCCCCGGTTGATTTGAAATCTATTTAGTACATTTTCAACCTGGTTTGGAAGTGAAGAGATACAATTTCTAGGCTGAGAGTCTGCTACTGCTCTACCCGGTCCCGCGATCAATCGCTCCGAGTATTATTTGCAGAGTTATCCTAGAAACTCAAGCCTCTGAAAATGTTTTTTTCCCCTCTAGACAGATGTTCAGCACAATTCGGAGTCGTAACCTCCAGCTACTGCAGATATATGCAATTACGGGCTTTGCTTCTTAAACCAGACCGCCCTGTTGCTAAATTAACTGCGAAAATAATTAAAACAAAAAAAAAATCAGTCAATTGAAAAACAAACGAACGAAAATGGAAACATTCCCCAAATGCCCCCCTCCTCCCCAGCACAAATCTTGCACGTTATATAAAACAGAGGTACGGGCGAGGCTTCGAGTACGTCGAGGCGATTTTCCCACAAAAATGCACATAATGCGTGCTCAGCAGACTGAAAACTTCCAGTTCCTCTGATAGCTGGAGGTACTTTTATAATCACGGATTTGTGTGCTTGTGTGTACAGAGACAGAGTGTGTGTATTTCTGCTGTTATATGGTGTGATCACAACGTATGCTTCTGCCTTATTAGTGGTGAAGAAAGATCCTGCGTGTCTATGTATCCGGACACACACATCCAAAAGACGTGCACGGATTGATGCTCCAGCTAGGCACACGCCAATGCACGCGGACAGACACGGATCCACACTAGCCCCCAAACGCTGGACGTGTGTAATCTGTGACCTTTTCAACACTTGGGGGGATACATGCGTGGCTATCAGCCCTTTCGACACCCTCGCTATCTACACTGTTCCCTGTCCTGCCCCGATCCTCAGCAGTCCTGCTCCTGGCAGGAGTTTCACAACTAACTGAGTGCTCAGCAGAAGGGCTCCTCTTTTTTTTCTTCCCTTTGAAAATTCACCCTGCTCAAAAAACGGGGGCTTTATCCCCAGATCTGAGCGCCACCGGCTCATTCCTCACTTTTTCTTCCGTTTTTAAATGTCTTTTAACACATTAAAAAAGAATCCCGACCTCTGCAAATCTTTCTTTAGTTTTGGGTATCAGACACAATCATTGGCACCATCCACGACTCCACCCCGGACTCCGAGCGCTGCCCCAATCACATTTTGTTCCTGAACTCGTTGCCACGGCAACCGGCAAGAGAGAGAACCACAGAAGTGGACTATAGAGAGCAAAAGTAAACTCAGCGCGGGCTGAAGTATTTCCCTGTCAGTGCTTTAATCCCACTTTCCTCTTGCTTCTCCCTGCATTTAGACCAGTGTCACATTGGGGCAAGTGAGATGGGACCCAGCCACGGCTCCCCAATGTCCCCATCTGTAATCCTGTGTCCCGGTGCACACACGTGCACAAGGTGGAGGAAGGCACTACTTAAGTCCACCTTGCCGGACTGTTTAGTGTGTCCTGGCTCAGAGGCAGGTGCTGTGTGCAGTCCGAGTGGCTGGCCGAGGCAGTTGCCTGACTAGCCACAGACTGCTGCGGGTGACCCCACTTTTCTGAATCTTGGGCTGACAGCTGACTAGTGGGGAGTAATGCATGAAGGCGCTGGTCTTTTGATACAACTTCTGCACAAAATGGAAATGCCAGGACTGGGGTGTTCCCTCAGATGAGTCTGTTCCTGCCCACAGAGAAAGAGGGAAGGAGGGCATCTAGCCATCTAGCCCTGCCCTCCTAGAGTAGGTTCCACACGTGGAGAGGTGATTGAGACAGGCTGGTGGGGACTCTGATCTCATGAGGAATCTCCTGGGCTTGTAGTCAGACCTGCACAAGTTCCTCTTAATTGTAAAGCAATTATAATTAATTATCAGCCCTGCCAAAACAAAGCCAGTAAACCTACACGAAAAAGGAAGGAGGGGAGGGGAGGAAACTATGAAGGAATAGGTCCTACCTGCATATAGGTACCTTTATGATGGATAACTTGAGATCTGAAAGCAACTTGAGGGAGGGTCTGTGGGATGTAGGTTCTTGCTTATTGCACAGATAATGGAACCACCCCTCTAATGGAAAAACTGACAGGAAACTTATGGACAAAACCCTACGGAGTTCCCCCCCACCCCCTCCTCAAAATCTTCCTACAGGTTTTTCGGCAGGAGATGATGAGAAAGGACCAAAGGTTGAGGGTGGTGGTGATCATTCATTGTTAGTGTTAAGGGAGAGTTTAGAAGCCCCAGCCTTAATTCGACCTCCTTATGCTCAACTGTACACACAGCATGATGGACTCCTTGCCTTGGAGAGTTTACAATCTGAGAGACTGTGCAAATGAATGTGCAACCTTTTAGCAGTTTGAAAAATGTTAACACATTTTAGCTAACATATTCTAACAACGAGTGTAGACAGCACAAGCTGTATTTGAATATGCTGGCTGATTAATGTGAATGCTAGGTCCCTGCCCCTTCCCCTGCAAAGTTATGTTTATTTTACTGTACTTCATCTTTCATCTTTATAGTTCTTCTATTTGGAAACAAATCCAAGATTCTGGAGAATTTTGGAAACTCCACTTTGAAGCTCTAAATCTACAACTTTTTCTGATGTTCTAGAGTCGTGAAGGGCTATTTTTACTGTAAACTGCACAAGGGATGAAACATTTTAGCTGCTTCTTCAATGGGGCAGACACCCAGAACAAATTACCTTTCAATTGGTTAGCAGTTTATAAAGCCACTTGCTAGAAATCTACTATATCCCAAAACTATGGCACTGCTATACCTATTTAGGGCCAGATCTGGGTTTCACATGCAACAATTAATGGAAAGTTTGCTATTGCATTTATAACATTTCCTTCCTTCCTTCCCTCTATAGGAAAATAGGTGCCTTGTCTTCAAATCTATGGATGAAATATTGGGAGTGTGGTCCTGTGGAGAGGCCAAGGTCTCCCTGCTGATCTTTGTTCTTCCTTGTCTGCCTTGGACAAAGCGGGTCTTGCAAAAGCTATTCTAGTAGGTGCTCTCCTCCCAAAAACATGTCAGGAACTTCACAGAAGAGGGCTCCCCAACCTGGAAGTGGAAAGCATACTGAGAGGACTCTGTACACTACTCGCATAGTTAGGTGTATAGGTACAGCAGGGGCCTACTAATGCTATCCCAACTACACCGTCCACATTTTTTTCAAATGTTGTTCATGTTCGATTCAAGTCTGACAGGCCTATCTTGAAAGCTCTCCTTCATCCTCAGAACTAATGGTTCATTCAACAGAAGCAGGGTATGAGAAAGACATGTAGTATCAAGTTCAGCAGTGGTGTGCTTAGCTGAAATTATCATTCTATTTATGGCCATTTTATGCCTTAACAGCATTCCAAACCACAGTGACACAATTTGCAAATTAAAACAAGAGTACCTGGAAAAGGAAAATCAATCTTACTAGAGGACCAGGGTGAAATGGTTTCAAAGGGTTACTAAACAGGGAGAAAAAAAAACACTACAAAAATTAGATAATGCCTAACAAACAATTCTATTTTTATTAATCAGTTTTAGGAATGACTGGCTATTATCAAAGCATTCTCATTGTGGCAGAGTTTTTTAACTAAGCTTACAATAAAGGACAAACACCTGTGGACTTTATACTGGTAAGAAGCAATTTATCACCCAATAAAAGTCAAACAGTCATTTTTAGGTTCCCATTTACCATTTCAAATGTACAAACGTGGATGGTTCTGAGGGTCAAAAACTGCTATATATAGATTTATAAATAAAAAAAAATACACACTAATTTATCCAACTCTAGCAATACATTGCAACAGGGGGAAAAACCTGCATGAGAGAAGCTTTGTTACAATTTCATTTCACCTACATTTTGTATTATATCCATTGTCATAATGGGCCAGAGTTGTCTAAAACCTGAACTAAATGGGCATTAAGTCAGATGGCATATGAAATTGCTGGAATTCGATTTTCAGATAAACCACAAAACTTGATGAACTAACATTGTTCCAGATGAATTAACTCATCATCCTTGGGAACAGAACATTTCAGAGGAAAGAACCATACAATCTTTTCCTGAAAGGGCTCTAATAGCTATGATTAATCCTTGTTCTATTGAAAGGCACTTGCCTACAAGTGAAGAGGAACCCTGCTAAAGGCGGCTAAGGATCAACACTGCCTTCTGAATTATTACTGCTGTGCCAAGCTCTGACAGTGGTACTAAATATTATTTACATTTAGATATGAAATGTGGAATTCTTTGTTACAGGATTGTTATGAAACTATAAATAGGTTAAAATCCCATCAACAATTCAAGTCATGCTTTGTAGACAAGCACGGGGTTGGAACAGAATGCTAATTTATTAGCCAATGAGTAAATCGCAGGGCTGAACCTTACCTTAGTCTCAGGCAAACTTATATTGGCAAAGTAACTACCTGAAGCATTTGGACCACAGACACCATTTAAATAAGAGCTTACAGAACAATTTTCATGTACGTAACTTCTGCAAAGAAATCAGCCATTTGAGCGAGCACAACAGGTACATGCCTCACTAGCTAGCCACGTGCATGCACAATTGATTCCTGTGCACATCTTAAATGCTCCCTGTACCTATGCAATTAATCATTGCATGATTAATTTTGAAAATCATGCCCTACAAGAGCTATAAGAAGTACACAAGAGGTGAGTGTTGTAGAAAGAAAAAGAAGGTGCAACAAAAGACAGGCCATGCTTAGTCACACAGGATGACACTCCTAGCCCCATTGAACTCAACTGGAATTTTGCTATTGATTTCAAGGAGAGAGGATTTCATCAAGAAGTCTTGCAAAATTGCTGTGAAATTTTCTGCACCCCCCGTCCCCTGCCCCATTGACATACTTCTTTATGAAGAAGATAATAATGACAAACAAAAAGATATTTAATTTGCCCATAGACACTCTGGGGGAGTTGGCAAGTAGTCTGTATTTGATATGTGTCAAAATAAATTTGTATAAATAATAAAAAATGTGTATGTTCATTAAGAAGCCAAGGACATCAGCACAACCTTGCAGATTTCTTCTGTAAATGAGTTGAATATTTTCCAACTTAACAAATATACTACCCTACCTACAAACTTGGAAATTAAGGGGATTTTTTTTTCCTCCTAATTCTTACCTCCCTTAGGGCACACTTGTGTTCTGGCATGCATCCCTTATTTGCTAAAGAAATTTCCAACTTAGTAATTTAGCACCCTACTGATCAAAAAAAAAAGAGAGAATTTAGGACTGTGCCTGTGAAGAGGGAAGGGAGGGAAGTAGCTGAGCTGCAGGCAGTTTTTTTTCTGTTCCTCTTTCCATACAAGTCATGCATCAGATGTTGTAGGAGATTCATAGAGAAAAGATTTCCAGGCTATAAGGTACATATCAATCCATACACTGTGTTTTACAGATGCAAAATAACTTCCAGAATTTAAAATGAGGAGAGAGACTATATCACATATTTAAGTTTTAAGATATTGGGCTCAACTCAGCATTGGAATAGCATCAATTTTAGTGACACTGTACTACAGAAGCACCAGAGGCCCCAGCCAAAACTGGGATCCACTTGTGAATATACACTTAGCAAAAGTCAGTTTCTGTCCTGGACAGCTTACAATCAAAATACACAAGACAAAGAGTATATTATTATATCAGACAGAGAATTGAGACTCAAAAAGTGCATTGCCCAAGATCAAACAGGACCTCTATGCAGAGGTGGGAACTGAACAATACTTTGCCATAGTTTTTATTCCATACGAGGTGCTTTTTCCTCCTTGGATTATAATGGACAGTAACTTGTGTCCTCTGCCTAACATTTGCTGCTTCTTAACTGCACTGGTAGCGGGAATTGCCTGATCTTTGCCAATTACAACTGCTATGCTTGTTTTAACAAGGCTGATCTGTAACATGAATTATTCTTTATCACTACATTTAATTAGGAAACTATTTCAGCATTGGAAAGAAACATCAATGCTTCCAAACAGGCCTTTTAAACATAATCAGATTGCTCCGGCTGGTACAGCAAAAGTAAAACTCCTGCAGAAACAGTCCTGGGGAAGATCTGTAAAACTCGTGAGTTCAACATTTGCAACAGAAATCTGAAACAGAGTTCATTATGTCAAGTCTTGTTGCTAGGAGTCACCTAGCAATAATGCAAGTGTGAAACATAAGATTGATCACAATTCCCATAGGGGGTAAGAAGAACGCCGAAAATAGAACACTGACCTCTTCTAACCCTATATGAATGACCAGAAAACTGACAGGGTGTAGAGCTGTGTCCCTTTATTATATGCCCAAACAATCATGTCATCTTCTGGGTGCACTTGGGCAAAAAGAAATGAATATATTCTATTGCATAATAAGAACAGAAACCTTTGAGCTAAGAAGAATTCCATCCATAAAGAGATCCATGCATATCGATTTAAGATGATGCATGTTAAATATTGTGGAGGTATTTCCTTCAGCAAGTCCCTAGTTTCTTTACTAGATTTACATCCACATGTTATCTATACTTTGTGATTTGTCTGGATCAGATCCTTAATTGGTGTAAAACAGTATAAATCCATGAACGTAATGAAGCTACATCTATTGAGAATGTGGTCCCTTAAATTGATCTTTAGCTATTTATATTTAAAAAAAAACAATTAGAAAATGGTCCAGGGATGCAATAAGACTTTCACATTTAAAGCAGTTTTTATGTTTGCAATTTTTTCAAAAGAATGAACTGAAAAGTAAGATAGTTTCACTTTACAGCTGAGGAAGTAGCTTATGAGAACTGATACAAAGCAGTGAGCAACTGCAGACTTGGGCAAGCTCTGAATCAGGCCAGCATAGCGATTTCTTTTGGAAACTCTGAAATACTTTCAGTTGAGGCCAGGTATTTTTCCATTTTCCTAATTTAATGCTTGTGAGATCTTTGGAGATGAACCAAAGATAGAAAAACTTCCACAAGACGCCATGAACAGAAGCTCAGGTGTCTGCCACATGGGAGAAATTATTTGTCTATCAACCTAGTGAGTTTATATATGATACATCATACATATAAATTGTTCAGCTTTTCCAATGCCTGTAGTTTATATAACAATGTTATACAAAATAAAAATCAGCATTATGAAGTCTAATACTTATTAAAACCTCACAATAATTTACAATTTATTCAGAATGATTCTTTTTTATTGAAAAAAAAAATTAACAAGCCCATATTTAGATTATCTTGGACTGGCAAGTACTTCTACTCTAAGAGGAAACTGAAAGACGTTTTTGTTGAAAAAAATATATATTCAGAAAATGAACACAAGTTTTTACATGAGTTTTTCATTCCAAAATACATCCTTTAAACCAGTCATTCTCAACCTTTTAGAATTGAGGTACCCCCTCATTTGATTTAAGGCACCCCTCAGAAAATGTCAGCTCTTAGTTTTCACTCATTTTTGATTGCAAAAAAATAATAGAGCAATTCTTCCATTGCAAATAATTCGGAAAGACTACAACAGATCAGACTACTTTGAAAACTATGGATCCCTATTTTTAATCTTTGAGGTTTATTCTTTGAATCATGTTGGCACACCTAACAGTTGAGACATTGTATGATGCTCCACAGCACCCCTGAAAGGGTCTTAAGGCACCCCTGGGTGCCACAGCACCCTGGTTAAGAATCATTGCTTTAAACCCATATAGACATAAATTGGATTCAATGAAAAATGGACCCTTCCATCTACAAACATACGTGAGATAGCTGTGCTCAGGTTTAAAAATCTTCTTGTCCTCATATTGCACACACATGTTTACAAGGAAATGAACGGAATGAAGCCTTTTGTGTAGTTCTTGGGTATCAAATCTGGGGTGAATAAGAATTGAAAAGAAACACTGAATCTCCCCTATGGATGAAATATGCTATGGTAACATTAAATCACTGAAGATACCAAAGATAGCTACTCCTTATCCTGGAAGTTAAGTTATGGGGGGGGGGTTCCCAGATGTGACAATGGTTAAAAAGGAAAAGGATATAGAGTAAATGATAGAAGAAAGGACCACACGGCTCAAAAACAGCTGGGAAAAACTGTTCCTTTTGATTTGGTGTCTCTTGTTCACCATCCCCATCTTGCCCCCTCCCCCTCAAGGTAAGAAATTGCTGGGATATAAACAGAATGTAACAGAAGCTTGGAGCTCCTGACTTCAAAACAGTCACTTGAAGGATGCTATGGCCAGAGGTCATGTAGTTTGAGAGTACACAATGCACATTTATGTTAGTAACACAAATAGTCGGGATATGCATTCAAAGTATGGTGATCTCTGTTTGTTCAGTTTAGTAAGAACAGCCTTATTTTCCTGAGCCCTACAGATTTACAAATCAAGATGAGACCAACCCAGGAAGAAGGTAAATTTTTAGCAGAATGTGTAGGATTGACTCCTGAGTCTAGATGGGCTAGGGGGCTTTTGGTAAGTCAAACACTGATTCAACTAAAGGGTTGTTTTGGTTTTTTCAACTTGTACATTTGCCCAGACCTTTAGGAAGGTGTATTTTGAATATATATGTGTGCAGGTGTATATTCATGCATCTATCTATATAGGTAGATAAAGATACAGTTTAAAACAATCTAAAATACAACCAGACCCAGTTGCAGCACTGAACAGCCAAAATGTGATAACTCTTCAGACCTCAAGCTCTTGCTACTGACTGCCATATAATCAACACATTAAATCTGAGCATCTCTTCAGCCACAGTTATTTGTATGATATATACAGATCAATACATATTGATTTTATAATTTTGATTCATATCTGCACAGTGCTCCAGCTTTGCACCATCCTATTTATCAAACTCCTCTCCATACCTCCCCCCCACATGCTTACCCAAGCTGTCAGACCCTCCAATAAGTTGCTGTCTGCGCTTAACTGCTGTTTGTGCTTCCCTCACCAAACCTTTGCCCAGTTCTGCTCCAAGACATGCACAATTCCTCATGATATCAGAAGGACCTTCATGTGTATGCTTAGAGCAGAATGGCTTTCTATTTACCTTCTCTCCAGAACTTGCCGCTCTCTGGAACTCAGGGTAACTACTGTTTTAAATATTAAGACTATTTAATTGTATCTAAGACCATGCTTAAGTTCTTTTAGGACCCAATCCTCAGTTATTATACACAGAGAATTTCCACTGAATTCAGTGGAAGTTACACGGGGCTTGCAAGAGACACCTGTTCACCCACTCTGAAAGGGAGGGTGGTCAAGGAATCTAAAAATCCTTGCGTCAGTGGCCGTATGTACCACCAGCCTCCTTCTGTACTGGAGTATGGGGACCTGGAACAGGTGCATTACTTGTAGGT
>NW_005841911.1:3326378-3373716 GCF_000455745.1 Alligator sinensis
TTCTTTTTCATGAACACTCCCAGGCTCTGTGACAACAAGATAGTGCCTGGATGAGATGGTGCCCGCTACAGATTGTATGATGAGAATAGATGATGGCCCCTAAAACATACATAAGTGCATGTTTCTGATCATATTTTCACCACTATATACCAGAGGGGCCTCCTCTGAATTAGCTGAGGGTCTGTGATGTAGTTTAGATCAAGAGGTTAATTGGTAACTTTAACACTGCCTAAAACACCAACTATGTGGAATGAAACACACCTCTGGTGCTGCCCTTGATATTATATTTGATACAGTGTTTCCTTATTCAAACCACCTTACAAAACACCATTACAGCTCACAGTAACAGGATGTGGGGCAAAGTAGTTAAAAACACCATTTGAAATAAATGCAATCAAAGAAGCTTTAAGGCAAACAGGAAAACTTTTGTTTTTTTTCCCCAACATATCCGACAAAAATAACTGAAAACTCTTCTAACCTACTTAAAAATATATTACAGCAGATTTCTAAGGGAACACGTAGACCCAGTATTCTGAAGTTAAGTTATTAGGATTCATAAATTCTGGAAAGAAAATAAAGAGAGTCAATGAAATCTAAACAATATCTACAGGGCTTAAACAATCTGAGGAAAGATAGGCCTTCCTTTGTAATTAGCCCATGCCTTCTATCACCATGCAAAAAATAAACAACTTCATAAACTGCTTTAGATATCATGTTAAAAGCACCTCTAGGAACTAAAAGATGCTATACTAAATACAAGAGATCTAAAGAGCTGTTGTTACACATCCATTACATTTACAGAGCTGTCTCATTTACTTTTTGAAGTCCGGTATACATGATACAGCAAGGCAAAACATTTTATGTACCATAAGAAATGTGAAACATAATGTTTAATGTTCAGGAGATAAAGTTAACAAAACTATACGTCAGTGACTTTTTTATTTCCCTATTTTATGACCTTTCAAGAACTTGAAGCAAAAGAAAACTAGGAGGACGAGTGGGTAACTGCATTCGTTGTTTTTATCCTAAATGACATTGCAACTTTGTTGATTAGGGCCCAAAGCAGGTATCCTAGAAAAATATAGGGGTTTTTTCAGTTTTTAGATAAACACTTTCCAAAGACTGATGAGTATAGCATATTTTGCAATGGGAAGCATTTATTCTTCTTGCAGCTTTTAATAGCCATACAGTGGTTGTTTTTCTCCCTGAAAATACTGAAGTCCATCATAAATTCCTAGACTGTCTATCAAGAATTCTATTGCAGTTCTAGGTTCTACTATATATCAAAGCAAACATAAACTGTGACCCTCAAGAACCCTTTCTGCAAGTATCAAGAGGTTAATATTCTCCTTCTGGTCCTTGCAAGCATCAGCAGCCTTATTGTCCTAGGCCTCTCAGTGATGATGCTTCCAGCAGTCATTACTGAACATATTGTGCTGTGTCTCCACTGTAACTTCTGCACAAGTTGCCACAACGCTGATGATTCAGCTGATGTGGCAGATCAGTAAGAAAATTGGTGACATTCTTCTCCCTGGCATTTAAATCTTAAAACCACGTCTACGATACAGGTAGGTTACACTTTCTGATTCAAGTATGTCCTAAAAAAAATAAAGAGTATTTATGTTATGTATAGGGTCAAATCCTAATCAGCCCGAGTGATTAGGAAGTCACTTTGTCAGGGCAAAGAAGTGTCTACTTTCAGACAGAAGTGTAAAAGAGCAATATAGAGTGTGCTACTCATTTTGCTGGAAAGGAGAAGGCAGTTAGAAAAAACAGTGAGTTGGATGGGAAATTGATACAACAATCCAGAACACAGCATAACTCCATAATATATTTGCTTAATGTAAAAGTGAATCGCTAACATCTGGGTGGCATAAGCTGTGTTTAACCTAGCACTTTGCCAATGATTTTTCTACCTTAGATGAAAAATGCATTTAGTTTAACTCATCAAAGTGCTATGGAGCAAATCTTTTGTGATTGTGAATCCATGATGTTGGTGAGCAGAGGATACAGTGGAAAACAAGCCACTGTTTCTTCCAGGTGTGAGAAAGGCAGTAGGAGATGAAAGGCAGAAGAGTGTTTATAACATTGAAACAACACTTGGCAATATTTATTTCACAAACTAACTGAACCTAGAAAGCATCATTTTATTGTTACCACTGTATTTTTAATTAAGAGAGATTTGAAAATGTAGAGGCTCAGAACATGTGACCTCTATTGTACTTGTCTAGACAGAATATGTCTAATTTGTAGGTGAATCTGGGTATTTTGAAAATCATCTTGGGTGGTGACACTTACACCTTCTTCCCAGCCCCTAAGAGTTAAATTCATCCCTGGAATAACTTCATTGAAGATTTTAGTACCATTTGGGGGGGGCTGAATTTGTTCTCAACAGACTTATATCAGGGCTGAATTTCAACCACAGTATGCAAGTTAAAATGACCTAGATTTCTTCAGACTCCCACCTGCTGACTGACATACAACTCAAGGAAGTAAAAGGAAAATAGTCCAGTAGCTGGGGTTGTAGCCTAGCAACAGTTTTTAAACACTGATCTCAGTGTCACTATGCCACTTGATTAGTTAGTATAGTAATTTGGAATTCATACTGTGATAGAGCTTGCAATGTGCTAGGTGTTACCTAAGCACACAAAGTCGCTTGCCCAATATAATGCAATATCATCTCCCTCCAGCTGGTCCCTTACTTCCTGATCATTAATTAACTACTAATTTGATGTAGATGTCACAGTAGGGCTGGTAGAGAGGTTTTTGGTTTTGCAGTTCTAGTTCAGCGAGATTGTCTGCCAAAGTGTAAAGATGGCTGTGGGACATCTAAAAATGGAAAATAAGAAGAATGTGCTGTGATAGTAAGAACCTAAATTTGAATCTAAAATGGTGTCTTAATTTTCAGAGCTAGGTACAGGCATTTAAAAAGCCCAGGGTGGAATCGATCTAAGTTACACAGTTTTCTGTAAACGGCATAGTACAGATCTGTAGCCACACATATGCCTTTTGGTGGAGGGGTGGGAGTGGGGTGAAAATCTTAGACTGGGTTCCACCATTTGTAAACCAGTCTGTGTGCGCCGAACTTCTGTTCTCTTACGGGTATAGACTGGTTTGGTGTGCAAAACTTCTGTTCTGTTATGGGTATAGACCCGTTTCTAGTCACTGGTAAAAGTGTAACGTTTGTAGTTAACCAAAGTGACTGGATGGCAAAGGTATCACAGAAAAGGAAATATCAGGAGGACATAAGAAGGTGTAAGTTTAAGTATGCTACTTCAACCATTAATTAAAAATAATTATGATTCCCCATGTATTTTACCCAGAAGAATCCCAAGAAACTTTACAAACTTAAACTGATGCACAGTCTATACAAAGAGATTACATCCTTCACTACCACAATGCAACCAGCTCTAGGGACAGAGATTGAGAACACCAACCGTTACCAACATGCAGCATCGCATCAGGGCAGAAAATTAAAAATACCGTTTTAGAATGGTTAGAGGCTCCAGGGAAACAGCGAGCCAAACCTAATCAATGACTTATGTTAGAATTTAGCTAGGACCCAGAATTAACATCCCAGGCTCAAGGCACAGATCTTGAAGAGACACAGGTATTCAGGAACTTTATATGTAATGGGGGAAAGGCCCTCTCAGAGCACCTATCATTGTACTGGTTCAGTATTAACTCTGGAGGAAAGTGCCGCCTCCTCAGGTGCTGATGCCACTTCCCGTAACATGAATATTTTCCTTAGAGGTCTCCCATGCAGATTTTGTCTTGGCCCAACTCTGAGAGGTCTTACAGGATCAGCTCAAGATGGTATGGCTATAGACCAACTTAAGGCATTATTTTATTTTGTTTTGGTTAAGAGAGTTGATATTTGGTTAAAGGCTTTTAGCTGTGAAATGAGTAAGAGCTGCCAATTTCTAAGTTAAACCTTGTACATTCATATCCTGCTACCACTAACTCCATTATGATTAGTCATGAGTGAACTTTAGAAGGTTCAGAAATAAGGTTTGGATAAACATCCCAAAATTTTGGATGCTTATCTGAGTCTGACCCAAATCCCTCGGGTATGCAGAATTGGGCTGGAAATCTGGCAAGAATGTAAATTTCCACACTTTTCATTTCTCTCTTGAAGGCTATATTTGCAGTTTAAAGAATTTCCTTTAATTGGAATTAGCATAATACATTATTTCCCAGAGGTGAGAGCAGCCTTTCTATAGTTACTCCAGCTTTATGGATTCTGGCCAAAATAGGACAAAAGAGGTAAAAAAAAAACCCAAAACCCCAAAACCCAAAAAACAAACCCAAAACAAAACAAACAACCCTCCCACAAAAAAACCCCAAAATGAAAAATAAGTAAATCAACCAAACTTTTTCAGTCTTTAAAATGGTTTATCTCCTTGGTTTTTTTTTCTCAATGAACCACCCTGTCCATTCAAAATATCTTATCTTATACTTTAGGGTTTTATACTGCTGCCCACCACCCTGGTATCTGAACACTTTCCATGTAAAACCAATTGGTTGTGTGAGGGCCAATAGTAAAAACAAGGTCCTCACCAGATTTCACGGACCATTTGGCCCTTTCTAGGGATAAGACTCTTGCTGAAGAGGATAAGACTTTGGATCATTGATTATTTACATTTTTATAACTTAATTTTATCCCTATGTATAAAAAAAATAGATCAACCCTGTATCTGTACAGGAGCTTAGAGTTAACACCAATTGAAAGTTTGGCTTAGTAAAAACTTTGGGATTTGATCCTCAAATACTTACACTTGGGTGGCATTTTTTTATACAAGAATTTCAGAGTACTTTACAAAGACGGATATTATTTCTTCATTTTACATATAATTAACTGAGGCTTAGTGCTGAGTACAGAGTCCAAACATTCCCAGCTCCTGCTCCCATATTCTAACTGGTGGACTTCATCCACATATGTAACAAGTACCATAACAATTTCAATTAAAGGGAGATATTTAACAACAGAGATAGTTTTCAGAAGTGTGCTTCATTACTTAGGCTATTTTAAACCTGAATTGCAAAGAAAGGGCCAGCATTTTATGCACTGGGCCTAATCTAGTGGTTCTACTTGAAGTTTGCCTCATACCTTAGTGGACCCTAACGCTGGGTCCCTTAAAGGCTTGTAAATACTTCCAGTGACTGGGGTACAGACAGCAACATTCATTTAAAATTAGCCTCTTTCAAAAGCTATGGAATACATTCAAAACTCTATAAAATACCATCTCATACATTTTCCATGCTCTGTGTTTGGAAATGACATTGATTCGTACTTTCAGCAGTTTCCTCAGCACTTTCTGCAAACATTCCAGAAGCAAAGTAGCACCCTTTTTATACGTATGTTTAGATATAAATATATACATATTTATAAAACCAAAAGTTTGCTCGGACTTAATAATGGGTAAAACAAACAAAAACGAGTATTGGCATAAATTTGTTTCCTACTTATGGAGAAGAAAAGAAACCCAATGTGTCATTCCATAAAAAGTACATTAGGTACTCAAAAATAATCCCCTTTAAATCATATTCCAAAACATCACACCTCGTATGAGCTAGGCACTGAGACAAAAAAGTAGCCTTCGGTTTCCCTCAACCAGTTAAACTTCCTGCTCAACCATCTTATCAGAAGTTTATCTCAGTAAACAGAGAGGGGCAGCAGCAGACAGACTGAACCCTCTGTTCTATTCTATTTTGGAACAGGGGCAGTGCTGCCTGTTTCATGAGAAAGAAGAAAATGTCATCCAGCCCAAATACAAAGGACAAGATGGTATCTTGCTACTGGTTCAATGAAGTCATGTATTAAGAAAAGTATATTTAGCTATTCGTGAGTTTAATAGTGGCATTGAAATCCCCAGGCCATCACGGAATCTAGTTTGATATGTACATCTTGTTGCTAATATTCTCGGAAGAACTGTGTGAAATACTCTGTTCTTGAATGCACTCGGTTGAGGCTTGGACTCAGCGCAAATGTGAACCTCAGCCCATGCTCAGGAAACTGGGAAGGAGGGCCGAGGTTGTTTGCACAGCTGGGAAGCTGCCAAAACCAGCCAGCCAACTCCTCCCTTCAAAACACAATAGAAGTCTTTAGGGGACAGCAATAGCCTGACCCCTTTCTTCCCTACAGGAGTATATCTTCCATATAGGCTGGTCGGCTGGACATCTAAAGTAGCAAACCTTTCAGTTATTGCTTTCAGTTGGATGACTACAGGCAGGTAAGGGGCAAATATTTGCAAGTTTGCCTACGGCAGCAGAAATCTCCTGAAGCAACATTCCTCCACTCCTTTCTCTCACAGCTTAAGGGCCTTCTACTAAAGTGCAATATTTAGGAATAGGGTAGTGTTCATTTAAAGAGTTTGCAAAGCTGTTAGTAGTATATACTGTGTTTATGGTTCAGAAGCCACTCAACCAGACCAGGAGTGGCATGTTGTTACATATGGGAGGTTATTTAGGACCAATTATACCCATGCACTTTCTTCATATTGCTACTGTTATATAAAGAGTAAAACTCTAACATTTATGTGTTCAGGGCAGAGGAGAAAAAAGCCTCCCATAGTAAGGTCTCCCAAACTGCTCCTGGCATGGAACTGTTGCATACCTGAAATCTTTGAAAAGTTTCTTGAGTAGAGATAGACTGAAGGTTTCTTTTTCCATATGATAGTGTAGGAGAGGAAGGAAATTATTTTTGTTCCCAACTGGCTATTGCCAGAGGCTGATAGAACTCCAAAGCATTACTACAATATCTGAAACTCCCAGAAGAGTCACCAGCAGCTAGGCACTGGAAAGAAACCCCAGAACCCTCGGCACGTGTTTACTAGAGAGCTGTCACTGGTTCCCTGATTCCTGCACCAAAGTTATGGGAGTATGATCTTTCCTTACTGTTCAGAGTAGCTAGCAGTACAGTGGTCCTGATTCCAGTGCATTACAGCAGGGATTGGTAATGTATGGCTTGCAAGCCAAATCGGGCCCATGGAGCCCCAGGGTTTTGCCTGCGCCTGATAGCCATATCCATGCCAGGGCTGAGCAGTGAGGAACTGTGCCAGGGAGGGGGAACTGGAAGCTGTGCCCACGCTGCTGTTGATGCTTCTCTCCACCTCCTTCTTCCCCTTCCCCTAGGCTGCAGTGTGGGTGCACCTTCCAGCCAGAGGGGAGCTGTGCTGGGCTAGGGAACTGAAAGCTTTGCCCATGCAATTATTTCTTCTCTCCTCTGTCCCCAAGACTGCAGTGTGAGCACAGCTTCCAGCTGGACTGGAGCTGGGCTGAGGCTGGGCTGACAGAGGAAAAACAGTGGCAATGTGGGCGCAATTCCCAGCTACATGGGCCAGGTGGGGCGTGCCCCCCAGCTGCTGACACACTGCTGAAGCCACCGTTCAGGTGGGGCGTGCACCCCAGCTGCTGACACACTGCTGAAGCCACCCAGCCTACATTGTACCAAAACCTGTCAAGTTGTTCTGGCCCATGGCTTGGAAGAGGCTGCCAATTCCTGCATTATATGATATATTTTACCATCAATAAAAGCTGTGGGGTAAGTAGGAAGCAGGAGTCTTTACTTAGGTCCCACAAGACCCAGGTAAGGCAATGGGACTGAAGAGTTAAGGAAGGGGAAAACAGGCCCCATATTGAAGGAGCAGGAGGGCAGTCATATGCCACTACTTCAATAGGTCTCCAAAGGGGGAGGTACTTTGTTAGAAAGTTAGATGGCAATGGCCAACTATATAGAGCTCACCTTGGCTGTACAAATTAACTGAATGCCAAAGAAAGCCATTCTGATGCTGAACCCAACCTGAAAAGTTTTGCCTATTAGTCTCTTCTGTTCTCTCTCCTACAGTCTGAACAAGGTTCATGGTATTCCCCATAAGGCTTTAGGGTTTTCGCAGCCTTAGATTTCATCATCAGAGAAGTACAGTGCATGCCATGTATTTTAACTCACAAATGGTCTGTTGTGATGTTTACAGGCAGCAAGCAGATAAAGCAGGGCAGGAGCAGTAAGTCATATTTGGATGCAAAGTTCAAACATGGGAATTCTTACTACTCCCTGCTTCTATGTTCTTTTATTTACACTCCCACATTTCTCATATTAGATTAACATGTTCATGTCAAGTTTTGATTTACAAATTGATTTTTAAAAGGTGTCCCCAAGTTTAGTTTGTTGATCTTTACCTGTTTTCCAATACTCTGAATAAATCTTTTACATATAAATGTGGGGGCAGATCCTCAGATAATGAAAATTGATGTCACTCCACTAAAATCAATGGAATTACACTGATTTGCTATAGCTGAGTTTGTGTTTACTGTCTGCCCCATGCTTCTAATGGTGCATGAGTTTAGCTTTAAATTTAAAATGTCACAAATATAATTTTCTCTGACAGCATTCTGTTTATAAATCTTTTAAGAGTAGCACCAAAGAGAGAACCAGGGAATTTATTATGAAATGACCTTTTCAAAATCCTTTGTCTTTAGCTGAGGAGTTGAGAGATCCAAAGTCCTACAGCCACATTCTGGCTCAGATATTCATTACCACTCTTCATTGCCTCAATGGGACTTGCACACTAGTACCTAAAGGTTGAATTTAGCTCCTAGACCTAAGTGGAATATCCCTCCTTGTCTCCCTCCCCTCCCTCACTATTTCTAGCCGTAGAGTCTATATCATATTTATGTTTCTCGTAACCTATATCACAGGGGGAGTTGCTGAAGAGACAGAGACACCTGGAAGAGGATTCTAGGACAGAAGCAGACTTTGTTAGGGAAATTAAATGCCTTTTTCCCTGCATTGTCTCAAGCGAGAAGCAAGAACCAATGAGTGGAAAATGCAAAATATGGGATTATCCGTGAAACTGAATGAAAAAAACTCTAACAACTTAATAAAACAAAAATGCTGGCTTCCCAGTGGGAGCCAGTGGCCCACACTGCCACTGCACCCTGGCCTCATAGCCCATCCCAGGGGCGGTGGAAGGTGCTGGCTGGTAAGGCAGCACTAAGGACAGTAGCCGCCTCACTGAGGGCTGCTCTGCCTGGCTTCAGCTAAGCACATGATGGCCACCATCCCCTCTCTCCCCACCAGGGCATAGGTGCCTACCTTAATGGATTGTTTTTATTAAGGTAAGCATAGATTAGTATTTCTAATTTTTTTGTACAACTCTCTAATTTATTTTGTTGTATATCATATATAGCAGGGGTTCTCAAATTTTGGTACGTGTACTCCTGGGAGTATGCAGCAAGACATCTCTGGGGAGTATGCGGGAGAAATTGTGTAATGGCAGATTTAATTTTCATCATAATAATAATGGACATTTAAAGGGTTAAAATATAAAACATATGGTAGTCAGTGCATGTGGGCAGCTGGTAAACCTGAAAGGGGTTACACAATAAGAAAAAGTTTGGCGATCTCTGTTATATAGCACATACAGGAAATATCTACAGAATTTGCTATTTATATCACAACCCACTTGTGAACATTTTTTAGTTTGTCCATGATTTAAGTAGACCCCTAGTTATATGTAACTATGTTATACTGTCTTCTGATGAGATTTCTTAAAGTCCTCAGATATGCTTTGTTTCAGTTTATCTTCATAAATAATACAACTCCAATTCAGGATTTTACATTGCTCTTCTTAGATAAGGAGAGCCACAATAAAGTCACGACAGGAAAATGCTCTTAAGTATAGTTTAATCTGGACCGTTCAGAATTGAAATCCTGAGCCCTTTGAAAGCAATGATAAAACTCCCATTGATGCCAGGGGCAGGATTTCACCTTCACTGCAGCATTCAGAGGAGGGTCAGTATATAGGGTTGCATGCCCTATGTTGTTCTATGCTGTGCATCACCTTTAAGGGAGATATGTAATGCAGACCTCAGTTGCTTTCATGAGGAGTTGTACCTAAATTACATGGTGAAGTATAACCCAGGTACCTTACATTTCTTTCCATTGTATTGTACCATGAACCATTTCTAATTATCCTGAATTATAACCAGTGTCCTGCAGTCTATTTTTTCATTTTAATGTATGCTATAAACTTCAGCTTATGCAAATTAGCACACTTCTTTGTCTTTAATGGAAGAATGCTACTGTAAGCCAATCAAGCATCTGGTCTTCCCTCTTCTAAGCTTTTGATATAAAAAATAAAAGAAACAGAAATGGTGGTTTTTGCACTTCTGCACTTTTCTCGTTACTGGCTCTTTGTTCTGAGCTACCTCTTCCATTTCCCTCTTTGGGTCAAATCCTGCAAGACAGCCACATGCTCTAACTCCCATAGGGTGATTTCAGGCTATGAATGATTGTCAATACTATTTGGAAACACAAGCTGATGTGAATGATATTGATAATTTAGGCCAACAAGTTACAAAAAGAAAATACCTATATTTACTTGCATACCACAAACATCTTTTTCCCCAAAATCAGCCTTCCAAAAGTAGAGTTGTGAAAACCTATGGGTTGGAGAACAAGACAATTATTCTCTTCTGTCTCTCAAAGTTTTCTCTGCCCTACTTCAGCTAGGCACAAAGACTCTAAATACTATACCAAAGGTTTCTTCTACCATCTGCATCCTGGTAACCTGTATAGTTTCTGGACAACATGATGCAATGATATAAGTTGAGTGTATGACTGCCATCAACTGAAAGGCACCCACTGAATCCAGTGAGGCTTAGAGAAGTACATGTGTGGGAGAATCCCACCATGCAAAGATGCCAATTGAGTGTTTATTTAGAAAGATTGGGACTGCATCCATGTTGCTCATCAGCCAATTGACCATATGGAGATCTAGCAAGCAGTGTGTGATCCCACCTCCTATACTTCCACAGTTTAATAGCTGTGGTTCAAGCAGGGAGGCAAAGTAGAGTATCACTGAGTTGGGGTCTTCAACCTTGCCTAGCTGTGCTTGAATAAACAAGCAAATAACTGGACCATACATTTGCTTTTCATTTTTCATAGACAGAAGTAACATTACCAGCATATACCCTTGTGATTTACATTATAAACATTTGCAGGGGGAAAAAAATCAGACTTCGCACTATGAGTTTTTATTTCCCAGTGCTAAACACTAACACCAAATGTACCAGTGTTTAGAGGAATGAGATCCTACTCGTCATGCCAAAGTGTTAAAAGAAATTGAAGTGATTCAGTAGGGAGTTATTAAAACCAGGTTGTCTGAGATTCACTGCGATGTACTAAAAATGATGTGTTAAATGATGGTTTCCAACACAGCCTGTAACAGAAAGTGCGCCTTAGAAAAAGGTTTGACATACTACTAGCAGCCACTACTAAGATGAATTAATATGTACAATTAAAAAGTCCATTTGTAAGGGCACTATAGAGAAAGTCTGTACAAAGGGACAAACGGACGGACATCTTATACATAACTGCAAACCCAATGGCTGCAGAGAAACTAGCAATGAATGTGTAAAATTTCAGTGTTTTTTTTCTCTTTGTGAATTGCCTGCAACTAAGCACTGAATTGTCAAATTCATTTATTTGAAATTTTATGCTAATTTCTTCAGCAAATGATTTTTAGTTTGCAGATCACTCCAAATTGTTGTGAATATTTGCAGTTTGCCCAGCAATTGTTAGTTATGTTGATCACATGAAACTGCCTCTCTTTTCTGATCGACTGATTTGTGTGAATAGCTGACAGTGCAAATTGTGAATTATGAAGTTAACAAATGAATGTGCAATTTAAAATTCAGTGTTGCAGTCCATTCAAGTATTTACCTTTTAAAATCATTTAGTATTCATGCTAATAATGCTCTGGTACTCCAAGATTAGCAGAAAGCAAATGTGAAAAGATCACACACACAGCTGGACTGAGTAGTTTTTTGGAACTGGAATGAATATTCATGGCAAGTTTTACTCACTATTCTTTTAACTCTTTTAAGAATGCCTTGATGGTGAAGGCATTCCTCTACCCTGTGATTATTTAACTTCATCTGACTTATTTGTCACGTTTTCATGTGTGTATTTTGTACTCAAAGCAGTTATGTCGACATCCTTAGAGATTGATATACCCTATCTAGAAGACAGCTGTCACAGCCACAGGCCCTAGGCTAGGCAGGTCTAAATTCTGTCTCATTCACCTGAACAATTACCCCTCTCCCTGTTGAGAGCTTGCTTGATTTCTTTTAATCACTGCATGTGCAGGCCTTTTCTTGTCCTGGTTCAAACTGCTTTTGTGAGATAGATGAAGAAGAGACAAACTATTTAAAGCCAATAGTCCTCATTTATTCTCCTAACAAATCTCAAGTGTTTGTTGAGGAGTGGTTCATCTTAAGAAATTCTTTCTCTTCTTGCTTGTTTTTCCCCCACAGTAAATCCAGCATTCATAAAGTAGTACAGAGCAGCTCCAAATCCATCACAATAGGTATGCTGCAGCTCGTTCAAGCTTTCTACCAAACCCGTTCACCATGTCTTCAGCCAGCCTGAAAGGACCCTTCTAAGGGTCAGAAGGGCATTTTGTTTTCATGTCCCTTAAAACTTAGGCCTCTATTAAAACTGCCAGGAAGGGTGCTGATCAACAAGAGCGGCACTGGACATGGTGGTGGTTTTGTGGGCCCAGCTGTCCAGGATCAACTAAATGAAGAACAGCAAATCATTTCACAAAGGCCACTGAAGAGTGGCTGCCTTTTCACTGAAGCCAGTTTTATACTGAATATCCTGCTTCGTTTCAGCTGATACACAGTACAAACCAGGAAGAAAGCAACTTTAACTAACAAAGTATTTTCTTTGCTTTCAGAAAATTTTTTCCCCCCTTTTACTAGTTTTCCATTGTCTGGCATACACAACGTGCCCACTGAGGTAGAAAGGCAATCCTATCTAAGCCACTTTAAACTTAAGGTTCAATGTTGTTTCCATTTGGGAAAATATTTGTACAAGCCATTTACAAGACCTTTACAAGCCACAGTATGTCAAGATCCCTCGAATTTCCACTTTATTGCAACTAAGTCTAGCTGGCACAAAACTGAAAAAGCTCAACTATCATATGTGAATGCCAATTTGAGTATATCTCCCTTCTTGTATATGGAGATGAATAAGATGGTGATAAAAAAATAAAATGGCCAGATGGCACTGTAGCCAACTGATCAATTTGCAAAAAACAGATAAAATCCAACAAAGTGTGCCAACCTTTAAAGGACTATTTGGTAGAGTGTGCAGACAACCTTAATTCTGCTGCTACAGATTTTGAGCAGCTGACAGTTTCTTCATACTTACTAATATCCTTAGGTCTATGATCAGTAAAGGAATAAACAAATATAAACCTAGAGTCCTGGAGGCTTGAATTCTGCCTGGACATGCAACATGGGGAACTCCTGAAATACTGGGATAATTTATTTCTCAGTTTGAAACCTCTCTTTTTGTCACTCCTTTCATATTCTGATATATAAATGACCCTGTAATATAGTGCTTGTCTGGTAAGATACAGTGCCAGATATATAGCAAGAAATCATCCAGTAATGAACCCTTCTTCTTCAGCAATCCCGCACAGTTGAAGATGATTGTCTTCCCTGATTGTCTTATCTCTGGGTCCAAAGATGGCTGACAAGGCCAATCCAGGATCAACAGACTCTGCTCCAACTCAGGCACACGTTTCCGTGTGCTGTGCATGGCTCTGGATTCTTAATTCAGCCCATGACACACAGTTTCTGCCAGTCCCAGTTTTCTATCTCCTGTTGTCATTTCAAAGTTTCGAAGTACTGAGATCCCTGAAGCAGACTCTTCCTCCATTTGGAGAGGTCCTGGGCTATAGTCTCCCATGAGTTTATGTTGACGTTGCATTTTTTCAAGTTGACCTTGACAACATCCTTGAAGAGGCTTCTGTGCCCTGACCTTGAGTGTGTGCCTTGACTGAGCTGGGAGAATAAAACTTGCTTTGGGAGTCTGGAGTCGGACATCCGGAAGATGTCAACAGCCCAGCAAAGTTGATGTCAGGTGATCATCACCTCAATGCTCATGGTGTTTGCTTGAAAGAGGATGCTAATGTTGGTGTGTCTATCATCCCACTGGATTTGAAGAATCTTCTGCAGCCAGTGTTGATGGTATTTTTCCAAAAAATTAACTGAATAGGGGCTGAAAGGCAGAGACTTCAGAGTCCTAAATCCAACACTTCCACTGAGTAAATGTGGTTTCTTTTCACATCAGTGTCCCACTCTGCTGAATATGGATACTACGAGTCACTTCCCTATCTACCAGACTGTCATTGAGAGTTTATTTGTTAATCTTTGACCAGTATTTTGAAGATAAAAGGTGCTAATTATTATTTTTATTATTATCAGATGTAAAGATGTAAAGCGAAATTTTACTGCAGTTTTTAAGCACTGGCTGTCATGGGTTGGAGTGGAAGGGGCCTGTGCCCAGTTATATAAGAAAACATTCATTCCATACATGCTGTGAGGAACCTTATATTTTAAATTAAATTTTAAAGGCTTTTTAGGGATTCTCTTGCTTTTTTCTTCTTCCACAATGCCAATCTAGTTGTTTAGATTACACCTGCATATGACTGTGTAGGGCCCCTCATAACAGAATAAATAATCTCAACAGATTAAATTTGATAGATTACTGGAATTGTGTTTTCAAGGCCTTTTGGGCCATTTAGTGCTGCCTCAGTTCTGCTCCGTGGAACATGCAACCAGAATGGGCCTGCTGGACCATGAAGTCCAGTCCCTTGAGTTCACAGGTAATCATTAACCAAAGGAAATACCAAAAGAGGAGCCTAGAATTGAATAAAATACGGGGCAGCCCACACTGCTCTGCTCCAGCGCAAACTGCACTTTGGCAGTGGGAGGTGTTGGAGAGACAAAGAGAGGGAGGGAGCCTGAGTCCCTTTTAATGAACAGAGTGTGCAAAAAGGGAGTGGAGAACATAGAAAAAAGATAATTGGGAAAGTTGAGCTGGGCCAGTGTGTTCCCAGGTAGGTATCAATGTGGGAGGCGGAGGGAGAATGGGAAGGGGAAGGACAAGGACAGAAGGAGGCACTTGGGTAAAGTAAACAGAGGCAGGTCTTTCATACATACTTTGAGCCTAGACGTTCTCCTGGCACCACACCCTGCCACAATCAACTGCTTGGTAAAGTACCCTTTTGACACAAGTCTCATATGAAAGTAAACTCCTTGAGATTATCAACACTTGTGAAATACTGTTATCGCATCCTTTAAATGCCCCGAGCATCTGGGGCAAGATCTTGGCCTCGCTGTAGTCAATGGCAAAATTCCCAGGGATATTTCAGCCCTGAAGTTCCTGCCAGCTTCTTCTACACAGTCAGTCAATGCTAATCCTCCACAAGAGGACAGTACCTCTGCCTACAGTCGCAGAAAAGCAGGAACGAGCAGCCACAATTTTGGCTAGTAATTTCACATTCCACAGGGACTCTACCTCTTTGCCCCTTTCTTTACACCAACCGCCTTTCGCTGAAACCACAGGATTTGGACTTAGGGGATCCAGGATTTCCATGCCAAGCGCAAAAAACCAATAGCCTTCTCAAGAAGGTCAGTTTAACATAACACCACTGAGCTAAATGGTGACTATATGTGCCACCCTATTTCATGACTTATCAAGGGGTAAAGTTACACCATTCATCAATCAGTAGGAAAAAATACACACATCAAATTAAAACTCCAAAAAACAACACCTAAGGGCTTTTTCCTTTTATAAGCGACATTTTCTTCCATTTTAAACAGAACTACTTGTGCAGGTGGTTCCTAAATACAACCAGCTGCACTATGGAAACACAGTTTTGAAAAAGAATCCCTCCCCCCACCCCCCAAAAAAAGCTGTGGATATAAAGTATGATTCTATACTGTACTGATTCCCAATATAGGAGGTGACGGGAGAGACCTTAGATATAAAACGCAACTGGAATTTTCATTGCATGGGCCCCAGTAAAGAGGCTGGATTTAGGAAAGAAAGAAAATGGATCAAGAAAACAGACATAACCTGCTTGGTGTTGCAAAGAAAAGTGTCTATGAGGGATACAAAACTGTTAAAATTGGTTCATGAGCCTATTTCCTTGGAAGGCACAAAGACCTGAGTTCAAGTCTCCCCCTAATCTTTCAGCAAATATCAGTGCCCTAACAGTGCCAGCCTGCCTGTTAACTTGCTTTCTCAGAAACCAAAAGGGAGCTATGATGGGGCTGGTCTCACTACAGTGCCAGAGTACTATGCGTCTGCACTGACATCGTTTCCTCTATCACTCATCCACATTCTTCCCTTTTTGCCCTCTGTTCTAAATTTGTCCCCCTCTTATTATTTCCCATTAATATCTCGGAGGCTGCAACCACTTTAGTTTTCTCACTTTCACTGTCATCAACATAGCATTTTGGGGCTGCAAATTATTCTAAAAACATGTTTACAGATTATTCAGTCCTTGTACTTTAGTACTGTTGCCCTCAGCTTATAGACAAGCAGCTTTGGCTTTGCTGACAATATGGGGCTGCTGCTGCTGTCACTACTGCGCTATGGTGGCTAGGTATAGAAAGGTGCAGCTCCGTCTGCCACAAAAGTTACACCAGCTCTCCTGAGCAGCAGAACCTTTGCTAATAAAAGCCTTTTTCTGAGCACAATATTCCTCTCTAAGTTTTCCTCCTATAGCTTCACATTACCTTGCCCTGCACTGGGCTAGTCATCCTCCATTTTGATCAGCACTTGATATGGTTTTTTATGGAACTTGTCAATGATACTCTTGATTTAGCCAGCAGTGATACAGGTGATTCTTATCCCTGCTTCCTCCAGATGCCAGTATGCCACTGATCAACCTCTCAGTCCTTGAGCTTCTCAGTCCTGGTTGTCCTAGGAGCAAAGTCTCCAGATCATTTTCAAATGGAGTTGGCAAATGTGAGGGAGTTATTCACTGAATTGTCCTTACTGGGCCAAATACTACTACATGCCTTATTTAATCCAGGGGAGTTTGGCTGCATTAAGAACCCCATAATTATGTCCACTATTTGTCTTGCACCACCAATGAGCAAAGCACTTTACAAACAGAAGTGAAGTCTCCATTCCAAGAGCTACATTCCAAGAAGATGACATGGGTTAGGGGAGGGATGCAATGAATGCCAGGGATGGGACACTGAAAACACATATGCAACTTGTTAAACCCACCATTTTTCTACTTACTTCTATTATGTTAGCAGTCTTTGGTAGGGATGACTGGGGTGTATAAACTTCATTGAAGAAATGGACTTTGATGGTCTGGTCTGCTTTTGTCAAAGCAGACAAGACCAAAGGTCTGTCTACTTCAGTATCCTGTCTTGGTCAGTGGCTAATTCCAGATGGTTTAGCGAAATGAGTAAAATCCCCCCATAGACAACTCAGTATCAAAAAGTTAAAATTTCAGGACCAATAGAACAAATAACTGCAACATTAACATACAAGCAAAATGATTAAAGTTTAGTGTTACACATATTTTCAAAAGTACTGACACTTCATTCTCATAAAGGCCTGCTCAGTTATGTTTCATTTGTATTCACATCCTATAATGTTAATATATTTGCCCAAATTTGCTTAGTAGTAAATCATCATCAGAGAAATAGGCTTGTATTTACTTTTAGTAAGTATGATTTGCATGCTATTGGACCACTATATATCGAGTACTTCTAAAAAATACAACCATAAGTTTTGTAGGAAAGACCTTTATATATCATTACAGACATTGTTTCCTTAACAATTAATCACACACTCTCTAATCACGTGACATTAGTACTTTACCTTAAAAGAGAAAAAAATGAATGACTCTTTAGCTTCCAAAGGAAAGTCCTCTACTTGACCTTTCAATGTGAAAAAGGCATAGGGCCCCATCCTGTGAGGTGTTAAGCACCTTGGGCCAGGCACTGCAGTTAATGGAAATTCATACTGAAGTCAATGGAAATTGAAATGGCTCTGCAACTGGTAGGATCAGCCCCATAATCACTAAAAGCTCTCTCTGGAGTGATATAAATATGTGCAGTCACTTCACAGATTTAGTCCAACATTAGGGTTACTTTAAAACCAAAGCTGTCGGGGAAAATGTTGGATCTATGAGATAACTTTGAACCTAGGTCACTAAAATCTTACATAGTGCAGCATCTTCTTTTGGATTCTTAAGAAAGCTAAACCTGCAAAGACAAATATTTTGGCAACAAAAATAAATGCGCCAGTTTTTAACCTTTTCAGGGAAAGTAATTCCCTTATTGGCTGCAGCTAAAACTTCCTACCTTTTTTTCCCTTTTTGTTGTATCTGTGAGTAATTTCTTTAGTCACATTGTTTATAAGATGTGAAGTTATTCGTAATCATGCCTTAAGAGTATGTACACAAACTGGACATCCTAATAGAGCACTATGTATTAAATTCCTGATTGTTTGACATAAATTCTCTCTCTTTCTTTTACTTAGACAGGAAGCTTCCCATTTATTTACGAATAGGTTAAGACCCTAGTCATGTTCCTAACCATGTTCCTAAGTGCTAACATATATTAAGTAAATTTAGAGCCTCTTCTACATAGGAAACAAATTAAACTGGTTAAACATGGAGAAAGACTAAATGTAATCTATCTTTTGTCATGTTTATGATATCGGAACGCATCTTATATGAATGTTCCAATTTGGCTGTTACAGCAGATGGGCTGCTTATGATAAACCACAACTACAGACAGAGAATGTGATAATATAAATCATAAAGAAGATAAATAATGAAATTCTTTGAAATAACATTGGTTAAATATTTAGACATTTGGTTTCTAAGCTTGCTTGCATATATAAAATGGTATTCTCATATCTAGGAGTGGAAAGAAATGCTTTCAACCATAATCATATTAGGCCAGCTAATAAAGTCTCGAGAACTCATATGAGTCTCCAGAACTCGAGTTTAAATATATCAGATTACCACATGCTAGGACAATACCGTGTTCTAATGGCTCAATTCTGACAAGGGCTCTGCACCTGCAGGAGGGAATAAAGGGCAACAAGGAAATCCTGTGCATGTCTGCTTTTCTTTTGGGTCATGTAAGGGTGGTGTAAGAAGCTACTACAAATGTATTCCTTCTGATGAAGCAAATACATAGGGGGAGCTGGTAAAGGGTGGAGTCTTGGCTCTGCAGTACCTAACTCAGATTAGGGAGTGGTATGATTTGCATATACCAAGAGTAAACTACTAGCTCCACTTCCTCCCAGACTGAGAAGGAAACAGGGAAGGAATTTTATTACAAAATGTATTTCAAGGCCCAGTGGGATCAGCTTATACCCCATCCCTTGCTCATGGCCATGCCTAACATTTCAATCTAACCCTAACTGAGGTGAGTGAGGGACGTGCTGACAGAACTCACGTTGCTCCACGGGTTTGCCCTGCTACACCCTCTGTTGCAAGTGTATTCACCTTCAGATCTGGGCAGGCAATGTCCCTACCTACACCGTCCACTGAAGCTTTCTGTCCAGGGATGGCTGTGCTACATTGTGTCAGCATACAGCACAATTATCAGTGCCAGTTTAAGAAACAAACACTGCAGGTCCCAAGTCATACATTTAGGTCAAAAATCTCAGCTCTCCTGTTTTAACCATGTACATTTCTAGCACTTGTGGTCATGGTGGGGGGAAAATACCCTTGAATGAGTACAGCCAATACAGAGATGTCTGCCTGAGAGTAGTGAACTGTCCCATTCATCTCACTGTGCCACTAACCCAGGACTCAATGCTTTGGAGTGCCCTATCAACACAACCCATCCTGAGACTGTGGGTATCCAGGAAAAGAAGAATGCAGTGGACCCAGACAGCTGCCACTTATATCAATGGTAGTGACAGAATGATGTTGTAGCTGTGATGGTCCAGAAATTACACAAGAGGCAAGGATTTCTTAGAATGATATCTTTTACTGGACCAACTATGTAGTTGGGATAAAGTTAGACAAGTTTTCAAATGCAATGGACCTGATGAAGAGTGTCTTGCATTTGAAAGCTCGTTAACTTTACACCAACTACATAGTTGGTCCAATAAAAGATATCACCCTAAGAAGCCCTTGCTTCATTTAAGTCTATGACAGACATGAAGGTGCTCCACAGTTCTGAGATTATTCCACTACACTGGTTTTTAAGCACATAAATCAGCATTTGGGTGCCTAAGTATGCATGTGGTCATCTAGTTTAGGCATGCAAATTTCATAATAAGGCTCTGTATATTATACACATATTTATATTGTGCTAATAATAAAAAACAAAACTTTAATTGGGAGACTTTTTTTCCAAGCAAAGCCCTTCACTTCTATAGGAATAGGTTTTGGAAGGCAAAGGCATAGTAAGGGGCAGGTCTGTGCCTGGGTATAGTCACCAATGTGTGGGGTAGTGTTGGCTTCTGCCATGCCAAGTGTAGTGTTGGTTGCTTTTGTGCCTCCCCTCCTCCCCTACCCAAGCAAGGCTGCTGCCCTGGTCACTCCACCACTATAGCCCCTCAGTTTTACTACTGTTGGAAGATACTGTTTTCAAACCATATTGTATATTAACTTTGAGCAGGTGCCTCCACTGAAATCAATTAGGTGTTCTGCCTAATTACTGCATGACTGTGAGAGGACAGGCACTACTATAACGGCCATGACCTATGGAGAGAAGTTTCTCATGGTGGGATGTGTTATAAAGAAAAATTTACTCTATGGTATGATTTTGGTACTGGCTTCACATAAATAGCACAGAAAGTTCACAGAGACCAAGCATGCCAAATATCTGCAAATTTTTGACAAAAGAACCTTGGAAATATACATTTTACCTAAAGTGATGTCTCAATATTATTAGTTTTTGCATAGCATGAGGATCTCTCTCAATACCAGAATAATACTAGCATCAAGTTATTTTCAAGATTAATATGGCACTGCACCTCAATATTTCATTATAAGTCTGATCCTATCAACTATTTATAACCAGTGTTTGTATATTAGTATAACAATAATATATATATGTCTAAAATTATGTATATATTATTAATACAAATTGAACTTGCAATACATATGCACTCATGTGTATGTGCATGCATATATGTCTCTGTGTGTGTGTGTGTGTGTGTGTGTGTGTGTGTGTGTGTGTGTGTGTAGGCAACCCCCGTTCTTAACTGGTTCCTGAAAAACAAGCATTAAGAGAAATCAAAAGGTTTTGATGACCCAAGATGGTGACTGCAAGTGTTTTCAATGACACAAGATAGCAACCATGAGTGTTATAACAAAATTCGCTGAGCACTAAGTGGAATTGGGTATCAATTTAAAATGAGCGTTACATCGAAATAGCGCTAAGCAAAACAGCATTAAGTGGGGGTTGCCTGTATGCACGCACGCGCACACACACGCACGCACACACACACACACACAAATGTAGTATAATATAGTATACAATTGTATATAGTGATTAATTCTGTACTTCAAAGGTAATCTTATTTCATGGATTTCTTTATTTAGCATAGTGTTTTGCCTCCCTTAAAAATAAAATATGTGTTCCCTCTTTTGATAGGCTAGGCATTCCCACGCAAGAGAATGTATTGAATGTGCAGTTTTTGAGGAAAAATGTACGTAACCCTGGTGAAAATAAAAATGTGTTTAGCTACTTTTTGATTATTAATAGGCCTGAAAGCTGTAGCTACTGAAATCAGTGTGACTCTTGCCATTGACTTCAGCTAAAGTAAGACAGAGCTCATTGATGATTACTTAAAAAAAAACTGCAAGAAAAAAATCAGAGTTAATAAGTAGATGTAAATATTTGTACTCTTGTAATATAATCTTTATTGTAAATAAAGCAACTGAAGTAGTAAACCCTGACAAAAATATTCAGATATCCACATTCTGACTTGACATAGATCCACTGGCATTAGTAGGATTACATCTGGGCACAATTTGGCCAATAGTAATTTATTTCCTATAAGATATGCTGATGCAAAATGAAAAGCACAAGAATCGGAGCACATACCATCTTCCCTTTCTAGACTACTGCTCTTACAATTTATGGATTTTGCCTACCAGAATTCTGATGGGGGAGAAGGGTTAACAGAAAGCTAAGGGCCTTATAAGCAGGTGCCTCTTTCTAACACGAAGCCTTCTAGTGAGGGAACACTATTTTTTCTAGAGGCTCAAAGCTAAACTTTTATTAAAGCCAATTAATTCATTGAACAGGCTTGTATCGTTTTACAGTGTCTGGAGCTCTGCTTAAAAGAAATCAATTGTATGAGTACAGCTGAGAAATAACCACTATAATAGATGTTTTAGCTCTTGCTTTTACTTTTCTCTGATAGCCCTTAAGGTGGTCAGAGGTAAAAGCTAAAGATGCATTGTAGCCTGAGGGATGATTGAATGAAAAAATGGGGGATGGGAGTATAGCTATGCTGATAGACCAATTTCCCACCACTGCAAGCCAGCGCAATTGATTGATGAATCCTTGCTCTGTCAAGAGGCAGCCCTTCAGATTTGATCACATAAATACTCATTCAACTCAAATTCTGCTTGACAAGCCTCAGACAGCTTTGTTCTGTCACAGATATCATTGGAAGGAAAATGCTCCATTAATCATCCTTAATTAACTTTACCATAGTCTGCTGGAACCAATATGTTCTCTGGCTAAATCCCTAAGATTTAGCTAGGATTCTATAGTTATCAAATTGAAAGTTGTTTTTAAAGTTCCTCTTTCTCATTGCTGTTAAGTACAAGAAATCTTCTCCAGCACAGTTTTTAGAAAGTCACTTCCATTGATCAGGATGTGGAATAATTCTACAACAGCTTTTTGCTTTTTTTTTTTTTTTTTTTTAAAGAAACACAATTTTACATGAGCCTGATCAGAGAAAATGTTCTTTACATCATTTATGGCCAGTAAACAAGGAGATCCTCTGTTTCCAAAACTGAAAGTTGTTTTCAGGCTGCCTAAACATATAAAGAAAACAGTTCTGATAAAAATACTTTTAGAGAGTTATTGAGAAGAAATGTGCGTAATAAATTAGTTACCATTTTTGGAAGATTAAAAGAAACTTAAAAGAACATGCCAGCTGTAAATAGTATTGCTTGATTCTGCATGCCTTTACTCACCAGAACAATCACACTGGTGTTAGGGGTACTACCCACATATTCATGACTCATATGAGAAAAGTGGGCAGGTTCAAAGAGTAAGAGTGAAGACATGTTTCTGTCTCAGAGTGATGGGTATCATTTTCTCACTCATCAGTTTATGATGACAAGGCTTTATTATAAAAAGCTAGAGACACCTCGCAGGACCACCCACTTACATTTTTATCATCAAATTGAAGGGAGTGGAGATGATTCCCTACTTCTGGTGGAATTACCTTCTCTCTGGAGACTGCTAAATTATCTGTACTCAACTACCCTTACATAACTGTACTACTAAAGAGCATGGAAGTTATTTTCCTTTATGATGATGCCTCTTTCATTCTGTATTGTGACTCTGAGGGTATATTTTGTCTCTGATAGTACCCTTAAAACTTTTATCATGATAAGCAGTGAACATTCTCTGCTCCTATTTAATTTAATGGCAGATGTAGGTGTCCAGCAGCTTGCAAGGCTAGGACCTTTATGTGTAATGCATTGCACACATGCAAAAAAAAATCAAATATATGCTCTGGTCTTTGATTTTTACGTGCCTTTGAAAGGATCTGTTACAGACTAAAAGGGACAAAATCATGAAACCACTTGATTAAACACTGTCAGCACTTCAGTGATGAAAGTGTATTATAGAGATAGTCTTTCTTCAGTTAAAGAAAGCCAAATCTATGGGTCTGATATTGCAAACTGTTATCAGTTAGCTAGCCTTTATTCCTGTGAAGATAAACACTGAGATCCTGAGGATGCGTATGAGAGTAAGAACTACCTTTGGGATAAGGGTTTTGTATGCAAGGTGGGTAAAAGTTGTTAAAAAGCATATTAAATTGTCAAGCAAATTCAACAGTAAAGGCTAATGCTTCTTTTCACAACTTTTATTAAGAAAACAGTACTTCAAAAGTAAGCATCATAGCACAGGAAAGAAAGCTCATAGCCTATCCCAGTAGATGTCAGAAGTCTTCTGTTCTCTCCTACTCGAAGTCACTTTGTGTTATATTCTCTACCAACCTTGGACTCTGGTCAATTTAATCAACACTCTTTTTGACTGCAAAGCTAGTCAGATGAAAATGGAAGTGACCACTTCAAGCTGTGCACTTTCAAAAGCCAGCTGGCCCATTTTAGAGTCTCTGGAAACTGGACATACTAACGTTTTCTTTACAGCACAGAACGTGTGACTTATAAAGGCATCTTTTTTGGTTATATGGTTTTTTGGTTATATGGGGGAAAGTGTGAATGTTTAAAGCAGTGGAAATGCTACTAAAGCTACTATTTGCCAAGAAAGCAAAACAGAAGAATATGGCATGATGTGGCATAATTAAGTCCAGAGTCTACAGATATCTATGCAAGATTGGTATGAAACTATTACTTTCTGTCCCATGATCTGCTTAGTATCTGCTAAAACAAAGCTCCCTTAGCAAGGGTCTGCATACCTGTAAGTCAGATGCCACCCAGCAGTAACAGCTTCAAAAGCAGCTCAAGTAGAGACTGGGGGAACTATGGCCAGGAACTCATCCACTACCCCCTAAAACTTTGCCATTCTAGGAACAGAATAACTCAGGGGTGCCACCCTCTATCTCACTCCATGACCTTGTGGAAAAACTAGAGGAGCAGACAAGCAATCCAGCATTAGAAATAGCTGGGACCAAGGGACAACCACAGACCTCCCTACAGTTCTGATTCAAACTTCTCTGGCCTGTACTGACTGACCATTCGCTCCAGCCTTTTCTCACCCCCCTTGCTTCCCCACACAGTGTCTTCACCTTAGCTTCACTTGAAGCACTTGAAGCTTCACTTGTAGCCTTTTCTCCCCTGCCCTATCCTTTTTTTACCTTTTTCTCTTCCATTTTTATTCCACTTTGCTTATCCCCACATCATAAAATCCATCATCCAATCATGGAATGAATATGCCATCACAAGTCTTATTTTGATCTGTTCTTTTCTCCAAATTTTATCCACCTGGTCTACTCAACTGTCAGCTCTTTGGAGCAGGCACTGGCTAATTCTTTGTACAGTGCCTAGCACAATGGGGACTCATTCTTGTTTGGCCCTTGTACACTGCTTAATAAACATGGTTGATAAATAACAGTAAATAAATAATAGACATGGATATTCAAATGAACTGGTAACCAAGAACCACCTGAAAATGATAAGCTATCTGTAGAAATGACAAAGGGCTCAATTCCAAGTTAGACCATAGGCCCAAGGAAGTACTCCTTGGGTCCAAGCAAATACAATCAGGTAGAACTATTCACTTTCTTACTCCTTCCCAGCACTGTACTCTGTAAGGGAGAGAAATGGGTAAACCTTAATTTCAACACCCAGCTCACCAGAGTAGGTTAGCTAATACAGAAGAGTGGTAGTTGATGCAGCAGTTTACTGCTGGTGTAGCTTTGTAGTATCTTTAATACTCCCCATGATCAGGGAAGAAGCAGGTGAGAAACTGACTCAGAAGAGGAGTCAGTGGGCATGTCTATTTCTTCATTAATGTGTCATAATTATGGTGCATTAAATTTAGTACCTGTAATGCCAGGTACTAACTTAATGCTCCATAATAGGCGCTACTGCGCATTAGCACAAATAGTCTTTTTGTGATGTTAATGCACAGTAGACTAAATATACTGTGCATTAGTAGGCGTTTTGCCCACCATGCTAATGTAAAATTAGTCTATGATGCTCAAAGCATCTTCTGTAGACGTGCCCACTTTCTCACGGACATGAGTCAAATCCTTTTCTATAGCCATTCCAGTCCTGCTAACGTCAGAATATAGGTCAAAACTGTGAATAGAAATAAAAGTATTCTATATGACAATGACAGGGTTTCACGTATTCATTGACCAGAACCCATCATACTTCGTTCACATGTGAAAGGCAGAAAACCACACATCCAGTACATTAATATGGCTCTTCATCTCCATATGTCACAGAACTCCCATGGACATAAATGAGATACGCTCAACTAGGGAGAGCCACGAGGAAAATAATTAACCCTTAGGAATGATGAATATTCTCATAAGCAGGTTCTGTTTTCCATTCTGAATGTAACGAGAATGCGGATTTATCTGTAGGAACATGGGCACTGATCCTACAGCTCACTGCAGAACTGGGGCCTTAATTTTCTTTCTTATTTGGCAATCTTATCAGAGTGATCTGATATAAAAATGATTAACATAATTTATTACTTCAAGAATATTTCCCTTACGGAGGCTTTAAAAATACTTATTATCAAGACCCTTACTACAATGTTCAGTCCACATGTGTCAAGAAATAAAGTAAATAGGATCAGATGTATAGTGAAAAATCTGTAAATGTCCTTTCTCATTACAGAGGTCAAAGAATGCGTTAGTTATTTTTAACTAATGTCTTATTCAACCCCATGGAAACTTAAATCAGTTTGGGTCTGACTGATTCAAAGCCGTTCTCTGGTTCCCTGCTCTGCTGTAATAATTGACTAGGCTAGACTTTACAAAGGTCAAAAAAGCAGACCCGCTTCATATTATTTCAGCTAATAACTCAGTTCTTAAATCAAAATTTAAGAACTAATCTCTCAAAGCACTACTTCCTCCCCCTCCATTAAATCCATATGTAATTTCAAATTAAGTGATAGATGTCTAAATACGTTACTTTTTGCTTAATTGCTTTTAAGTTGCTGGGGGAAACAGCATGGGAGTTTGTTAGAAGATCTAGGATTCTCCAAAAAAGTGGAATTAAAAAATCTGAGAAAACGCAGCAGAGAATAAAGGACCTAGGGAAACACAGCAGGATATGGGCAATTTGAAGGAAAAATCAGCTGTATGTAATGCTGGCTCAGAAAAGGTTGTGGGGGAAGTATTTTGGGTAGGTAAGGAAGATGTAGCTTGCCTACACAAAAGGGTTTTTTTCAACACGACAAGCAGACTATGAGCCTTCACTGAGTTACAATAACAAAGACAAAGGAGCTATCACTGCTATAGCCCAGTGTATCAAATACTGAAACATGTTTCAGTGATGGCCTAGTTTCAACTTCTTAAGTGGGTATCATATTTGCACGCTGACCTTGTCCACTTACCAGCAATCACCCCTTGCATATACAAGTGAAACAATAATCTGCACCAAACTGTGTTAACTAAATGGAATAAAGGTCCCTAACATTTTTTTTTTAAACATGAAAATTTGGCAGGTTTTATTGTACTGATATTCAAGAAGTAGCAGATCCATAATATTCCATGACTCATTTTTCCCCATAAAGAGACTTCTTCATTTAGGGCTGGTTCTGCTGTCCTTACCTGAATCATTGAAACAGAAAATTTATCTCAGTAAAGAATTCAGGACCAATAGGACTTATTTAATTATATCATCATTCACAGTTTGCTCTTTTTTACATGTTTTACAGTCAAATTAAAGATGATAAATAGTCATCTAATATTAGGTTTTCTAATATTTGTTTCTTCCTGCTGCATTTTTTTTTCCAGCTTCCCCTTGGTCACTTATAGCCAGGCCTTTGCTTAGCCTCTCAGCACAGGATAGTTTATTTATATTAACAGTGCTTACTGTGACTCCCTGCAGACTGTTTGTCCAAAGGCATGTGGAGTCCCCATGCTTTTATTGTTGACAAGTGGTAGGTGGGATCCAAACTTTTGTGGTTAAATTGTTTATTGATAATTACCTGTTAATTACTGCTGCTGCTTGCCTCCTGTAATTTACTATAATTACTACTTGCTCTTAGACCCACCTGTATGTTAGGGAAAAACAACATGAATGTGGGGGGGGGGAATCTAACTGGGCCTGCCTCTAATCTTACTCAGATGGATTTTAAAACCGATTGACTGCAGTGGCTTAAATGGAATCTCACTCAATTCACCACCATGCAAATGAGAGGAGAATCAGACTAATTTCTACCCAGATTTGACATTTCCACCTCACTGATCGGTGCATAGGCTGCGTTATAAAACACATTCACAATGCTAGCTGACTGATTTAGTATTTACCTAAATGCTCCCCTTTGAGCCTACCCTGGAAATTTGTGAAATCGGAGCACTTCATGGTTCAAATTTTTTTCTGATGGGTTCATGTCACAGCCTTACACTGAATACCACCAAGTTTAATGGTGAATTTTTAAATCAAAATTTACTTGGAATTCCTCTTATCCCTTTTTTCTCACTAAAACATCCCTACTAGCCACAAAAAAGGAGCAAAAGCTGTCCTCAGGTATGCTAGCCTAAGTCTGTGATAATTTCCCATAATACAGAGGAATAATTCAAGTTTTAAATTGACGTGACCAAGGGTAGAATGAACCTCAACTATCATTGTTCACAGACATAAGAAACCTTAGCAGTAAGAACAGTACTATGTGTGTGCATCTACACCTGTAATTAATGTGACTGAATATACTCTGACTCAATTGAGCCAGAGTAAACTAATCCAAACATCACCGTCTGCATGTGTGTTTAAGTGCAGTAATTTACTACACTGCTGGACTCCACTTGTATCTGATGGGACTATCAAGCAGTGCAGTAAATTAGCTGAGCATGTGTAGATGGTGACACTTTACTGTACAGCAAATCAGTCTGCTGTGCAGTAAAGTGCCTTGTATAGATGCACCCTGTAAGCATCTATAACCTGCATTTCCAGAAACATTTGCTTTCCAAGTCAAGCACAGAAATAGAGTGAGTCCTACAGGTACGGATAGAAGTGACAATTTTTGCCTGATTTGTCCCCAGAAAGCAGTCTACACCTGTGACCAAATGGAAGTGCACAGCTACAGACCACTTTAATAGGGCCTGATCCTGTGAAAAACTGAACCCTCATTGAATGAGGGTTCAGATGAACATGCTCCAAAATGGAGCACATTCTGCAAGTTGTGTCTGTGGAGCTCAAAGGCTGTTGCTGTTTTCAGAAAGGGAGAGGGGAAACAGAGCAGAGGGAGTTTGGTTTGGGTTTTTTTCAGCTGGCGCTGGATGGTGGGGCAGATGGGCTGGAGCCTTGGGTGCGGGGACTCCAATCTACCCACCCCACCCTCCAGCACCAGCTAGGGAACCCCAAGAATGAGATCCCTCTGCTCCCTTTCCCCCTTCCCATTCTGAAACAACGTTGGAGCTGGGATGAGGGAGTGGTGTTGCTACAGAGACCAGACCGCAGGCTCACAACAAGCATCGGAAATCCCCAACTCCCAGACTCAACAGCAAACTTCTGCTGGGTCTGGGGGATCATTGCAACTCATAGCACTTCCTGCAAAGTGCTATGAGTTGCAACAAGGAGCTGCTCTTCTGTCTGCACCCAAAGTTACGTGGTGCATAAAAAGCTCAGAGCATCTGCTCCTATGGCCTAGACCAAATAAAAGAGCTGTGCCCTTAAAAGACTTACAGGAATCTAAGGAGATAGAATTCCCACTTGGGGCCAGTGGTGATTTGGTCACCTATTCTAATAAACCTAGTTGCTAAGCCCACCTACATGACATTATGGCAACTCAGTTGACGCAGTTACAGATTCACTGGCCCCATCTGTCTACCATCTCCACCTCCAAATCCCTGAAAAATAGTGAACAGTCACCACATCTTGGGAATATGGACTCCCTGCTTCCCCCAAACAGTGGAACCTCAGCTGGTATAGTGTTTAAGGGTGTTTTTACATATGCTTCAGGGCTGGGAAGGGGCACTTTAATGGCTCTAGGAGCTGCTCTAATTAAAGTGCCACGGTGTCGTGTGTATCAGTGTCCCCGCACTTCAAAATGGTGGCGGGTCACTTTAAGTAAAGCTCATCGAATAAGCTTTAGTTAAAGCACCAAACTTTATGAAGTGCAGAGTCCCTGCACTTCATAAAGTTATGAAGTGCAGGGACTCTGATACACAAGATGCAGAGGCTGGCTGGAGCATGCAAATTAGCATGCTCCAGCAGACTCAATTAATCGAGTCTGCTCTGATGCACTGTAATTACAGCACATCACAGCAGCCTCCCGGCACATCTACAAGCACCCTAGGTACCCTTTCATGGCTGTTTTATTTGGCTTTAGACAGAAAGTATTAAAACTAAGCTCTTTTATTTATCTCCTTAAGAACTTTTCCAGGCCTATTAACTTTGGTATGTGCTAATGTCAGGTTTGAAACCACACTGCTTGGTTCCACCCTGTAATGGGTCACAATAATTTAGTCTCCAATTCTGAAATATTATCGGTCCATCAAATTAAGCAAGTTAATAACACCAGTGTGAAAAGCAGAATGGCCAACAGCCTAGGGAGCAGCCTTAGGAAGTAATGGGGGGAAATAAAACAGCCCACCAAAAAGCTTAACCCAGGGACCTGTTTTCATGTATAAATTACCACAAACCATTCAACATTGTTACAGACAGACTGGTAATGGTACAGAGCAAACAATGGTGTTCTCAAGGTTTATATAGTTTAGGTAGTGTGTGTCCTCCCTCCCCCCCCCCATTTTAGCAGAGTTACAAATGGAAAGAAACTACATCTTAATTCAGATACATTTATAGAATTTTGTTCTATGTGACTATTTGCCCATTTCCTGGTCTAAACAATAGCACATCTCCCCAAGTGCCATCTGCTGATCAGTCACTAATAGGCATGATCTGCTCTTGTGACTCAGCTAGGCTGTGTATAATTGTCCAAGCAACTCACAATAGTTTATCATCATTGTTTGGTATAATTGGAAGCAGAAGTATTTATACACACCCGCATACCTCACAAGTAAATTTATAAGGCAACTGTCTCTTTTAATCTATAGTGCAGCCAGTATAAACAGTAATTTGAAAGAATATTCAGATTTATTACATTACTTGCTTAAAGATCAATGTTTAAAATGGATATATATTGCATTCATTCAAACATGCAACATATCATACAGCTATTTACACAATAAATTTACAAGTCCTGCAGACATTTTAATTCAGTTTCAGCTTCCTAGAAGTACATTTTGTACACGCGCACATACAAAATACTATTATAATGTTAATTAGCCTAATTTATAAACCTCCAACTAAACCTGTAACCTCAGTGCAATATACACTAAACCATAACATTGTGAATTAAAGTAATGTTAAGTAGAGCTGACAAAGGCAAGGAAATTCAGAGTTAGGGCTGAAATGTAATCTCTGCTTGATCCCACAACGCATAGGTAGTGTAGCCAGTATGGTGTACACAGAGTAATTATGGGAGACTTCTGAGCACAAAGGAAGTGAAGAATGTCATGTTAGTCATTACCTGGAATCTTCTTACCTTTCTAGATTTAAGTTTTATTCTAAGTTATTTAAACCTCATTTTTGTGGTTTAAAATAATATCCCATAGATGTGGGATCCAAGTCTCCTTCAGACCCAATGAAATATCATACTGCCAGGCTAAGACCCTACATGCCAATCCTTAACTTGGTGTGAAATTTTATAACAGAGTTATAAACCCCTCAAAAACAAGGCTTAAAATGGAAAGGCTGACAGACTCTTAACTCTACTGGTTCTAGTGGACTCCTGTTTAATATACTGTATTTCTTCCCCCTGAAGATATTAATTTACTTTTTGAAATGTTCATTGCTAAGATTAAGCATAGGTTTTTGAAATGTGTTCACAGGCAATTTATGCATGAGCACAAATGTACTCTTCTCCAGATGTACAGAATACTAATTTGAAAATGATTTATATACCATTCTGTACTATACATCCATCCTGTATTCAAAAGATTTTCTTCTGACACAACACCAGGATCTTCTCATATATTAGGGCTACAGTAGTGCTAGAAATTCACTGAAAAATTTATAAGGATTTTGCTCCATAGATTGGGCTCAAATGAATTTAATAGATTTCAGCTAAATTGCCAAGAACAGTGGAATAGATGGGGTAGATTGGTTAACAAGTGTATTTATTGGGAAAATAAATATATATGTATCTATAGAAAAATGCATTTATATGGCAGAAAGAGCAGAGAAAACAAGAAAAGAACCAGAAAGGTCAGGAAGAAGCAGTAAGATTGCAGAAATGTTAGAATAATCACTCTTTAACCTAATAACTTGGAGTCATATTCTGCCATGTGTATATACCGTATTAACATTTTATTCTGTGAGTAGCCTAAAGGTACTCATTGTTCATAAGGATGGCAGGATGTGGCCCTCTATGACTTAATATCAGAGCCCATGGCTTGAAGAATACTGGCATAAGAACATGCATCTTACACACACATTAAGCAGAGGAAAGTAACAAAGTATTTTCTTACCATGCATTTCTGCTCTTACACAAATTCATCATAGGCCCAATTCTCTGTTCCTCACCTGCTGCCAGGACAAAGCTATGGGATGACCTAAAACTGCTTAGAAACCACATACACAACAATGATTTCTCTGCATGATGTCACAAGAATTAGTCACGTGCTTTTAGATAATGTTTCTCAGTGTTATCATGTTGATAACACTTTGTTTAAAGCTAAAAATGTTCATCATTTCCTTACATTTTCAACAGAAATTTTGGAATCATAAAAAAAGTAGGGCTGGAAGGGACCTCTGGAGATAATGTAGTCCAATCCATTGCCAGAAGCAGAATCATCCCTATCTAGAGCATCCCAAACAAATCCTTGTCTAACCTCTTACTAAAACTACACAATCAACCCTGTCACCGAACTACAAGGCATAGCACCCTAACCTGCCATAAGTAAGCCAGCAGGGCTGTGCGAAGCTTTGTGTGGTGATTCAATTCGGAGGAGATTCGGCCCAATTCGGTGGCCAAATCTCCAAGTCCGAATCGAATCAGGGGACCAATTTAAAGGTCCAAATTGATTCAAAGCTCTCTGAATCTTCAGAAAAGATTTGGAGAGCTTTGATGATTTGGGCAGTCCCCAGTGGTTGCAGCACAGAGCTGCAGCTGGACTCTGAGCTGGTAGAGGCCCCCATGCAGAGCCCCCCATGCAGCATGGGCCAGTGGGAGGCAGTGGGGATTGCCCCCTCTCCCCTCCCCACCTGGCAGCACCCGGGGAGTGGGGCTTTTTTTTTTTTAACAAGTGCCAGGAGCAGGGGCGGGTGGGGCAGCTATTCCCGGGCTGGGAGAGTGGGAGGGGGATGGGCCTGGCCTGACTGATTCGGAGATTTGGCCAAATCGACTTGGGACAGTGATTCGAATCACTGAATTGAATCACTGTCCCCCGAATCGGTCGAATCTAAAGCAAATACTAGCTGCTTCACGTAGGCCTATAAGCCAGCATCTTGCTGCTGCTCAAGAGATCCAATATGCTCAAGAGATCCAAGAGGTCCATGCCCTCCCACTACAGAAGAGGGCAAAAACAGTCACTATCTGTACCAGTCTGACCGTGGGTAAATTCTTTTCTGACCCTAAATGTGGCTATCTGTCTAGCCCTGAGCAGAGGGGCATGACTCTCTAGCCAGGAACCCCTGGGTTTTAGTCTTAGCAGGAGCACTGGCATACCCCAATTAAAATTCCTAGCCAGTTGTCATCCATTTTTTCTTCCTAGGATAGAGGATCTTTCATCTGTCAGCACTGAACTTCAAACTCTTGGCTCCAGACCAGCTTTCCAGTCTGCCAAGATCTTTCTGAATTGTACTTCTGTCCTCCAGTGTGTTTGCAGTCCTTCCCGTTTTTGCGTCATTTGTACATTTGACCAAGGGGTTCTCCATTCCAACATCTAAATCATTAATAAACACATTAAGAAGCATTGGGCCCAGGACAGACCCCTAGCACTGGGGCCAGTGGGATTCCACTCAAAATATTCTTTGAATATATTCCACTCAAAAGCCCCCTGCCATTCTGACATGGATGCATTTGTAATTACCCTCTGTTTTGTGGTTATTGACTATCTAGTTGTCTATCCACCTTTGTCTAGAGCACATTTCTTCAATATGTTTATGAGTGGTCATGTGAGACTTTGTCAAAAGCTTTGCTGAAGTTCAGAAGCACCAGGTTAGCCCCTTTCCATTCCTCTGGTCCTTCACCTGTGTCCCACAACTTCATAAATATTATTGGTAAGGGCTCCAAAATCTCCTCTGCCAATTCTGTCAGTACCCTGTGATAAAGTTCATCAGGCCCTGCTGATCTGAATTCATTCAGACCCATCAACAGCTTTTTGCTTCTTTTGTTATCTCTTCCTCCAACTTGTCTCCCTCCTTATCTAAATAATTCTTGCTAGCTGTCTGCTTGCAGCTTAATTTTTTTGTGAAGACTGAGGCAAAGTAGTTATTGAGCAACTCTGCCTTCTTTGCATCTTCAGTCAAGAGTTCGCCCTGGATATTTAACCATGGACCCACAGCTCTATTGGCTTTCTTTCTGGGCAATGTATTTACAGGATCTCTTCTTGTTGTCTTTAATTTCCCTTGCCAGGTGAAGCTCATTTTTTACCTTTGCCTTCCTGATTTTGTCCCTGTAAGTTCTTGATATTTTTTAATATCCTGCCTTGGTGACTTGCCAATCTTTCCATTGCCTGTATGCCTGCCCTTGGCATCTGGGGCATCCCACAAGCTCTTTGTGCAGCCACATTGGTCTCTTGTCATTCTTCTTGAGCTTCCATTGTGTCAGAAAACTTTTTGTTGGGCTTGCAGTACTGTGCCCATTAGAAGCTTCTAGGCCTCCCAGGTGCCTTTATTATCCTTCCTTCTGTCTGTCCTTCCACTGCACCATACCTACTATCTCCCAAAGTTGGTAGAAATCCACCTTTTTGAAATCAAGTGCATTATTTCTGTTCATCTCATGCTCAGGATTATTAATTCTATCATGTCATGATTGCTTCCTCCCTAGTTTCCCAACACCTTCCCATCTTCTACCAATCCTTCCCTATTAGTCATGCGAACATCCAAGATAAATGATTTCCTAGTTGTATCCTCAGCTTTCTGGAACAGAAAGTTGTCCTCCACTCAAGTTAGGAACTTCCTCAACATTTTATATTCAACTGTATTCTTCTTCTAGCAAAGTCCAAAAAATTTGGATAATTTTGCTACCTTTTTGAAGAGTGGCTCATCAACCTCTTCTTGCTAACTTGGTGGGCTATAATAAATTCCCATCATTATATCAGTGCTGTATCTTTTACCTTTTATCTGCACACAAATATGTTCTGATCTGCTACCTTCCTCCTCCTGAACCAGGGAACAACAGTGTGTATTTTTGACATGAGTTAAAGCATCTGTGTAAGAATCAGTGATAAAAAGAGTACTTGACATTGCCCAGTAAGGAGAGCAAAGAGCAGAGAACAAGATGTTTTTCCTTGAGACTGTAACAGAATTGTCAACATCCTATCTCCTGAGACCCACCAGTTCAAACACACTCCGCTAAGAAATTAGAAGAAAATAAGACAGCTACATAAGACTGGTTGGGTCATCTTAAGTGAAGAAGTGATGGGCAAGAGAAGGATAATTTTGCATTAAATCTAATTTCATAAATTTCAAAGATTGTGGATGATGCAGAGAATGTATGGATACATGGGATTTTATTTGCATGAACTACAAACTATTTAATCAGTCCCTATATTCTATCAAAGGAGAAACTGGTCTTCTCAATGCTTCTTTTATTTTTACATTGTTTTTTTAAATGCCCAGGTGTTTTATTATACAAATCTTTCTATTATTACACTATTACAATGTTGTGTGCTTTATTGTTTTCTTTTATAATGGGTGAAGTACAGACTTGTGAGTGTTAAAAGCCAGTTTGGAAATAATTACCAGCTATATTCAAATGAAAGAATTAGGTTCTTTTTCGCTTCATTTTTTAACTAAGTCTGGTCTGGACTTCTAGTAGTGCCTAATGAAGAAGACATTTGGGGTCTGGTTCTGCTTCCACTAACATCAGCAGGGGCAAATTCTCATCTGGAATAGATGTAGCTCCATGGAAATCAATGGAGCTACATCAAGTCAGGATACAGACTGTAGGTTCAATGGTGCCAGGATCATGCCTTATCTTATCTTTTTCTTAACTTTTTTAACCTTAAAAAGTGTCAGACTTCCCTAAATAGTCACCGCTAACATTTAATTAAGTATCTTTGCTTGAGAGTTTAATGTCATTATGGTTTTAGAAAGGATACTTAATAGGTCCAGTGGAGAGAATTCAGTAATTTGCTCTGCCAACTGGGAGACCAACTTCAGTAAAAAACTATTCCATCTGCCTCTGCTTGAGATGATATATTTTATTTGAAATAATTTCCTCAGTCTGTGTCTGGAGGGTGAAAACTGACTTGCTCTTATTTATCTTTCTTTTGGGGCTGCATGAATTTTAGACTCATGAAAGCAGGAGACTGATAGCAGTTAAGCTAGACAGAGCATTGGCAGGTGTTTGCTGAGCGTCCATGCTCCTGCCCATGCATCTTGAGCGTAACCTGAAATACCCCTATATTCTAGGGAATAGCCAACTTTTAACAGGCACTGCCATGTTTAGAATATCAATAAAAATGATCTACAGTGTAGATTTCCTATGGAATGGCAATTAGGTTGGTTTCAAAACTACTTCTCACCTACTTATATTAAGGATTTGTAAAGCACTCATCGCCATGACATCTGAATGCTAATTCAACCCATTAATCCTAGAGCGTGGGTGCTGCAATACTGGGCAACAGTGTGGTACTAAGTGTATAAATCACAGAGGTACAGACATAAATGATTCAAGCCAACAAAAGCCAATAAAAAAGACTAATAATGTAACCCTAAGAAACTGTCCACTATTCACACCTTTAATTCAAAACCATATAAATACAAAGCATAACTAAGCAAACCTAAGACAAAGTACATCTAACTTCTCTCCCATGTGTTAGAACTGGAACTTTATTTGTACAGAAGAGTGCAAATAGAAAGCACTGAGCTTCATGGATGTACCCACCAGGAGCTGGCAGGTTGCAAGTAGATCACATCCGTCACCCTAATAGTGTGCAGTGTGTTCCCCTCCCTCCACCCAGACCATTTTGTTTCTCCCCTACCTTCTTTCAGCTGGCTTGCATTCCCAGGAATAACAGAAGCGCACAGTTCTTTGGCCTGAAGAGCACATGCATTGTGATCATGTCTACTCCCGCTATAGCAGACATGAGGAAGAAGGCTCCTTCTTTTTCCCCTCGAGTCCCCATGCAACTGAGACAAAATTTGGAGCATGAAGATTTGTTCAAGGACATTTATATAACCAATATAAATACTCTGAATGCTCAATAAATGCTCATTAATTGCTCTTGCCTATCTTCTGGGTAAGGACGGAATAAAAACTGAGTAAGAACTCCAGAATCGGGCCTACGGTTTTATTTTTAAAGCCATACAGGGTGTGTGTACATGAGTCAGTTAACTTTGCATTAGCATAGTTTACTGTAAAGTAAGCATGTGTGTCTACACGTGCACATGCTTACTATGCAGCAAACCTCCCTAACCCTGAGTAAATTTGCTACCTGCAAATGCAAGAAGCAAATTTACTTGAGATTAGTAACAGCGCAGTAGCACTCATGTAGACGCCTGACCGGGAACAAAAATCTGCTCCCAGTCAACCATCCACCAGGGGCCAGGAAATAGTTCCCTGCTCCCAGGAACTGCCTGCTGCCGGGGTGGGCTCTGCCACAGAAGCCCAGGTGGGGACTATGAACAAGGACTGCTCCGCCTGCTGGCAGCTCACCCTCTCCTCCCTGCTGGAGAAGCAGGTAAGTCAGCAGGGTATGTGCACGACAAAGGGGTTTAATCAGCCCTAAATTGAAGCGGTGTTTTTTAAAACCCACTGTTTCAATTTCAGGCCCCTGTTTCATCTACATACACCCAAAGAGTGTAAGAGGGATGGAAGTTTGATTTCTATTGAGATATAGATAATAGGAATTCTAGCTGTGGAAGGCTTGAATCAACGTACTCTACATTTGTTAAAATAAAATTAAGGATGTGTAAATAGTATAAGAAAAAGAAAAACCCATTGCCGGTCAGTAACTGTTTTTCTTTAAGTACCTAAGAATAGCTTATTACGTTATGTTGACATTTGTATTTAAGACTCTGGATGAAACATCTTGGGTTTTCACCTTGTATGCCAAGTTGTTGCTTAAATGAAATGTAATGGTCTAGTTCCAAATCCATCCAAATTGGGATTTGCACTAGGAAACATGGTGCAAAATACAATGGCCAATTGAAGACAGCAGTGTAATTATTAGTCCAAAAATATAGCCTTGAAAACATTTATTTACATTAGTTCTGCTCTTCAGCATTTGCTTTTCTGCTGCATTTAGTTATTGATGCCATGCTATTTCTCACAGCGTTGTTTTTTCAAGGATAAACAAGCTAACATACAGCATTTGAGAATCATAAGTTGTCTATTTGCAATTAAACCAACTGTCTTCCATGAATTTTCTGAAAAGTAGACGCTCCTGTAAAGAACAGGCTTGATGGGGAGTATGAAACCAGTGCTGTTAGCAAATTTAAGTCAGAAGTGAAACAGTTATGAAGAATTTAAACGTGAATCCATGGTAATCCTCCTTTTTGTTGTTAAAGCATTTCTATAAAAAACTATAATGTAACTTGCAGTTTCCTCAAGTCCTTTCTCTCTCCAAACAATGCTGGTTGGCAGCCACTCAAACCAGTTCAGTAAACTTTATAAGACAGCAGCCAATTCAGTTCCCCTTAAAGACTTCATTGCAAAAGTTATGCTCATTGATTTTTTGCCTCATAATTAAAATTCCTCATTAAACATGCCTGACAGCTGAATGTGATTCCTTTTACCTGCTACTGCTACCTTTTTTTTCTATGATACCATTTCATTACAAAAGAACAATAGATTTCCTTTCAGGGTAAAGTAAGGGCACAATGAGTAATGTACTTTCTATCCTACAGAAGGCCTAATATTGCTAATTTGCAAAATCAATTAAAAGAAACCACTTTGGAGGAATAAGAAGGTCTTGCATATGGATCACATCAGATATAATGTGTATTAGTTCAAAGGCTGGCATTTCGCCCCAGTTGGCACCTAACAGTTTACTCTGATCCAGGGAATTTGGCTCTTGATTTCAAACAAATGCATCCTGAAGGCTTAAGGCCAGAAATGGTGTGATGTGATTTATGTTTCAAACTTTCTCATAACACAAAACCTAAAGAGCTAAAAGACATTTTGTTATTACTAGGCACTTGCTGCAATGTACATGTAAATAAAAAGTTCTAGTATCAGGCTGGTGTTTTAAGACATTTATACACATGCTCCAGGAATGGGGGGGAGGGGGGGCGCCTTAATTAGAGCAGCTCCTCTAATTAAAATGCCCAGAGCATCTCGTGTATCAACGTCCCCTCACTTCAAAATGGTGGTGAGGGTACTTTATCTAAAGTGTGTCAAATGAACTTTAGATAAAATGCTCCCCCCGCCCTCCGCCATTATGAAGCACAGGGATGTTGATACACAAGACACAGGAGGCTGCTGGAGCGCAGTATTTGCCACACTCCAGCAGACTGGATTAATCAGTCTGCTCCAATACGCTGGAATTACAGCGCATCAGAGCAGTTCTCTGCTGGGCTAGAGACAGAAGTTACACATAAACCAGTTTAAGTGATGAGAAACTGGTTTAAACCTGTAACAGAATTGAAGTTCAGTGCACATAAACCAGTTTCAAAATGGCTGAAACTGGTTTAAGATAAACCAGCTTGAATGTAGTATTACACTTAACTGATTTAGGTCAAACCAGTTATGAAATTTCTGTTCCAGATCCCTTACTGTTTCAAGTTAAATCAGAGACCCCCAGCATTTTGAAGCCCTGGGCTGGGCTGTGCTCCCAAGAGAAGGGCTGGTCCTGCCCCTCTGCGCTCTTGCTAGAGCAGTGAAGGCTGGCTCACTGGCACCCGCAGGCAAACCTCTGCTGGGGTCTGGGGGCAGGGACTAACTCACCTTCCCCTAAGTATGGAGCAACCCTACTTACTTAGTGCTGGCTGTGACTGGACTACAAATCCCAGAGGCACCTGGAAGCAGGAAAAGGGAGTGATGAGTGATGCGGGAGTCCTGCTGCAGTGATTCTGGGCTGCAAATCACAGAGACCTTGAGGGGCAGCAGGAACAGGAAGTGAACATGCAGCCTATGCCGGCTATGTGCCAGAGAGCCATGCTCTAGCACCCCCTGGCTTCTGGCCTGAGCCACTGCAGGCATGTGGCTGCATTTCCTGAATCAAAAGTGATTGTCTGTTCATTTGCTTTTTGGTTCAATCTTTGCAGCTTAGACTAACCTACAAAGACTGAATCAATTCAGCTTCAAGCTATTTGACTGTCTGTACTTAGCTGTCGTGTATAGGCTCCTTAGGGCCTTGTTACACGTTACACTGTGAGCTGCTCAAATGCTGGTCAGTGTTATTGCTAGCTCAAGTTTGGAGCACTAACAGGATGGAAGGGGCCTGGAGGTCTGAAAGGTAAGAATCCCCCCTCCCATTTTGGGTGTCCCTCCTGTGTCCCCCCCACCTCCAGGGCTCCCCCCTGCATCTTGGGGTTCCCTCTGTCCCTTCTGGCTTTCCCCTGCCTCTGGGGTCCCCCTTGATTCCCCTCCCCATCCCTGCCAGTTACTTGTGGCTGTCTGCACTGTCTGTGCCAGGGGAACAGGCAGGAAGGGTTAGGCTGCTTGCCCAATCCCCACTGCTGCTGATCTGCTCCAAGGGGAGAGGGTGAGGTGCTGGGGTTCTGGGGAGGGTGCAGTGTGCTCTATATGGGCCAGCAGGGAGTAGGGGTGGTACAGTGTTTTCACTAAGGTGTAGCCTAGAGTAGCTACACATCAGTCTAACATGAACTGGGTAACATGGATCAGAGATAAACCTAGGCTGGAGTAGCATAATTTTAAGCTGCCTAAAGAGCGCTTAAAATTAGTTTCAGGTGTTAATGTACAGACAATCCAGGGGTTAAGAGCTCCAGAAGGTACCTAAAATAAATGTTAACAAGGCCATCAGAGATACCAAGTCCACCAGTTCACATGTGACTCAGCTGTCCCATTAACTTTTTATTCTATACTGGGATTCCTGTGCCAGGGCTGCAGAATCCTACAGAATTGTAATCTCTTCTGCTAAATGTGAAGGTTTGAAGTGGCAGCTACCTGAGATTTCTTTCCTCTAAATTATTTTGCTTTGTAGAGCAAATTCCAACCATAACATCCATTTTCCCTGGTAGGAGGGGTTGGTGGGAGAGAAGCTGGTGTTGATTCTTTAACCTCAACATGAGTCCCACTTCTACTTCTTCCCTCAGGCATTCTCTGAGCTAAGGATGTTGCAGGTCTTTTTTTAATGTAAGACCTGTTGCACAAAGGTAGGTTCATATCTCTTCTAGTGGTGGAGACAATTCGCTCAAGTTAGGTTAATTTTCAAAGAAACAAAAAAATATGGCATGTTAGATACTGGCTTCACCTTCCCCTTTGATGTATACCTGTGCACAGTAAGTCAGCCTGCTTACCACATGAACCTGTGGTCGTCATTTTGACACTGTAGTTTTTGGCTATTCCAGGGCTAGAGGAAAGGATGTAGGAGGGAAAAGAGTGGGCTGTCTTTTTCCTGTTGTGAAAGGTTTCAGAAGGAAACTATCCATTAGATAGAAGGGACCTTTAAGACAAGGGCTTACTGTACAGAGACTAAAGGATGGAAACCCTGATCACGTCCATGCTGCCTCTGATGGACGAATTCAAAAGGAACTCATGATGCTCATATACTTGGGACTCCCGGTAGATTATTTCCACCTACATAATAGGATGCTTTGGGTAGAATTGCAGCTTAATAAAAATACTTTGCATAGTTCTGGTGTACATCAGCCTTATTTCATCTATCAGTCTACCTAGAAACTATGGTATGTTCTTCTGCTCTGAAGAACAAACACAGCATGACATAGCGTGTTTCTTCCAACACCTTTCTCTGCCAGGGCAAGTTTGTTTCCTATTGCATATTCATCCAGTCTAATTTTAAACATGCCAAGGATCTGCTTCTACATCCTCTCTGCGATTATTTCACAGGTTGATCGATCAGCCTGGCAGGAAGGTTTTCTTTTCATTCAGTTTTCATTTTTCTTTTTTTAATTTCATTTCATTACTTCCTATTGTAACATCTTGCATGAACTTAAATAATTTCTGTCCCTTCTTGATGTTCACGATTTTCAGTTATAGTAGACTTAACATGTCCACTTAAACGGGTCACTTTGGTAAGCTACACATATTAAACTCTCAATCATTTTTTCATATACCAAGCAATGCAGCCCCTTGATCATTTCTATTTCTCTTCCCTGAACACTTTCCAAATCATTCATTAAGTTTTCTGTAAGATGACTGGAATTTAAAAGTGCTACATATGTAATAATTATGTTAAATCACATCCATGTACATAATCTGATGCCTATGGTTGCTGACCACGTCCAACTCCAAAGGGGACCAATACTAGGGCTGTGTGAAGCTTTGGTCCCTGATTCGATTTGGTGGAGATTTGGCCCGATTTGGTGGCCAAATCTCCAAATCCAAATCAAATCAGGAGACCCTTTAATAATCTCTCTGAATCGAATCGGAACCCTCTGAATTAATTCAGAGAGATTCAGAAAGATTCAGAGATTCGGACATGGACATAACGTTAAATGTTTTTTCTACATACCTTGAGCTACCAGGCGGCTCGTGAATGCTGTGATGCTGGGGTAGATGGAGCATCCCACAGGAGTATGGGGGGCTCCCCAGCACACTCAGCAGCAGACCCGGAAGTGGACCAGAAGGGGAGCATGCGGGGGGGGCGGTCCCTGGTCCACTTTCAGGTCCACTTCCGGGACTTCTGTTCCACGTCTGGGTCCACTGGGGAGCGTACTGGAGGTCCCCCGCTGCACCCCCCTGGCTTGGCAAGTAGTGCCTCCTAGGTCTAGGGGAGGCACCCAGGTTCCCCCCATGGCTGACCACTGAGCTGGGGGGGGCACGGGGGACCCTCCTGCATGCTCCCCGGTGGACCCAGAATTGGACCGGAAGTATTTCCAGTCCACTTCCAAACATGCAGAGGGCCCCCCTGTGCTCCTGTGGGATGCCCCATCCACTCCAGCATCGTAGGGTTCACGAGCCACAGCTGGTACCTTGAGGTATGTAAAAAATCATTTAAAACTGTGTCTATGAGCAAATTGCTGATTGTCTGATCAGCATTGAATCTTCAGATTAGGATTTGGCTGAATTGAATTCAAACCCTGATTCAGGTCAAATCCAAATCCAAATTGAATACAGCCCATTTCGCATACCCCTGACCAACACTTCTCAAACTCAGGCCCATAGGAAGAGAACATTAACTATAGTCATGAAATAAACACTGGATTTGTCATACAAATTACAGATTTGAATTTATAATTATTGATTATCATTATTGATTACTCAGTGGGAGTGTCTACACATGATGCTACATCACCATAGTGACGCAGCTCATGACTACAGTGATATAGTGTCAGCGGGCACAAACTGTGATGCCAACGCTATGTCGCCATAGCAATGAGCTACCTTACTACAGTGTATCACTATGGTGATGTAGCTGCTAAAAACCATACCCCACTGGGATAGCATAGTAACAGCTGTCATTGTGGCATCATTTAGTACTTCCTAAAGCGAGTACTAAATGACGGCACAGTAACAACTACACTATGGGGGGCATGTGTAGATGCACCCAGTGTGGCCTAATGTACCAGAAGCAAGAAGCAAAATATTTCTTCAAGGGTGCTTTATGAGCAATACTTGGAAGATCACTGACAAGTTAAGAAAAGTTGTTGTAAACCAACCCAGTTGAACAGAGCAGTTAGATGGTTACTATAGATTATCTATGTCTAAGTATAAACACGGTGATGGGCATATTGTAATCTGAGTGCTAAGGAGAATTAGCATTACATCACCACATCTGCAAAATCAAGAACCTCTTTATGTAAAATAAACCTGTAAACATACTGTGCTGTTCTCAAAAGTTCATAAAGACCACTGTCACATAGATTCTCTCTGTCACAAACAAATATATATTTATAGCAATACCCAGTTATAATTAAGGCACTGTCAGCATTTCATTATAAATTCTATTTTTCCAAGGTTTATAACTTCGATATTTTTTCTTTTAAAAATTGTGAGAGTGAATTTAGTGCTCATGGAGGTGATGACATGAATATTTTATCATGTTAAGATGAAATTTTGTTCCACAGGCTGTGAATCTGAAAGGGCCTGAGATTCATTTTGGAAGAAGCTAGAGAAGCTAATTTTGTTTTTAAAACAACAAATTATAAATTAAAATGTAAGTATTTTTGTGACATGGAAAGGCAATAGAAAATGGACTAGCTTTTCAAAGTTGTGGGTTTGATTTGCAGAGATCAAATGCAAAACTAAAAGGAAAAAAAACTTGCAACAGCAAACATGACTGAACTGCTACATTTTCAATGAGGTGTATTATTCCCACAGCCTTGATGCTTTATATGAAAAATTCTGACTGTGCCTAAAAGGATGTCAATGGCAATAATGACTCAATAGGATATCGTTGCTATCACTCTTCCGAACTCATTGACCTTATTGACACACCTGACGAAACAAATGTTCTAAAGATTTTGAATACAGGAGCAGTTTAAAACTCCCATTGCATGCAGCCTGTGGGCCACCAGTTGGTGATTCCCCCAAAGTACTGTAGGGCATGTTTTCCAAAAGTTAGTAGCAGACACTCTTGGACTGATAACCAGACAGCTAATAAAAGCACTGTGCTTTTGGGAAGTGTAAAGGCCTTTTGGAGGAACATCAAACCAATTTTTTTACCTTTATGGTCAATGAAGGATTTTGTGACCTTTTGTATTCTAGTGTAAGGGTAATCACTGCTATCCTGGTCAAATCCTAGCACTGGAAATTACCTACATTCCCTTGTAATTTCAGATGGATATAGATGATTTCTTTACTTCCTGTTTCAAAATATTGTGTACGGCTGCCGTGGATTCTTAAATGATTACAGTTAACACAATCCTAAAATTTAACATGTTGGCACCAATTTGAATAAAAACCTTCTCACTTGTTTGTTCTTCAGATTTTAATTTCCAATAACAAAAAAGTTAACTACTGAAGAGACTAACAGGAGGTGGGTGGCACTGTCAAAGCAACCCCATACTCTCACTGTGGTGTTTCTTCCTCCCTACCTCAGACCTTCTCTGCCACAATCTTGCCTCTGTGGGGCAACTGGCCTAAACAAGTGGATCACACCAGTCTTCTGGACTCTCTGAGTTATCGTGGGGTTTCGCTCTTTATCTCTTCTACCAGCACACCCAAATTGGCCCTCCATGTATATCTATGGGAATAAGCAAAAATTGTAACACTTTCTCAGACAATGTGCTGCCGTGACATTAGGGAGAGGAATCAAATCGGCCTTGGTGTCAAACTTCAGAAACGCTTAGGATTCAGTAGTCTCTGACATAGTGAAGGAATGAGACAGCTTCCATGATGGTATACGGTGATGGCTGCTCTCAAAATGTCATGATAAATAAATACCTTTAAATATATCCACACAGTAGATCCTGATGGCTGGATCAAACTACAGAGTAACTCAAGTGGTTAAAATTTCTCAGACCCTAAGACCTGCTTGAGCATGCAGCCAGCCTTGATAAAACCACATGCAAACAGAGCTTGGGGAAGCTTTCTAACAGGAAAACATAAGCCATTCCCACCTGCATTTGCATTGAACTTCCAATGGAAAGTGGTCTGCAAGAGACAGATCTTGGCTATCTAGAGGCCGCATACAGCTGTTTCAGAAACCATTATATATATTTTAACTAAGACTCATGAATGTTCACATAATTAGAGGACAGACTGGGGAGAAACTGGCAGGAGATATACCAGGACCCTGATTTTTCTTTTAAACAAGAGCTGAATATGTACAGAAGTTCTGTTTCGTTACAAGCCAAGAAATGTTATTTTTCTCCAGACACTGCATTGCCATACAACCCATGAATAAAAACTTTGGACAAAGCAAAGTATGCATGCACATAGCATACTGCGCCTACTACAATTCTGGGGCCATTTAAACTGCGAGCTGAAGACACAGGCAACACAACAAGGAGCGCCATGCAACCTACAGGAAACTAGACATAAGGCTTCCTCTGTGTTAGCCAGGGCAACAGAAAGAAGAGATGTAGGGTTAGGAAAACCTTGTCTGTCCACAGTAGCTAGAAAGAGCTGCCACAACAGACATGTGTGTTTCTTCCCTTCCAAGTAGTCAAAACTGGAAATCAATACTTTCAGTTCATATGGTCTAGTTCTGGACCTCTTGTTTGAAAGTAAAGCCAACCTTGAGGAAAAGTCTTAAACTGAATGTTCCCATCCCAGCAACATGTGGTATAACCAGCCCTTCCTTTAGGAACCAAGAACTTTGTAAGAGCTTCTTGAATTATCATTATACTGGTGTGTGGGACAATTGTGATACAAACAGTTGATGAGTGATAAAGGGCGGATTCTACATGAGTTGCTACATTGCCGTAGCAGCAAGCTACAGAGGCACAAACTGTAGCACCAACACTATGTCACCATAGCAGTGAGCTACATTGTCGTAGCATGGCTACGGCAACATAACATCTAAAATAACTGTGAGCCACTGGGACTATGCAGTATTGATGGGTATTGTGCAGTTATTTAGTACTTGCTAAAGCAAGTTTATATATACACGGAGTATTGGCAGGGACTGCGCAGTCATTTAGTACTTACCTGAGTGCTACTGTACCTGCCAATACTGCATACTCTCAGTGACTCATGGTTATTTTTAGATGCTGCACTGCCATAGCAATGAGCTACGATGACATCGCTTGTTGCTATAGCAATGTAGCACGGGTGTCACAGTTTGCGCCTGCCAACGCTATGTCACCATACCAAATGCGCAGTCAGGGGCACATGTAAATGCACCGAAAGAAAAGGAAAAATTATAAAAAATATTGCAAAAATGATTAGAGGTTTTGGAAAAATGACTTATGAGGAAAGTCTGAAAAAAATAAGATTATTTATTCTGGAGACAAAAAGACTGATGTGGGATTTGATAACAGCCTTCAAGCCCTGGTTCGTAATCTTTATCAAGGTGAGGGTGGTTAAGCAAGCATTGGAACAAGCTACCTAAAGAAGTTGTAGAAACTCCATCCTTGGAAATTTTTAAGACAAGGTTAGACAGACACTTGACCGAAATATTTTCAGCAGAGACGATCCTACCTGGAGCAAGGGTTTGGATTAGATAACCTTGCAAGGTTCCTTCCAGCCCTACTTTTCTATGATTCTATGAAGAAGATATAGATATGGGAGGCCAGAGAGGGTTTGGAATAGGAAAAGTCAAGATAGGAGCATAAGGGTGGGGATACTTAAGTAGCTGTAGAAACTCTATTATTCTCTGAGCCTAATAAATCCTAGATGATGCTGTTTAAATGGAACCTGAGAAGCAAGGGCAGAGTGA
>NW_005841911.1:3373743-3431980 GCF_000455745.1 Alligator sinensis
GGCGGGGGAGGGGGCAGGAATGACAGACTAGGAGGAAGGAGGAGGAGAGTAAAACTATAATGACCATGCCAGTACTCTATGAACATTCAGGTAGCAACGTCCTGCTTCATTATCATTATGAAATCAGGACTTGATTCTTTGCAGGCTCTGTTTTGAGTGTTCCTGAGCACTGGCCAGGAACCCTGAGACTGTTCCCACAGAAAATGAAAGAGAGAAGGCTGTTTTAAGTACTGAAGTGTGGAAGGTATGAGGAAGCTAATTTTATTATGACACTGTTTGCATTTTTGAACTGCACATTGCATTTACACTTACAAGAAAGGATTTTATCCTTGAAAATAAACAAATTATAATGGAGACCACTGGACATCTGCCCTGCCAGACAATGAGAAGTAAAACAGGGCATTTGTAAAGAGCATTTTAAAGCAGTGAAGCAGGCATGAGCCTATCTAAGCACTTACACTATTTATAGATGTAATATTTAGTCACCAGCTTAAGGGAAATATAGTTGATGAAGGTGATCCTTAGCATGCAGACTTTTTTTCTAGTACATCATTTAGTCTTTCAGAATGAATAGATTAATTTTATCCAAGCGAACCAAGAATGAACCAAGACCAGAATTAATCAATAGCCACCTCTCTGGCTTGTCCCAGTTCCACTACATGGATTTCAAATCATCCGTCTGTCCATAGAGAATTGTATATGATCTGCTGTTCTCTCTAGGTCCAGATATCCTATTTGTTTTCTCAGAACAGTCTTCAGACTGTTTAATTTTCTTTCTTGCCTAAAATGGCCCTGAAACACCCCAGAAGGCTTTGAGTACTTCTCCCAGATGCCCAACCTTTTAGGTGACATTAATATTGCTTAAGGCAGAAAAGGAGTAGATGACAAATAAACAGATTTAGGAACTCTGGGTACAGAACTGGTGCTACAAAGGGAAGAAGGGAGTAGAAAATAAATACAGCAAATAAATGGTAGCAGAAAAGTCTGCATTGAGAAGGACTAGAGAGTGAACAAACTCACATTTGGGGCATCTCCATCTCTCCCTCCTCTCCCTCTGAGATCACTGTGCCTTGCACATGGTCTGTGGTATTACACAAAATACACTTGCATATAAAATTCCATGTATAAAAGAATTAAACCGTACAGATTATCTCTAGAGAGAATCTAAGATAAATCGGATACATGAGGGCTTATTAAAGAAAACCTAAGAGAGGTGGCAAAGAAAACCACTGGCAGAATTTTTAAATTAATTTAAAAGCAGTTCTGTCTTTGCAAGTAATTGAAAACATGTCCAGCTCTTATAGCCTTATAACAGCCTGCCATTCCTACTACGAGACAATGCCAAAACACTCCATATGGTATCCTGACCAGTCACATGACTTTTAATACCCACATGATGGCACTAAAATGGCCTATTAGATTTACAGTGTCATTAACCTTCCAAAATAAAATGAGAGTCTGCTCTGGCAAAGAAAAAAAAAAGTCTGACTGCCGTTGGGTTTCGGGTAACCAGTCCGTGAGGAAATGCTGACAGGGGTCACTGTGGCATAATCTTTCATTCAGCCCCAAAGCTGTCACATCCTCCCCAGATGTCTGAAACATAGATATAAATTTTCATTATCCAGCAGAACAGGGGCAGAGGTACACCAAATGAATTTTTTACCAATCAAATTATAGCTCATTGCCAGATTATGTGTAAATACTAATTTTGTGAAGTTTTCTTGTGGTCATTTATCTATGGACCACATGTAGTAGCACTACTGAAGCTGAAAAGGTTTTTCCAAATCAAATTATTGTTTTTATAATTGTGTTGTGGACACATTAAAATTGAATAAAAATAAATAAATGTTATTATGGAGGAGCTATGCCTTATCCTATACAGCAATAAAATTTCAACATTAAAAAAAAAACAGAATTTATAAAAAACACCCTCAAACATATCCCTTAGGGGCTTAAAAAAAACAACTCAGTGAGAATTCACTGACATTTTATGATCTAATTTTCACACGATCCTTTGAAAATCCCAACCATAAACTACAATCCAGTCTTTTTTCCTTGTAGAATTTCACATGTTTCAGAGAAGACTGTCACACCAGGTACACCATGTTAAAATGTTCCATATATATAAACCATTTCTTATAAGTTTGGCTTTTGCAGATGATTGACTTCAGAGCTACAACACAATGAAGCAGCTGCAAAACCTGGTGGGTGAAGGCTAGATATAAAACAAGTGAACAGATTTTTAATGCTTAAACTGAGGCAAACACACAGGCCAGAGGTAAAGATGGCAAAAAAAAGACATTTCACACTACTTTCTGATTTTTCAAGAATAATGCAGCTAGCATCTATAGAAACACCTTGGGTCCCTGAATTCCAAAGGTTCAAACCTAGTCTCCTGATTCAGGATCTCTCTCAACAGGAACTACTATTCAGCCAGCTTAAAGTTAAAGCCAAGTTAAAGACAAGTTAAAGCCAAGTCCCCACAGCAGGTAATGTGTAACCCATACATCTGTCCTCTACTGGTGTCTTTCATGTCATTGGAATCTTTACATCTCTTCTGGAATCTTTATTCTGACATACGTTAAGGAAGTGAGGCTCCCTCCATTAAAGCATCTGATGAAGCAAGCTGCTGCCTCTACTCAATAAGGTGCAAATCTACCCTGTCTTCTCCCCACTTTATGCCACAGAAGGCAATGGTGATGGTCTTCAGTTTTCGCTTTCAAAACTCAACCTTGTGCAGCCATGTCAGTCTTCGGAAAGCCCTCCGCACATGAAGAAAGGGGTAAAAATAAGGACGTTTTGTCTAGTGCCTATAGTAAAAAAGTCAGGAGAAATGGGTTCAACCATATGGCTTCTTTTCCTGGCTCAGTGACTGACCTCCTGATTGTGCATGGGCCTAGCTACATAATCTCTGTATGCCTTAATTTCCCCACCTGCAAGATAAAGAGAATTTGTGAAGTAAAATTCATTATATTTTTTTTTATAAAATGTTGCTGTCACAAGGCATTATAGAAGTATAGAGTCTAAAATATTATCCTATCTACATTCTTATAGTTTGAGTAGTACCAAATACACTTAACGGTAAGTGCCGTTGTGCTGGAGTGCCGTCACCCTCCTGGGCTCTCTTATGAGGCGATACCTATGCTTTCTTGAATAACTGGTCTGGATACTCCTGACTGGAGCTCAAATGCTACTTCTTGTGTCAACAGTAACACAGGGATCCTGAAGCAAATGGGCAAGACTGGTGTGATCCTTTGTCCATCTCTTCTACAGGTTATTTTACCTCTCAGGGATTTCATGGAAGCAAAAGAGTGTATTATTGCCATGATAACAGATCACCTGTAAAGGAGTGAAACAGTCTGAGTACAAACTGCCCTTGGTAGGGACTGAGAACACGCAACGTTGTACTTTAAACTGGGATGTTATATTTGACAATAGCTTTTCTGAGATGTTAGGAGCTGGATCTCCTCATGTAGCTCTCCCAGAATCAGTGTCTCCGTATCTGGCAAACAGGCAGATTAGAGCATGAACACGGCCAGGTTCTTAACAGGACAGTCTGACAGATGGTAGAGCACCACATCAAAAGCTGTCCGTCCCAATAAAAGAAGGCAATCCAAATGGGCAAGTCATGTGTACACAGCCTCACCCTTCCACTCCTCACTTGCAGGGAACCCTAATGATAGATAGACCTATAACTGTATTAAAAATCCCACAAATCCCTGCCTTGGGTACTGTGAAACCAAATGCATGAAATTATGCTGGCCTGCTTTAAATTAAAACAAAAAGTTGTAGTAGATACTATCTCAGATTCATACTGAGCTGCTTTTCTCATCTAAGACTCTTCCTCAAACGGCTAAAAACAATTAGGATAAATGAGTAGGGATAAAGGTCAACAGTACAAACAATTCTGGGAAAACTAGATAGCTCAGTGGATAGTCACTTTACTTCCGTTACCACAGAATGAGTAGATACATGTCCAAGGGAACTCACAACAATCTGATTAGAAAGATTTTCAGAGTTCCTAAATAGCTTTTGTGGTTTCATCTTTTTCTCCTAGTTGAATTGACTGCATGCTGCAGATCCACCACAGATTTGGCAAAACTAACAATTTTCTTTAAAACCTTAGAGTGTTTTTGCCATCTAAGGGTGATCTGCACAGAAAAAAATCTGTATGGAAACACCAGCATGTGGCATTCCTAGCATGTGTGTGTCATTCTTTAGAACTATTAGTCATCCTTATATTGTTTAAATGACATCACTATGGGAGGAAACAGAACAACAGAAAAAAAAATCAATGGACAGCAGATACCTATCTATTATGAGCTATAATTGTGCATTTACCAGCCTGCCAAGTTGTAAATGTAGTAGTTTAAAACACATTTCAGGACATATTCATATATAGCAGGAGGCTCTTAACACAGGGGTGAATTATGGTCAATATACTTATAAGGAGATTTAGGATATGTATTTTTAAATAATTATAGTGTCCAGCACTATAGTTAAGATTTAGAAGGGGGTTGCATTCAACCAGCTTTCATCTCCAACCAATCTCAATGGCATAAAATAACTCTCTTAGGCTGAACCTTTTCATGACTAGTCTTGCTCTTGACACTGAGGGTTGATCCTGTGGGGTGATCAAGAACTGAGTTAGAAGAAAACAGGAATTGATCCTTTTATGCATTTAGGACCAGACTGTTCCTACTGAAGCTAATGGGAACCTTTCCACTAACTTCATTTGGTGTTGGATTGAGCCTTTGAAAGACCTCTTTGCTCTTCGCTCAGAAATTACTGTGTTTGAAAATCTCACAGTAGGACCATAAGGCCTGAAGGAGAGCTATTTGCTTTGGCCAGTATGACATATTCAACTTTTAAACTGATGGAGCCCACAGCCATTAAAGATAGCACATTAATTACAAACTTAAGGGCTAGAACCAATCCTGCACATGCTTTAGCCACTGTGCCTCAGAAATATCTAGTCCACTCTTGTCAACAGTCTGTGATGTTTCATAACATATGCATTGCGATTTCTAAGTATATCAGCATATGTGTATAGTAAAATATGAAATGATCTATTTGGAGTTTCTTCTCCAAAATGAATCCTGCATACAACATACTTTGAAGTCTGTTTAATAATAAATGCATACTCTACATATTCATCTTTTGAAATATCAAGAAAACTCTTAGCTACAACATGCCGTGAATCTCTCAAATCAGAACAGAGAGCTTAGCATCACTGGTAAACATTATAGGTATTATCTAAGCTGAAGTCAGTATGGGGTTTCCGCTAACTTCAAGGGTCTATGGATCAAATCTTCCAAAATTATAGTCAGACTCTAGAAGGTGAGAGTGATTCTGTCATTATGCACCAATTGGTGCAATTCTTTCATCCCTATTTATCCAAAAAACCATTAGTCTGCATTAAACTGTTTCATTGGGACATACCAATTCTTTCTTCTTAGCAAGCAACGGTGAGAACTTCCCTCTGACAAAGCAATTTGGAAAACTCTAATCCATGTAAAGAGATCTGCCTGAACACATATGTGTCTCAACAACTGTGTGATAATGTGTTTTTATCAAAAAGAAGAAAAATACATGCCATGTACACGCATTGTATAGGGAAAAATGTAATGATAATGAAGATGTATTCTTAGGGCTCTTAGATACTGTACTTCATACATACAAGTAGGAAGAGGCTTAGCTAGTTAATGTTTTGCAGTTAAATATACAAATAAACATTTGTAAAAACATATTTACCTTAACTGCAGCATTTCCTGTACGTAGGGTAGGAAATAATGCATCCACTACCATAAATTTAACTACTGCTAGAGGTTAATAATTAGTTTTTAATGGCACTCACTGCATTTTTCTGTTCTTGCACAATTTCTCCCTTCACACTGTAGGACCAAACACACATTATCCCAATATACTCAGCTTCCTCCTCACTGTATACTTATCGCAGATTAATGATGTGGTATAGGGCCTATGACCCACAACATGTGCATGAACTCAGTTTCCACATGGTTGGCCAGACTGTGAACGCCTGCTTTGGGGCCAACCATTTAACAATAGTAAATATTTACTAGGAATATATGAATTCCTATGATCACTACAGAAGCCTTAACAATTGCACCACTGAATAAGTCTCTCTCATGACAGATTCTTTGTCAATTTATCTTCTGCTTTTAAGTTTTATATTTTTTATTTTTTACTAAAATTCAGTGAAAAAAGTTACATGACTGGGTATGTTCATCTTCAAATCCCATTGATTTCAGTGGGAGCTAAAAGCAACTAGCGCTTTTCTAAACAACAGCAGGCTTAGCCCCTAAATATGTATTTAAGTATCTAACTTAAGCATACATTTTTTGGACAATGTTCCTATTGGTTAATACCAGATTCCTCCTGAACATGAACCCCACACTATCAAAATGTTTTCCTTTCTGTCTCAAACAGGGAAGGTCACAAGGTTACCCTGACATTTAATGACATCAATATTCATATCTGAGCTAGACAGAGTTGTGGAACCTCTTAACTCTGTGTTGAGGCCACTTTATAACAGAAATATGTTTGGAAATTACAATCAATATGTTTGCACTATTCCAGCTTCAGCACTGACACTTATTATTTGCTGTCTTTCTAAAGTATGCTCTAGGCAAACCACACCAAACACCTCCTTGCGAGAGAGTTTAACAGTTGAAAGACTGATCTTCCTACAGCTGAAAGCATCACACCGTCTAAACATTTTAAGTTGGAACAAAACTCTGAGTGCAAGGCCAAGACCAGGGGGAGAAATATTTTACTTAAATAGGCAGGAGAAGGAATTTATGGATGTCTTGGCTACTGTTCTACTATTTTTGTAACCATAGTTTTCATAAATATCTATATTTAGAAATAAAGAGGTTGATCCAAAGCTCACTGAAATTAACTGGAAAGGTGAACCCCATGTGCTTTAACAGACTGTAAGCTCTTGGAAGAAGGACCACCTTCTTCAGCAAGTCGACATTCCAAACCTGCTGGAATACTAATATTTTAGTAAAAATATTACAATACTAAAACAGTATGTTATCTAGACGTCCCAACAGTTTAGAAAATGCAAAGCCTTGCTGACCTCAGCCTTTCCCAGCTTATCGTCTTGGTCTTTCCATTTCCCACTAGTTCCCAAAAACTCCCAAAATGATTATAACATGTTCTAAATGATATACAAAGCCCTTAAACATAGGTCAGTTCTTAGCAATCTTTCAACTTTTTGTCACCTCCTCTTTCCTTCCAGATCATTTTGATAGGTCAGCTATTTCCTGGACTGATTTCAGTAGCTAGTTGCAGTTTTTTCATATTTTGAATTTGTAAATAATTGTGCTCCAAGACTATGGATTTATACTGCACTTCCCAATCAAGATTAGATGTGCCAAATCATTTCCTGTTTTCATAGATGCTGATATTTATTGTAGTTCTAATCAGTTTTAAATTCTAGGAGCTTCTTTGATGTTTCTGTGGTGAATATTTTATATACGTGTACGTAGACATAAAGGATATTGTGTTAATATTATGAAATGTAAATTTGGGGGTTTAAGTCTGGGGCTTTTTTAGGGGTTGGGGTGGGGTGTTATCTGAAGAGACAAGCTTATTTGTCAGGTGGAAAGTTCCTTATGAGAGTCACATATTAGGAAGCTAATAAAACTCTGGTGTCAGACAATAACTATCACCCTTGCAGTTAGAATCTGACCCTAAGCCTACTGAAGCTAATGAAATAATTACCAGTTACTTTTGTGGGACTAAAACTAGATGTAATTTCTAAAAACCTCATTTTTTATTCAAGTATAAATAGTTTACATAGGTTCAAATTGACTGGTAAGCAATTCCAGAGGTAAAGGCCACAAGAGTAGGAGCCCCTCACTGGAGAAATGTATTGTCCCAATCAGTACTACTAATTTTAAGACAATTGTAAGCAAAAAAAGGAAGAAAAGAAATAGAACAGAAGAGGAAAAACAAACCCAGGATGCCATTAAGAGTGCGCCCACACATGCAGGCACGTGCTCTTGCAGCAGCTCAAATAGGAGTGGCACAAATTTGAGTTGGGGATTTTTGCCTCAGCATATATGGATGGACATGCACTTTGTTATGGGGCAAGTTGTGCCACCTGAGGCAAAATAACCCTCCCAGCTCCTCCCAGATCTGCAGCCAGGAGGAGCTAGAGCCTGGGGCCAGCACCTCCGCATGCAGGATCCGGCCTGGCATGACAAATGTGAGCAGTGCAGAGCCCCGGTGAAAGCCTGAGCGGCCTGGAGCTGCCCGAAGGTGCACAGCCCCACACCGAGCCAGGCCGGGCCCACGTGATGTGGCACAGGCAGCACCGGGTGCCAGGCGGCCCGGGCTGAGCTGAGCTGCCCCACACTGTGTGAGGGGGCTGTGTCAGGAGGGCCCCGAGCGCCCCGATGGCTGCTGCTGAGGGTGGGCTGTGGGCTGTGCGGGTGGAGGTGCTTTGGGCCATGCAGGGGAGCATGTGGGCCCTGTGGAGGGGTGGGTGGGGGACTCATGCATGTGAGTGCAATACATGCATTGTACCCAAGCCTCCGGTTGCTTCAGGGCATGGTCCTGGACCGTGCCCCACCCTGCTTTTTTTTTTTTTTTTTTTGATACCTGGATATCCAGGTATCAAATTTTGAGCCTGCGCTGCAAATATACAGCGTGGGGAACAGGTTTTTTTGTTCCCAGCATGCCTCTTGCTGCGTTTCAAACTGCTTTGAGATGCAGCAAGAGGCATGTGCACGCTCGTCTGTATGCACCCTAAGAAGCCAATATTTTCAACAACAACAAAGAAAAGATAGAGCTGCCTTGAGTACTGCCTTTTTTAAATATAGTGGGGAATATCATTATCTCAGATGGCACTCTAATGACCCTCAGCAAATGTTGGTTTCCTTTAAAATAAATCACTTTGTATTTTAGGCACATTAATACAAGTACCAAAACAACTTTTCAGCTCTAAAAACCATACCACAGCTCTGTTACTTTTCCTTATGTTTTGTTCCTGCAAAATATATTATTTCCCAGTACTTTAAAGAGAATAAATGGTGGCACAATTATTTTATCAGTATGTTCACATCAGGCAATTGCTTTAGTTCCTGTATGCTATTCATAGATGCATAGATGCCAGGGTCGGAAGGGACCTGAACAGATCATCAGGTCTGACCCCCTGCCCTGGGCAGGAAAGAGCACTGGGGTCACATGACGCCAGCCAGATGCATGTCCAGCCTCCTCTTGAAGATCCCCAAGGTAGGAGAGATCACCACCTCCCTTGGAAGCCCATTCCATATTCTGGCCACCCTTACTGTGAAGAAGTTCTTCCTGATGTCCAGCCTAAATCTGTTCTCTGTCAGTTTGTGACCATTGTTCCTAGTTACCCCAAGAGGTGCCCTGGTGAACAGAGCATCTCTGATACCTTGTTGCACCCCCCTAATGAATGTGCAGGCAGCCACAAGATCATCTCTTAGCCTTCTCTTGCAGAGGCTGAAGGTATTCAATTCCCTTAGACTCTCCTCATAGGGCTTAGCCTGCAAACCCTTAACTATACAAGTGGCCCTCCTCTGGACCCTCTCGAGGTTATCCACATCCTTCTTAAAGTATGGCACCCAAAACTGAACACATTACTCCAACTGCAGTCTGACCAATGCTGCATAGAGGGGAAGCATCACCTCCTTGGATCTATTTGTCATGCATCTGCTGATGCATGATAAAGTGCGGTTAGCTTTGCTGATGATTTTGTCACACTAATGACTCATGTTCGTGTTGGAGTTCACTATGACTCCAAGATCCCTTTCTGCTTCTGTGCTGCTGAAAGGGTCATTCCCCAGTCAGTAAATGTGCTGGATATTTTTACGCCCTAGGTGCAGCACTCTGCATTTGTCCTTGTTGAACTGCATCCTATTGTGTTCTGCCCACTTATCCAACCTGTCCAGGTCTGCTTGCAGTCATTCCATACCCTCCAGTGTGTTGAGTTCACCCCACAATTTAGTATCACTCACAAACATGGACAGAATACACTTCACACCCCCATCCAAGTCACTGATGAAGATATTAAAGAGTACAGGTCCAAGGACCAAGCCCTGTGGGACCCCACTGCCTACATCCTTCCAGATTGATACTGACCCGTCCACCAACACTCTGTGTGTGTGACCCTCAAGCCAATTTGCCACTCTCCAGACACTGTAATCATCTAAGTCACAGCCTCTTAATTTATTTATGAGAATGGGATGAGATACCGTATCAAAGGCCTTCCTAAAATCCAAGTAAATTACATCCACTTCTATTCCTGCATCTAAGCGCTTTGTGACCTGGTCATAAAAAGTCACTCTATAGCTCTATAGCTAGCATAATTTCTAAAATGTATTTTTTTTTTCATATGCCCTCACTTTGCTTCCTTGTGACACAAAACCTATACATGTATAGCATTAGTAGACGCTGTTGCAACCTGTCTGTTGCATTTTACAGTGGCAGGTGTAAAACCTTAAAAAGCTGAAATGTAAATGTGTTCATTCAGGTCAAGGGTTGTGTTTATCATAACTGGGAGGGTTGTGTTATCGTACATTTTCTTGTAAAAATATGAAAAGCATTTTGGCTGCTCTGTCAATGCATGTTTGTAAATACTAAAAGAACATAAGAAGATAAACATGAAAGTGTATGATGTACTGAGAGATCTCTGAGGATAAGTCAGGCAGGGTGTGTACACATGTACTAACTTTCTGACAGTTAAGCTGACTTCACTCTTTTAAGTTGACTTAACTGAGCAAAAACATGTACGTGGAGCAGAGTCAACTTAAACACGGCACAAGATAATACACCTCTAGGATGTATTATATTGAGTCGCATTAGTTAAGTTGATTTAGCTCACAAAATGACTGCCACTACATCAAGGAGCTGTACATGTGTACACTCCAACGTGGCTTAACTTACTTAAGCCAACTTAGTTAAGTCACCTTAAGTTAAGTCAACTTACATTTGAAACCATTAAAGTCTATTACATGGATGTAAGACTAGAATCAAACATGTTACCACTGACTCATATTTTGGGGAGGAAATACATTTAGCCGATTTCAAATAGTAGCATAACTAGGGGTGGGCAACAGAGGCAAATACAGTTTGCACTGCTGCTGCTGGCCCAACTGCCACCACAAGCCTATATGCCACCACTACCCCATCTGCTGCCACTACACAGGGCACATAAATTGCTTGTTATGCCTCTGTAAATGATAAATTTGCAAGTCATAGATAAAAGTTTCATGCTGGGTTGCCATGATAGTATTTCCACTGACTTCAGAAATAGCTGTTCTCTGCCCCAATTGATGATGGTACTCCTAGTAATGAAGCACACATTCAGGATTCAGCAAAGTAAATTTAAGTTCTTATTAAACCCTTAAAAGCTGTGAATTGGGGCCTTAATGATGAGGATATGTGGGGGAGAGATGGCGAGAGACAGAAGGAAGGAAGGAAGATTTTCCTTGAAGTGACAAAAAATAGCTGTTGTCAAATAATTATTGTAGAAGCGTCAATAAAATTCTACAATCACCATTTTCTCTTCTATTTCCGGCTCAGTAGGCATATCTGTTGGAATGAAAAGTATTTCTTCGTTTCTGTTTAGTTGACCTACAAGAAAGAAACAGTAGCACAACTTTTTTGTCATGCCTCTTACTTCTGGCAGTATTTCACATTTCAACCTGCTCACCATATGTGTATACACTTACGCTTTCTGTGCCACTAATTGCTTTTTTTTTGACAATACCATCTATATGAGCACACTATATTGCAGCTTTTATCACTCTGAGCCTATTAATGCCCAGACTTATAGTTCCCTAAGGAATTAAAATTAACCAGCTCTCTAAATATTGTTCACGTCTTTCAAAAACTCTCTTTTAGAGCCTAACTTGGGTTGTTTATAACTGGTTTGCTGTATTTCACTCTTCAGGGCCTGCAGTCTTAACTTTTGAAAGTGTAGTCCAACAAAATTTATGAGAGTGATATTAATATCCAGGAAAGGCAAAACTTAGGAAAAGTAAACAATTCTTTGGTTTTAGCTGTTTGCTTACCTAGGGTCAAAATCTGCCCTCAGATACGCATGTGCAACTTCATGGGGCCCAATGCACACATGCATTTAAAGAAAGAATTTGGCCTTACATGACTTAAGAGGTTTGTCAGTCTAATTCTCTGGAGAGTGTTATGCTCCTTTCTCTCCATTTTATCTTTTATATAGAAGCAGAGCTATAAACTAATACGTATTTATTTTGGAATGATTTATCAAGCAATATTCAGAGAATACAGCAAAAAACTGAGTAGGAATTCTTTGTGTTAGATTAGTCTACCTCATCTGAAGCATAAAACAAGCCATGGGTAAATTGTCCCCAACTTGCTAGGAGTCGCACAGTGTTCAGGACAAACGCACAGCAAATGAGACCAGTCATGCAGTCTACACAGCAACTCTCAAGAACATATAATATTATAGGTAATTTCAAACCACAGCAAGATGGCTAGTAAATGGCCCCATTCTCTGGAGATTATTATAATTCACATAAACTAGACTGTTTTCACTAATTTCACTCTGTAGAAGAAATTTTGTATTTCTGTTTGTGTGTTGGGTTGGTTATGGTTTGGTTTTTGCTTGTATCTATCTGCATTTTTAAATGCTTTATTCGCTTTAATAAATCATACCAAGCAATTTACAATGGAACTTCCACTGGCAATTTTGAAAATCTCACTATTAGGCATCAGTGAAAGTCATTAGGACTTATGCTCCTAAGAGCTAGATTTTTAAAGAGATTTAATTGCTTGGCTCCCAACTAAAATCAGTAAAAATCAAGTGCTTGAACACCTTTAACAATCTGAAGTCAAGGCCTGGCCCACAGAAGGATTATAAGCACTTAAGCTCAAAGCTGTGATCTTCAAAGACCTCATTCAGTGGCCACCTAACTCCAAAAGGTCCTCAATTTTCCACATTATAGTTTCCTAGAGAACTAAAGTTCTGCCTTAGGCATGCCCAAATGTGTCTAAGCCTTGACAAGGCTGAGCACCTCAACACCCAGCTTAAGCTTATACTGCTTCAGGATCAATAAACTAGGTGTTCATGCATATCTAGCAAATCAGGTGAGGTTGCAGCCACCTCTGCATTGCTGGTCATTGCTCCCACACCCCACTTTACAAAATCGTGGATCCACTTGTGACTTCACATACAATGAAACAGCCACCACCAATCTTTCAAAATGTAGCTGGAAGAGGATATAACATGCCCCTCTTGGAAAGCTGATGTTACAGTTATGCTCAGGGTAATGCTTTAGTTATAGATACCACTATGAGGCAGCTAACTCTTCCCATGCATTATATAAGGAACCCAGGTCCCTAACTCAGTTCTGTTCCATGACAAGGGTTTGGCCCTAGTGTGAAGACCTAGCAAACCAAGTCATTTTGGAGAATGAGACAGAGCTGGTACTTAAGAGCTTTTGAACAATTTCCCCCTAAAATTTTGTACAGTTCCTGTTCAAAATAAATGCCAGCCTTTGTGAATGGTCATGAACTAGTGTGCCACCAAAATCCTGATGACACTGAGCTCTACATCTCTTTCTGTCATTAAACATGTTCAATGCCATATTTTATCTAGGGAAGATGAAGATGATCCAGATAGGATAAAGCATCTTGAGGAGCTATCAGGACCTAGTTACTCTACCCTTTCTTAGGTAAGATCCTATTATCCTAACTGATGCTCACTGTAACCCAAATAGCCAAAACGCCATTTTTCCAACCTGGCTGACCAGCAGATTAGGCGTTTTTCTAGGGAATATGGCTTTAGTCAGAATGACTCAATCGACACTTCTAGTCTAAACTACCACTATATGTTCACTACTGAATACCACTGCAAAGCCCATGTGGAAACTACTGCTAGATTACCATCCATTAACTCTTCCCCCTTAGGAAGAGCAGATTTCCAAGACTTCTACATTGGCTCCCTAACTCATTTTGGCTCCATATCAAGGTCTCATTTCATATATTAAAACCCCCAGGATAAAATATTAAAAAGCACTTATACGATTCAGGAGACCAGGTTCCTAAACTGTTTAGGTGTTTCTGAAGATTATACTGCATAAGAAAACTAGTAAGAGATCATCACCTATTCTGTACTCCCCCAGAAGCTCTAACTAACAGGGCTGCTGAGGCTGACAGTCCCCAGGGAATAGCACCTAAAGAGAGAGAGAGAGAGAGAGGACATTCTGTTTGGTTAGCTCATGGCTACATAAAATACTACCACCAGATCAAGATTAACTGATTCCAACCACTTTCAAGGATAAGAGCAGGACTCATCTCTTTAGCAGAACTTCCCTCCAGTGTTAGAGCAGTAGCATTTTAACCCTTGACAATATTTTTTTCCTGGAAGACAAATACTAAGAGTTATCCCTCTGTTTAGAAAAGTGAAGATTTTCTCCTAATTCTGAATATGGAGCCCAACTCTCATAGTGATGTTTGTTCTAGAAATATGGAGGACAGATACATTTGAGCTGGACATATTCAAGCAAGTTTTTTTCACATCATTTGTATGCTACAGTCTGCTATCTTATTTTTCCTTGATTACTATGCATTTTATGAAATGATTGGAATCTATTATTTCAGTGGGGGCTCCTCAAGATTGAAAGGGTATCAGAATTTTTCTTTTTATTTCCAGGCTTGATCACCTTGCTATGTACCTGAATTTCTCTCTTCTGCAGAAGTAATGACTTATACACCCACTAAGATTTGCTTGAGACTCTAATCTACAAAGCAAACTGGATTGACTCCACCTCAAATCAGTGGTTGGGGCAAAAAAGAAAGAATTTCAACCTACCATAACAGCACTCATAGGGGATCTGGTGACTTGGAACAGTACTGAAATCTCAGAAACAGCAAAGTAGCATGTCTTATAGTCATGAGACAACTTGAGAGCTGAAAATTAGCCATGTTCTTAAGTATCTTGCTGAATTGGGACAGTACAGGTTGGATTTTTTTGGAGAAACTGGCCAAAATAAGAATTTAATAGATGACATCTCACCATGATGCAAGTTGTTCATACATAAAGTTACTTTGAGTACTGGATACCAATATCAAGCACCTGTTTGCAAGTCTACAACCAGATATATTGAAGATGGAGGTGACATGTAGATGTTGATTGTTAAAATGAGCAAAAGTATAATGAACAAACAAAAGTGGAATCCAAAACCCTTCACACTTTCGTAGGACATGGTTTTCATTACAGTTTACTCATATTTGCTCCAAATTGGTGACAATATTGTGGAAACAACTCAAGAGATTTCATCTTTGTCAAATACCAGTCTGAACCCTAGATTTTCAGCCATGAACTAAACTCCAGATCACAGTCAAAATGACACTGGAGCCATATCTGAGCATTGCCACCTCTACCCATCTCCAATGTCTGAGTATGATATGTGAGAATGAAACTTTGATAGAATTTTTGGTGATGAGTACTTTGGGTTAGGGACATTTTGGTGTGTGGTCTGTTCAGTGTGCAGACTACTCACTTTCATCTACATCAAGCCATTCACTTGACTTTTGACCTTTCACTTGGCACTGTCCTGTCATTTCCTTGGTTTCACAAATTTTAGCCTCTCACTTGACCTGTGAACTGTGACCTTTCACTCAACCTTTGATCTCATAAATTTTGGACGTGCATACATGTAATCATGGAACAAATAAACAAAGCAGCTGGAAGAAGCTGTTCCTGAATGAAGCACAAGTGGAAGGGATATAATGAGCATTCACAACCCTGGCAGACAACTTCAGACCCAATGGAAATGTCCTTCTGTTCTGATGAGGACTGGCATATAATCAGTATGAAGTGTATTGTATTCTGTATTGACTATATATCACTGCTGATGTCTTGCATATATATTGCTTTGTGACAGTGGCAAGGAATGTGGGATTAAACTAGCCCCAAATTTGCTGTATAACATGAAATATTACTCAGCAGATACTCATCCAAAATTGTGTGCAAATTAATCATGACCTCTAAAGTCCCATTAGGGTCTTATCAAATAAAATCACCAAAATGAGTTAAGCTCACAGCCCTAGGCTTCAACTCCACTGCTCTTACAATGCAAAAGAATAAAGCAGCCCATATCCCTTCCCTCCCCAGCCCCTTGAGTTCCTGCATCACCTCCAGGCTCACTCTTATTCCACAGAACTTTAAACAGAAAGTAATGTTCAGCCCTAATAACAGAGCTCAGACTCCTCTATAACTAACTCAGTATCAACTGAGCACCTTGCATTTTCCTCTATTCTGTTAGTGGGCTTCAAAACAAAGTGTTAAAGGAACCCTTGATACCTTAGCCACATGGGATAATCCGTGGTTTAAAATAGTACAAGCACTATGATGCTCTATAGGCATCTGCATATTTAGAACTGCAGAATTGTGATACAGGCTATGGACAAATGAACCTTCTAACTACTTTGGAAAGAGAGGGGACCCTGACTCTTGGAAGTGTACATTGGCTCTTATATCTGCATGATCCTGTAGGGATACAAGTTCGTTGAATCACTGTAACTTTAACCCTGAATGAAACAGGATTCAAGTTGCAACATTTGCTACACTTCTATCATGACAGAAGCATGTTGATACGGCAATTGTATTATAACAGCTTATCTTGGTACCTTTTGATATCAATAAAATTGTTGCATCTATATATACTGAAAGTGCACCAGCAAATGAAATTACTAAGTAACGGAATAACATAAAGCAGTGGTTTTCAAACTTTTGTTGTCACATAGCCTTTTACCTGAAAAATATTGTTGCTTATACCCGCTACATCAGTGATTCTAACTAGGGTGCCATAGCACCTAGGGGTGCCCTCAGATCCTTTCAAGCATGCTGTGGGTTGCCACACAATGTTCACACTGTTAGGTGTGCAAACATGACTCATAAGACAAACACAAAATTTTCAAATAGGAATCCATAGTGTTAAAAATATACTGGGCTGTCTTTCTGAATTCTGTGCAACAGAAGAATTGATCTATTCTTTTTCTGTAGTAAAAAACAAAGGGTGAAACTAAACTGGGATTTTCCAAAAGGTATCTTGAGTCTATTGATGGGTGCCTTGAATCTAAAAATGTTGAGAACTGATGCCCTACACCTAACACATCTCTGTGTGTTCATTCCTTAGAAAGAGTGCCAACACCCAAGTCAACACATGGCAACACCATTACTCGCCACTCACTGACCAATCAGAAGCTCCACCACCAAGATGAAAATTTAGGCATGTACTCCTTGGCGAAGTTGCATGTACCTCTGGGGGTACATGCACCCAGGTTTGAAAATCACTGCTGTAAAATATTCCAGAACTCAAAATTGTATATTCAAACAAAAAAAGTGCAACATAATTTGAGGGCGAAGATTTTTACATGGATTTAAAGTACATAGATTTCTACTATACTAATGATCTAGATATTTATGTTTTGACTTACATGATAATTGCTTTCAGAGTCCTTCAAATAAAAGATGGAAATATTTAAGGCTTGACTTGCAGGAGTGCTGCCAGCCAAGAGTCCCTAACCAGTCAAGGGAAGGAGTGGTTCACATAGGAAAAAAATTTAGAAACAAAGAGTGACACTTCAATTGTGTTGCTGCCAAAAAAGGCAGCTTATGGTACCTTAAAAGCATCCCACCTTGGCTCTCTGGCCTTGTAGGGGCAAATAATGGAACAAGCAGCTCGCGTGTATATGGTAATTGTACATGAGTAGGATGCAGGATGACGTGGGAGATAGACAGAATTGGTGCCAATCTGCCAATCTATTGCAAAGGAGATCTCTAACAAAAAGGAGCTTGGGGACCACTGATTTACTCTGACACGTAATGTAATGAACCAGTGCATGCTGTCACTTTACTTGAATTCAGTGTGATTTTACATTTTGGAAGCAAACTATTTTAAATTCATGGAAAGAGAGACTATGCAGAGAAAACAACTGAATAGAAAGCATGGTCAGCTCTTTTTATTCTTTCAGTTAGAGCAAATTATTGGAAAGATCAGGATGGAATTTTGAATGTCCCACTAAACAAAGGTCATACACCATGGAATGAAAGGTACATACCAATTAGTGGCACCACCCTGGACATTTTCCAAATGTAATGTTACTTGCAAAATAAATAAAGTGCAAAATTTAAAAAGTTGTTCTTTCAATTGTAGGGTCTCTGGTTCTGTATCATGCTTGGGATCAAGGCCAGACCATGATCCATGGTACCTCTTCTGATCTAATGGGCCCTTTTCTCATTTAAAACACCCCACATGGAAGCCTAACTTTGGTGTAGTTTGGTAGCTGTGATGTTTTTTGAAACAAAAATGGATAAAATGCAGAGAAAAATAAATATATTCTAATCCATTCTAGTGATGGAAGAACCCTAAATGATCAAACATTGCTTCAGGCAGGTCCCTGTAAGATCAGATGATTATCCAAACATTGCTTAAAATCTGGTCCTGCAAATCTGTGATAGAAATTATTCAAGAAAGGACTACATTTCTTCCAATACTTTTTCCATGAGATTTTCAGTTATCTGTTTCCATTTGGCCTAGAATTACTAAGATGAGGTTCTCCTCTTGTTGAAAGGGAAATCATTTGGCTGGGTAGAGGTTGTTAGGGCAGTTCCTAGTCTTTGGACCCATATTATTAAATATTCCTCTTAATCTTGGCACAACAAGCAGCAGTATGCTAATGAGATTTGCCAATGACAAAAGTTGGAAGGGATCGTCAGTATAGAACATGACTGAAATATCATACAGGCAGAACTGGATGGCCTTGAAAATTGATCTACTAGAAAGGGGATGAAATTTAATAGAACAAAGTGAAAGGTTGTATAATTAAAGACTAATTACAAGCGCTTCTATATGATATGAACTCATGAGGGGGAAGTGACAAGAGAAAGATATGAATGTAGTAGTAGATTATAATCTGATTATGTGCCATCAGAGTGACAGAGCCATGGAAAAGGCAAAGCATTTCCACTAGAGATAGGTAAGTAATACTGCACTTCATAGATTTCATAGACATTAGGGCTGGAAAGGACCTTGGAAGATCATTGAGTCCAGCCCCCTGCCCAAGGGGCAGGAGGTCAGCTGGGGTCAAAGGATCCCAGCAAGATAAGCATCCAAATTTCTCTTGAAGGCGTTCAATGTAGGTGCATGAATCACCTCCGGTGGCAGGCTATTCCAGACCTTGGGGGCTCGGACAGTGAAGAAAATCTTCCTTATGTCCAGCCTGAAATGGTCTTGCTAAAGTTTATAACTATTGCTGAAGTTTATAACGGTTGAACACTTGAACAAGGCATGAGTGTGACCTCCTCTGGAAGACCATGTGCAGTTCTAACTACCTGTGTTCCATAAAGATCAATTCAGACTGGGCTCAGTGCAGGAAAGTAGTACTAGGATGGTACCAGAGGAATGGATATCTTATCTTCTAAGAGGAGACTAGGGTTAGGTCAATGTAAATGCCAAACTGTACATACATTTGGGATCCCAGAAACCCACCAACCCTGCCTCCCTCCACCCTCCCTCCTGAGATCCGCAAGCCCTCCGCAATCCCAACAGTTCCTCCTGCCCCGATCCTGCATGCCCCTTCTTGTACCCCAATTTACTTAGATCATGTTCCCGGCACAACTCCTGGCACCAGCAAACATCTGCACAAGCAGGACCCAATCTACAATCATGATGCTTAAAGGAAGCCATGTGATCATAGATCAGGTCCCGGGAATATCTGCAGATACCCCATGAGAATTTAGGCTTGTGTAGCTTCACAAAACAAAGGCTGACAGGGATTATGAGCACTCTCTATAAATACATAGGCTGAGTAAACCCCAAAAAGGAATAAGACCTACTAAAACTAATAGATAATGACCACAGAAATATGATCAGGTTGGCCTGTGGGAAGTCAAACTGTCCTGATTTAAAAAAAAAAAAAAAAAGATTGTGAACGCAGGTACATTTACTGCTGCACAAACCAAGGGATTTTTTTTTCATACTTTCAAATGTTGCTAGTTAGCTTTTGTTGGCATATGAAGAATATTGGTCATGGATAAATTTAAGCTGGACATTAAAAGAAGGTTTCTAGACATCAGAAGAGTAAGTCCAAGAATTTGGGGGGGGGGGGTGCATAAAAACCTAACTAGTTCTAAAATGAAGCCAATTAGTTAATGAAGGGGATTATATGAGGATTCACTGACCCAAGAGGCCTCTTCCAGCCTGTGTTCTAGTATTTCAGTATATCTGTCTCCTGCCTTAGCCACAGTTGGAAAGTTAAAAAAATATATATTGATAGACAAGTAACTATAAATGTGTTAAGAAAAAACTTCCTACTATAAAAACAGTAGAACAATGAAACCAGCTATTGAGGGAAGTTGTGAAGTCTCCTTCACTGGAGGTTTTCAAGAAAAGGCAGGAGAAGCATCTATGTGGGATGATACAGAACATGCTGCCTTCAGGCAGGCAGTTGGACTAGATGACCTGGGAAGTCCTTTCCAACTTTGTGATTCTAAAATCTTTTGCAATTGCCTCCTTAACCCTGGAACATATAAAGCCCCTTTAGTTTGTCTTAATAGATGCAAAGAAATTCAGGACAAAAGGACATATAGTATTTTGCTTGAAGCAGTCATCCTTGTCATACATGCATGTGTGTATGCAAACATATCTCCCACAACTAAATTACATGAATGGGACATTTAGACCCCTTCCAGCAGTTATGTACCTAGCTATGCACCTAATGGACAATTAACATTATTAGCTATCTATTAAACTAACCCACAGTCTGAAGCAATGTTTCAAAGTGGCTTGCTAAAACAAATGTGTGAAGTGTACCTATTGGCTTTTTTGAGGAGTGGAAGCAGATGAGTTTAGTAAACACATCCATTTGCTTGTAACATGCATGGTCATATTTTCATACATATAAAGAGATGGATGTCATTCCCATTGATGCCAGCAGAAAAACTCACAGTATCTTCCTGAGTTTAAATGCAGTAGCTATAGGCCACAGGTCTACATTCAGAACTCAGATGCAAAGTAGTCTTGATGCAACTGTGAATTTATCTAAGCAGGAATACCCGACTGTTTGAGAGCTACTTCTCATAGAAAGTGGCAGCAACAAATTACTCAGTTATCTTATGTGAAAAATTCAAGGGGATTTTCTTGGACAGATCTCAAGTAAACAAACATATAGGATTTTTTTTTCTTTTGTTATCTCCTGCATATTTAACTACTACCTTTTCCTTAAATGGTGAGCGCAAATAATTTAATGAAACAGCAATACTTTTCCTTATGTGGACCTGGATTATTTCAGCCATGAGTAGTGTGAGCAGTCACAGGTGCTGCAGTAAATAAAGTATTAGAAAGTGTCTAAACTGTAACAGTGGAAGCACTGTTTCAAGATCCTTGTCTGCTTTTTATTAATAGTCAGATTCCTTTCTATCACCAGTCACAACTGCCTTTACCTTATTTTTCAGCAAAAATATTTTGATGGGGAAAGAAATATTAAAAATTACTATTACCATTTGATGGCCATAGTCAGTTTGTAGTTGAATAAGCTTTCAATCTTCTCACAGAAGGGGAGAACATAAACTTGTGATTCAGAAAAGAGAGGAAACCAGGGGTTACAAAGGTTGGGAGGCCAAGTAGTATGAAACAGACCCCCTCCATCAAGTAAAAAACTTGGCAGGATAACTAGAAACAGACCAACCCTAAAACCTAGGGTTCATGAGCTAGCAGTAACATAATTAGCTGGAATAAAACTAATATTCTAGTGTTAAATTTCACCTCAACACAGACCAGCAGTTATTAGTGAGGACGCTGGTGAGAATGGAAAAAGGTGTATTTTGTTTAAGAAATCTAAAGAGAGGAGAAAAGATACAGAATACAGTCACTTCCTAAGATGAGCAAAATCAGATCCATAAAACAAATGCTGTCATGTCTTTTGCCAGTAAATAGTGCTTGCGAGCAGATGGGTTTATCACTTGTTTGAAGTCTCCTGTAAAATACAGTGTACCAAAATTCAGAAGCATTTGTTTCTGGGAAAAGAACCACGAATACCTCGGAAAAAATGTTGAACAGGAAATGTTTGACCACTGTTACATCACAAGATATCAAAAGAATTTCACGTTGGCTACTTCCTTCACTGAGAGACGGCAGGGTGATCTCTATTTTGAAAATTGAAATGGCCCTGGAGGCCCTACAAAACAAAACTGAAGCACCAGAAATAGTAAACAGACTTTATACTTGCCCCAATTAGTGAAATAAAGAGCAAAATCATCTAAAAACAACATGCATACAAATATCAGTGCTGAGAGAGTAGATAAATAACATTAGTGATCTGTGAATAGTATTCAGGAAATTCCATCCATCTGATGAGCTGTTGGCTTAATGAACAGTATTTCACATGTCATCAGTTTCCTAAAGCCCTACATTGAGTTTTACAGATTTCCTTTAAAGGCATTTTTTTGAAGGGGAAAAAAAAACCCCTACCATTTGCAGCGTTAGAAGATCCTTCAGTTAGGAGTAAACGGTAAACCTGGTGCCTTTTTAAAGAAAGAATGGTGTATGTTTGGGTCTCAATACAAAAAGCATTACAAATTCCTGGCCACTTGGAATCTTGTCATGGAATTGCCTTAGGCAATCCGCGTATGGTTTCTTTTTGAACAAGCTATCTTTTAACACTTGAAACCAGGATGATTTAACAGAAAGAGAGTGTCTCAATTTTGCAAGCAACATCCCCCCTAGACTCTACCCAAACAAAGCTACTAATGTGTGGTCATTTTCTTGGCAACACCACTTTGTGCTGATAACACCACTGCCTGCTATTCTCCAAGGAGTTTGCTGCTGGAAGACTGCTCCGTACCTCATCCCCTGATGCTTCTGATGCGGGTGATCCTCCGACTGCACGGCGCCAACCACAACATGCTACCCACCGTGAGAGAGCAGGACGCAGGCTGCTCTAGTCAGGAGTTATCGTCTATCATACTGATTGACGAAACCAAGAGTGAGCAGAAAAAATAAACACGAACAGAGGCTGCAGTGTATGGAGCAGTCAGCTGGGAGTTTTAGTATTTGGCCTTGGTGATCCTACTCTCATGGTAGGTTATCTTTTCCTTGTGCTATCATTTATCATAACTTTGAGGGCCAGAGAGAGAAACAAACCTACAATTTTTCTATTGGCTACATTCATTAAACTCGTCTTTTTTTAGCACTACTTCCTTTGCCCCCAATAACAATCCCACCCCCTCCAACTGTATTCCCTAAAGAACAGTGAAATTAAATCTAAGTACAGTCCTCCCCTTTTACTCCTATTACAGCAATAGACCATTACAAGCAATTAACCTTTGTTATTCCACGAGACCCGGAATTCATACATACATATTCACTGAGAAGAGCCTGACTATAGCAAACATTAAGTTCCACCACAGCTAAGCTCATTTAAGATCCCTAATATTATTTGGCAAAAGACGTTGTTTTTGTCACTAACATCTCCTTTTTAAATAATGGCAGTTGACTTTTGCAGGCACAAACCAAGTTCTGTATTGGTCTTGACAGCCACCATAAAGTACTCCCTGAAGTGTCAGTAACAAAGATGATTTGTATGTGGCTTGCAGTCTTCCACTGTTCTAATAGCTTTCTCATTCCAACACAGAAACATTGAGCATAGAGCAGCTGGTTAAAGCTGATACAAGCATTTCTTCTCTCAGCAGGCCATTCTTGCATAACCATTTATTTTGCAGAGTTTTAAAGTGCCTGAAGGATTTAATTATGTACATAGACAACCCCTATAAACTCTATTCTAGGGTTTTTATTGACTTTTGTGCTGGGCAGCTCTTAGGCATTTCAATTAAGTGTTTTTATAAGAAAAGCAACAATATAGTAAAAGAAATATATTCTTTATAGATAGTTCCAAACCGTTTTTGCTGATTGAATAAACTTTATTTAATTGTCAAAGATTTAGAATATCTGCAACTACAGTTTGAAATATATATCAATTTGGACCACAGTCTGGCTAAACAGGCCTGCCAGGACCACTAATGTACCAAGGGAAAACAGCTCGGACCTGATTACTTAATCTTAATAATGTGTTGTGAAACTTTAGGAGACTACCTGTCATTTAGCAGCTTGCTCAAACTCGAGCTGGTAAAATTGAGACTTTCGCTGCTTCTCCTACTAGCATCCAGGAACTTCACGTGCCCAGCAAATTCAGAACGCTTAGCTGTTAGAATTCACATTTCCAGATCTTCAGGAGAGGCAAAATCTGCCTTTGTCTGCTTTCTTCAATTGCTGTTTTCTAAAGTATTTACAAGGCTTCTGCAAAGCTGCATTCATTATGATGTAGGATATTTCAGTCACAGCAGGTGGCCAACAGGAGACCAGGCCTGCCTGTGAAATATGTAATACCTTTTCATATACTTTAACCAGAAATGTGCACCTCAACAGCTCTCCTAACTGTTCTAATTTCCCTTTCTCCTCTTAATCTGCTCTGCCAGCCATGAGTATGCATTAAAATCTACCTAAAACATTTCACCCAGAGGCAATGTAATTCCGAAACAAGCAACCAACATTTCACAGCTCTGGAGTAATAGATTAATTTGAACCTAATGTTGCCGTAGTTTACTGCTCCAAATGTTCTGGTGTAGACATAGCCTTGAGGCATAGTGTTGTGGCATGCGCAACTCCTGGAACCATAGCTACAGTTGGCTTAACATCTGTGCATCACATTTGCCATGTGCCTCATTATCCTGCGCCCCACTGTGCCTACCTGTCCCAATCAGCTTCTCAGCCACAGGCTATCCAATTTTTTTCCCAACTAAGAATCTTTGTTCTCCTTCTCACTTACTAAATTTTTGCAAGACCTCTGCACCCAAGCAGTAGGGATTCTGTACATGTGAACCTCCTAGGTTCTGCAGGTTCTTAATTCTCCATTAGGAACAGGAAAATTACAACATTAAGTTTCTGACATGTCACTGAATAAATTGTACCATTTGCAGAATCTAATATAAAGTCTGTGACTAAGCACATAAGCATGTAATAAAGGAGTGAGCTGTTTGTTTTGACTTTAACAAGTTCGGTCTGCATCAATTATCTGTAAGTAAAGAAAGAGTAATTTCCAATTCCAGATAAAAACCCTTGTCACAGAAAAAAAAAAAAATTATTACAGCCCAAATCAAAACCAACTGTTTCTAAAGATTTAAAGAGACAGTCTTTTAAAATTCACTGATGACAAATACATAGACAAAAATACACATATTTGTATGAATAACTGAAAACAAACTGGCAGCTTTTAATAACAAAATATTTTTCTTAGGCATTTACAATTCTGTTTGATTCCCTGCTTATAGCATGCAAACAAAAAGACACAGTGCCCTTTAATAGAAAGACACTACACAGAATATTTCACTGCAAGGCAGAACTAGAGAATTATCTCAAACCTGGTACAGCAGTGTCTAAAACCTAACAGCTCACCACTGAATAACAGTATTAAATAATGTTTGCTTCACTTCTAGGATACATTAAGCAAATTCACATGCCAATGCCCTGTCTATATATATTCCAATGATGATGATTTTATAAATGCATTCTACCTAAACACTACAATGCTCAGGATCTTCTTGAGGCTACTAAAAGATGGAAGGCATGATTCTTGTGTACTCTATACTCCACCCTGGTAGAGAGCTTGATATTAGAAATTACATCTAAATCCTCTTAAGAAAACTGTATTTTATAAAATGGCTTCCATGTACCTGAAGATCCGGCCCCAAATCAAGGTGCTATTAAAATACAATGACATTTTGTGGCATAATTGAATTTCTCCTCCTGAAAAAATCTTACTTTCCTGCTACAAAATTTGCCGAGTCTCATTTAAGCAGTAATTTTTGTCTTCCCTTCCATGAACAGCAATCTGTTCTGCCACTAGTCTTACCTGCCTGACTTCTATGAACTATATTAGATTTCTACTCATAATTCCAAAATGCACACAGTGTTGTTTATAAGCTCTTGCACGTTTCATTACATGCTTGAATTAATTTATTCTATATGGAATTTGTTACCTTTACAATAAAAAAATGTAGCTATTCATTATTGAGAGCAGACAGATGGAACATGTTCAATTTAAGACATCAATAAGAAGGGGAAAAAATCTTATAATCCATGTGGCACAACCTATTCCATCTGGTAGATCCAACTTGTCTGCCAAGACTTTTTTCCTATATAAAACTGAACATTTCTCTTTAGAGTTAATGGAACATTCTTGGGTATTAAGACTCTGTATCTGATTTATAGATAACAAGCAACAACACACACTTAAAATACAATATTTTAAAACCATAATCTGTTTCATAAGTTAAAGTTTCTGAGCCTGAGCTGAAAAAAAACAGGAAATTATGTTTATCTAAAAAGGTTATCTGCACTGTCAGAACAGAAGCTGCAGTTTTTGCTTTAATGGACCATGAAAGTGATTCAACAAATTGTTTCAGCCTCTTAAAAACAAATATTAAGCTATATCAATACTAAATTAGACAATAAAAATGTTAGCAATCGCTGACAGGAAGAGAAAACTTTTTAGCATGCCCCCGATCATTTCAAGTATCTAGCCAATAACCCCAAACCTATGAGTCTCCAGTAGGCATTGGAATCAATTTTACCCACTGGTTTAAAGGCTGGTCTTTAATTGCAAATGAAGTCAAGGTTAAAATAATGTGGCTGAAGTTATCACTTTTCATAAGGCAAACGCATCCCAACAATATTTAATCAAATAGTCTGTACTATCAATACAATACTAGAAACAGTAACTGCACATTTTTCATACACTGTATTTCCATTCTTGAAGCATTTCTCTAATTTCTGTTGTGCTTTGCATTAGCTGTCTCATTATATGAAAGACATTATGTCACTTCTCTGTTTATTAGTGTGCTGGCCCTAAGCCCTAACAATAATAGTGGGCCAAATACACCCACTTCTGGCAACCAGCCTAGTGATTAAAAAGATTGTTGCAAGTTGAAAACTAAGAGGAATTCAATCATCCACCTAACCTTTAGATGCATCGAGGAACTAGGTAATTTGATATAATGATGTAGTGGGGTTCACATTTATCTTAAATCTTACCAAGAGATTACAGTGATTCTGGTCCATAGCTATGGAAATTATTGGTCACATCTGAGGACTGGAGGGTATCATATGATTATGCTTGATATGAAAAAGCAAAACAGTTGAGCATCTGACTTACATATCCAATTACTATCTATCACCTACTGTATCTTTAGCAAAGAAAAAACCTACTCCAGTTGTTAATTTTAATCTAAAATATTTACATTCTTTCAATGTTTTTATTTGAAAAAGAGAAAATCAAATCAACTGGCTTGCAGACTGGCCTGGGGGAGTATAGGATTTCTGTCTTTCTGGGCCATTGTCTGTTCTGACTATGTGGACTGATATTCCAGTCTAGAGGCTAAACTTTTGCTTAGAGCTGTTTAAACCTGGAACAATTACACTGACTTCAGTTTGACTATTCACAATTTACACTCATGTAAAGGAAAGTGGAACATGCCCCACATAAAGCTGCTTGGAGTTTAAGGCCATGAAGTATTTTTTGTCTTCTTAAGCAAAGCAATTCTAGGACAACACTGAAGAGGGCAAAATTCCAACCTGGTATAAGTAAATTGCAAATTGTAACTAAAACCATTTAGGTACTCCCATTCCTCCACTCCATTCACTGGGTTATCACTTACACCCAGCAAATGGCATCTGAGTAACATATGTCCAGTCAGAACCAAACCAGATGGATAGTAGCTCCTTTAGGATGAAGGATGAGTGATGAAGGAAACAAAAAAGGTGGCAAAAAGAGCCATGGAATAATTGTACGGAAATCTAAAAACATTAACTGATTACCACCAAATATATGTATAATGCCCTTTCAATAGTCCTTTTTATTTTTATCAGAGTTTAGTTTAAGGATTACAAGCACTGTGGAGTCTTTTTCTACATCTCTTTCAAACTATAATCATAGTACGTAGGAAGACATTTAATTCTTAATGACATACACAACCTGCACATGATTAAAGCTGAGCTGGAGCAGAATTAGCTATTCTGCTAACAAAATCGTATCTGTTATCAGCCTTGCAAGAATAAGAGTGTTTGGAAGGGAAATGAAGGCCTGCTGACCTGAAGCCCACTCCCCTGGGTCAGTGCATGCTGGGAGGGGAAATAAGCTACAGAGCAGACAATTTTCAGCTTGACTGGTTTTACTTTCTCTACCAGGCCTCACAAAAACAAACTGACAAAACAAAGGACACAAAATTAATGACCCATGCATTCTGTCAATTGACTCTTAGTAACAGTGGCTAGTTCACCTTAATTTTTTTTTCACTTTGAGCAAGTAGCCTTAGGCACTGGTTAAGGTTCACTTAAAAATTCTTCAAAGGCATCGCTTGGTTTTCATTAATTTGCTAACTGTAATTTTGGCTGCTACCTAACAAACAATGCAGAAGACTTTATTCAAATTTCATTGAAACTCAATGCACAGATTTTTCTGTGGTTTATAGTCCTGGATTTTCTTCTGAAATCCAATTATTTATGAGGTTCAAGTTTAATTCAACAGCAAAACTAGAAAGATATATTATGAAACAGTCACTACGATTATACAATTGAATTATTTCTGAAATGCTTTACTTACATTTTATACTCTGGCATATTTTAAGCATTAGTGAATGTCATTTACAAAAGGCTAAAGGTGTGGTCCATCCCCCAAGGTGCTGAGTGCCCTCAGCTCTCAATAAAGTCATATGGCTAGCTTTTTAGTGACTTACGGCACATGGCAAAAGGTGTATGATAGGTGCATTAAAGTCACTTAGGATTGGATAGTTAAAACACTGCATAAGTTTTTAAATATTTACCCCATTATATAAATGTCCACTGAAGGGCACTTACATAAATGATAAGCACCTACAGCAAATACCTTTAGAGACCAAGATCTGAGGTATGCAGAAGAGATAAGGACACTTCCTGCAAATCCTTATTCACAGAACAGGGCAAACAGTCTCATTGATATGGATGGGGCTTCTTGTACAAGCAAGGGTAGCAGTACTGGGATCTTAAGCTGGTGTTTGCTTTTATTTTTTACTCAAGCCTGCTTGCTTTGAAATCAGTGGGAGATTTACTGCTGAATCTCATTGGTTTCAGGGCAAGCAGGAGCAGATTCTTGGTTATTTTCTTTTCGCTGCTGTTCACACCATAAGGCCTAATTCTGCAAGGACCTGATTCTCTCTTTGAGGTGCTCAGTGCCTTTACTTCTCTGCCGCCAGTGGCTTGTTTTATACAAATGTTCTTCAATAGAGGTTTATTATATGTCATAAGTACTTCAAATGTTAATCTCACTTTCAAAAGTCTAAATATACAATAAGTAAGTGATGGTGACCAAACACTTAAACAGCTATGGAAATGTCTCTCATTACTCATCAAAACACAAGGGCAACTGTCTTCACCTGTAATAAACAGGAGTGTATTTAACAACTACTTCACCTGCTGAAATGTGTGCATATAATTTTATTATAAGCAAAATTCTTCAATAAAGTAAATAAATTACTGTACACAGGTTTCCTTAGTTTTTAAAATGAGGCCTTCAAAAGGAAAACAATGCATTGGACCACAGGATCAAATACCTTGTGTGCCTCATATTTGTATTTGGTGTGCTGTAACACTATATGCCCTTCAAAGTGCTGTATAAATGTGAACTAATTCAACTTTACAACAACCCTGCAAGATAGATACACAGGTATTAACCTGATTTTACAGATAGGGAAACTGAGACAGAGAGGTTAAGTGTCTCAAAGCCACAAAATACAGTCGGCGAAAGAGCAACACTGGTCGTGATCAGGGTCATGATTACGCAAGACCACAGATGGAGTTAGCATCAGAACCAAAGGAGTTCCCTTTGTTTATTCACCAAAGGTATACGGGGCATTTTTTAATGCATTTCCAATGTGGTGCCAGGCACTTTTAATTAGCAAGCTGTGCTAATTAAAAGTGCCTGGCGCCGCATCAGAAACACGTATCAGTGGCACAGCGTGCCTCTGCGCTGAGACAATGGCAGTGGTGCACTTTGAACTAAAGCACATTGAACATGTTTTAATTTGAAGCGTACCACCACCATTTTTTCAACGCTGAGGCGCACTGCACTGCTGATACAAGTGACATGCAGGGCTGCTAGAGTGCATCAATTTACATGCTCCACCAGACTCAATTAATTGATTAATCGAGTCTGCTCCGACTCATGTGTGCAGGCTCATCATGTGTGTGTAAGTGCCCATGAAGACTGACATTATAACAACTTAAAAAGTCTACTTCTAACAGACCAGGTTCGCTACCAAATATCTGTAAACTTCCTAGGAAGTTATAAAATATTACAGCAATGCTCATTTAGTGCTACTTTTAGTTGCATTTGTCAGTGTTTCCATTACAAGTCCTTTTTTATAGAATTTATAATGCAGCCACAAAAAGCTGCTTTGGACGGTCAGTTGGCATGAATACACTTTCTCAGCTAGGAGAAGTCAAACTAAAAACAGTTGGCTTCATCTTTCTTTAGGCTACACTAACGAATTAGTGTGGTTTTAAAAATGATCAAAAGGTTGTGATTTTACATGCTAAATTAGAATTTTTGTCTGATTTCATATACTTTAAAATACATCATAGAATGCTAAAATCATTTATTTTTACTCCACTTACACAAAATCCATCTCCTTCTGATATCCCCTGGTATGATCTAAATCAGTTGAGTTACTTATTGGATGACCTCACTTATTTATTCAATTACAGAGGGTATGGACACACATACTTTTGGAGGTGTTTCAAGAGAGGAACATTTCAGAAGGGCAGTCGTTGTTACATTCTAATTATTATGGGTGGACAAGCCAGGAACAAAAAACGGCTCCAACTTTTATACTCCTTTTATCCAGTGTTAAAGTTAAAGCGACGTTACTATATGTTTTTCATTCCCAGCCTACCCACAAACAACAATTAGCATGTGACAGCTCTTCCCCTTTTGAAATGGCTCCCTGGCTAGGGACAGACATTACACATAAACTGGTATAAGTGATCAAAAACCAGTTTAAACCTGTAACAGAATTTCATTGCGCACATACTGGTTTCATAATGGCCGAAACCAGTTTAAGATAGATTTGGATGGATGTAGTACAAGACTTAATTGGTTTAAGTTAAGCTGGGCTATGGAGCTTCTGTCCCAGATCCTCTCCTGACTCAAGTTACCTCTCAGTCCCCCAGCTTCCCCCACCTTTTAGGGCAGGCTGACTAGACTCCACATCACTGTCTGCTCCAGCCAAGCCAAGCCAGCCCCATCCCTGGGCTGTCACAGACCAGAGGTAGCAAAGCAGGAGCCCAGCCTCCAGGAGACACGAGGGCTGGCAAGGGGAGCAATGGAGCCCCCTGCCCTCCCCCTCCAGCTGGAGTCTACACAGTGTGGGGGAAGAGGCAGAGGGAGCCACAGTGGGGACTTTTCCTCCACAGCCCAGCTTTCCTCCCACCACAGCCTGGCCGGGTGATTGTCCCAGCCCCAGTCCCAAGCCAGCCCCAGCCTCTCAGCCATAGGGCCAGGGGAGAGAAACCTGGGCTGCAAGGGGAAAGCTGCCACCACGGAGCTCACCCTGCATTGTACAGACCTCAGCTGGGGGGAACCACCTGCCCCTTCCCCTATCTGATAAACTGGGGCTGGTATGGGATTGGGGCTGGGATGGCCACCCAGCTGGGTTGCAAGAAGGAAAGCCAGAGTGCAGGGGAAAATGGGCACTGCAGAGGGAAAAGCCACATTGTCTAGACCCCAGCTGGGGGAGCTGTGGCCAGAGCAAAGCGGGGGGGGGCTCTGCCCCCCACCCCCATGCTCCCCCAGGGCCACCATGGCTGCCAGCTCTGGAAGCCTAGGGTTTGGGGAAGGGGACAGTCCGCAGTGACAGAAGGGGATTGAGAGCACATGCCTGATAGCCAGTCAGGGATGGCCCTGCTCGGCTGCCAGGCTGGGATGTGTGCAGGAGCAGTACTCCCCTTCTGGCCCGCTTTCCATCCCTCACCCTCCTCCCCAGGGGTGAATGCGTGTTACGATTGCTCATGATCCAAACTTCACAGCTTAGAGAAACCCACAACGGTTGGATCAATTCTGCCTTGGCCTTGTTGACTGTCTGTACTTAGCCCAAATGTACATGTGGGCTATTTACAAAAATTGGAAATAAGACTTTTTGGTAGCTTGATTTCTTAAGTGAATCCTGTGATCTGTGATGCTGCTGGTCAACGCAGCAAAGCTCCCCATGATCAAATGAATAACATACTTAACAATTATTTGGCAACTTTGATCTGAAAATCTTAATATACCCAATGGAGAACCAAGGAGAATCAAGGTCCTATTGAGGAGAACCAAGGTCCTATGAAGCTACTCTAACTAGTGCATAGGACCATCTCCAGGATCAAGAGGATAGAAATGCCGAAGAATGGCAGAAATGATCCTCTCTTCCTTTCTGTCTCTTGTTTCCTGTCCTAGCACATTCAGGCATTGCTTATAATACATGGATCATGAACAGAATGTAAGACTTATGGTGTGCTATCAAAAGACACGGAGGCATTACTGATATAAAGAATAATTCTGGAAAGCTCCATAAAAGAAGTGAATGTTAAAGAGTGGAAGGAGAGGACACTTGGTATTTGGACGTGGCAAACTGTTTCAAGTCTTACAGCATCAAGGAAAAAGGGTGAATGCCCAAGGGTGGAAGGCATGGGCAATGGCAGCCCATGCAGAAAGGAACAGCAGTCACGTGTGGAATGGCAGTCACAGTGATATCTATAATATCTGTGGTATAAAATGATATAGGAATTATTCTAAATCATGTCATATCCAATGCTGAAAACACATCAGAACCTGGCTAATCCTCGGTATTTCTAGAAGTCCTCATACCTCGCATGTTGGGCAGCCAGACAATTAATCTGAGGCTCTGGTAGTTCATAGATTTCATAAACATTAGGGCTGGAAGAGACCTCATGGGATCATCAGGTCCAGCTAGCCATTCTGGTAGCTGAAGTCCAACACCAAGAACCACTGTACAAACCTTCATGAAAATACCCATGGAACCAAAAACTCACTGAGGTCTGAAACTTGGACTAGTTTTTCCTAAGAGATTCATATGCATAGAGGCAGACAAATCCATGCAAAGATTATACTTGATTAATCTGAAAACCTTGCCTTTCTGGATGGAGGAGATTTTATGGGTTAGGGTAATATAAAACATAGAATTTATGAGTTTCACTTAGGCTTTTGGATTTGTCTTCAAAGTACACCTCAAGCTGCAAACTGAAATGGGTCAGCTCTACACAATGCAAGCTGTGGGAAAGGGATTTTCTTTTAATTTAGAAAGCCACTCTCTTTAGCAACAGGTAAAATGAATACATCCTGTAATAAGTGACAATGCAAAGGGAAGGCAAATACATGTATCTAAAAGAGGTAGGTCCTTTATTAAAGATACATGGACTAGTGCTCAAATGCCACAGTTTGGAGAGCAGAATCTTAATAAAATAGTAGAGAACTAAGGCATATTGATCTGAAAAATAAATGCTAGTGTTCCTAGTTCAATTAAAATGATTACTTTTATTTTTGTGGAGTACTTGAAATAAAAATAGTTTACCCTATATAGAAGATTCCTCATAACAAAGTAGTGAGCTGTCTGTTAGCAATACTATCCACCCATAGTACTTATAACATAAATGGGAAACTGATTTGAGTGACTATAGGAGTAAACCGATGGTCTCTATTCTGCAAAGCATTTAAGCATGTTTAAAGTTAAGTGTATGCTTTACATGCTTGACTACACTGAGTTTTTGGTTGTAGCCATGTTGGTCTAAGGACACAGTCAGGCAAGGTTCTTTGAATAGATGTGATATCTTTTATTAGATCCTCTGAGCAGATCAGAAAAAAGTTCTTAGCAAGCTTTCGGGTGCAATCATCCTTCTTCAGGCATAGAACAGCAGAGACTCCCTATGCCTGAAGAAGGGTGATTGCACCCAAAAGCTTGCTAAGAACTTTTTTCCAACTACTCAGAGGGTTTAATAAAAGATATCACATCTACTCAAAGAACCTTGCTTGCCTAACTCTACACTGATGAACTTAAATACTTCCATCAATTCAAGTAAGTACTTAGAAGCTGTACAAAATCAGAGCTCCATGCTTGGATATATGGCACACTAGTGAGTGCGTCTACATGAGCCACTACCATAGCTTGTTGCTATGGCAACGTAATAGCAGCCACTAACCGTGATCCCGCCACTACTGCGCAGTAGCAACACAGTAGCTCATTGCTACTGCACAGTAGGGTCAGAAACGATGCATGCGCTGCCAGGACTGCGCAATCATGCTTTAGTCCTTACTCCTGTAATCACTGAAATCAATTTCCCATTGGTTTCAGTGGATGCTGCATCAATCTATTTATAAGTACTATGGATGGATAGTATTGCTAGCAGACAGATCACAACTTTGTTGTGAGGGATCTTCTATATAAAGCAAGTACTAAATGACTGCACAGTACCAAATGCACAGTGGGGTGCATGCATAGATGCACTGTGGCAGGACACCTTTGGTGCCTCCCACTTTAACAGCAGCAAACAGGTAGCAGCCAGGTGCCTGATGAGCGAAGCCATTTTGGCCCAGGGATATAAGCTGAGCTGCAGTTTGTTGCAGGAAGGAAGGAGAAAACATCAGGCTGAGAGGCTGCTCTGGCCAGAGTCAGGAGGTAAGGGCAGGGGCTATAGGGAGGAGGTGACCCCTTGTCCTGGTTTAAAATGTAAAACTGCACCCTGATGGGGACGGGTGGTCTGGTGGTACTCCTAGTGGCGTGGGAGCCCACAGGAAATGCCAGGCCAGTTACCTCCCCAGTGAAAGGCAGGTTGGGGCGCCTTGTATTGCTTATAATACATGGATCGTGAACAGAATGTAAGACTATCACTTTTGGTGCGCTACCAAAAGGCATGGAGGCATTACGGATGGAAAGAATAATTCTGGAAAGCTCCATAAAAGAAGTGAATGTTAAAGAGAGGGATTGGGGTAGAAGGAGAGGACACTTGGTATGTGGACGTGGCAAACTGTTTCAAGTCTTATAGCATCAAGAATAAAAGATGAATGCCCAGGGGTGGAAGGCATGGGCAATGGCAGCAGTCAGAAAGGAATGGCAGCCACATGTGGAACAGCAGTCACAGTGATACCTATAATATAACCCTAGCCCCACATCCCTGGTGGTGTTCTAGCAAGCAGGTGGAGCCCAGGGCTCATTAAGGAGCCGTGAGGCAGAGCTCAGGCCAGAGGAGAGACCTGGGACCACACCTGGCGGCAGAGGAAAGCCTGGGGGTGCAAGTCAGACCCTGTGTGAGATGGGAGACAGGTAGAGAGACCCTGTGTGAGATGGGTGATGAACAGAGTGGCCTGTGAGTGTGGGCGAGTGAGGAGGCCCAGTGGGGGCATAGTGATTCAAAGAGGGACTCGGAGTGAAATAAGCCTACAGTCGTACAATCACTCAGTCAACGCTCAGGTGAGGGTAGTGGGAGATATCCAACAGACTGCACCAAGGCTGACCAAGGAGAGGACAGCTAAGTCCAAAGCTGGGTGAGGCCAGGCGGCATGAGTGTGGCTCCTGAAAGAGGGCAGTATGAAAGAGGCTGAGTGAGAGCCAGAGAAGTGAGTGGGACCCCAGTGAGAGAGGGGTAGTGTACAAGTGGCCATCCAGGGCTATAGAAAGAGATACGACTGTGTGCCCAGTTTGCTCCAGCCATAGGCCGGAGAAGTAACACCATAGTAATATCTGTGAGGCATGGGGCCCATGTAGGGGCGGTTAGAGCGGGTGTTAGGCCCTCATCAGAAGGGCAAGAAACGGGTAGTCTCCCACCTTAGTAACAAATCTCATATTTTTCCATCAAGGCATGGCAGACGAGCAAAGCGAGAGGTTACCCCAGGAGCAGGGTGGCCGGCAAAGACCTGATGAGAAGGCCACCCTGTTACATGCACCCACTGTTAATTAACTAATGCTTGTTGTTTTAGTACAAAAACTCAAACCTACATACTGATTTAAGCAAAGTTCAGAGTTTGTGCAGAGTTCCACTGACCTCAATTGATTCATGCAAAGAGGTTGCTTTGGTGCATAGAGGTTTAAGTGCACACCTTATGCATAGCAAAATCCGAGGCAGGAAAGTTGCTGCACCAAGTCTGAGTCATCTTGTGTCATGTAGATGTGGTCATTTAACATGTGCAACTTAACAATCTGCAGCTCTTTGAAATACTTTGGGCCAATGGTCACTTAGTATAAATGGTCTTTAACTTAGAAATTACCTTATTTTGTATTTTCAGGCATGCTGAAAATGCAGAGAGATCACTTAGTTCAAGATTTGCAGGAGTTTAGGTCCTTTCCATAAGGAATCTTTATGAAATGAGTATTTTATAAAAAAACATGGGGATGTATCTTTAAATGATACACATAAATACAGAAAAAATTAAGTCAATTATTACTTGTATTGATTTATTTTCTTATCTGCAAGATGGAATTTAATAGATTTAAAATATTTACCCTGAAGTATTTCTAGAGTTCTGTGAAAAAAAAAATTTCTTCCAAAAATGCTGAGCCTCATCTAGTTTCACCAGATTATTTTAAAAATCAAATCAAACCAATATAAATAATGGGTAGAATTACTAACCTGCAGGGAATGTCATCACAAATTTCCTGGAGTTTTCTATGTAACTATAAGCATGACTGGTCTATTTACTGAAAGTAGTATATACTGTATAATGTTCACTGAAAACTCAAGTAACTAATGCAATATGATAACCACTAGGGTGCTACTGTGACGTAAAGGATATATTACAATTTTATCCAATTCAAACAGGAAAAAAATGGTTTTAATAGTCCTGCCCTCTAAACAAATACCTCGTCTGTTCTACTGAACTTGAAATTCAAGGTTATGTATAAGTCATCCTGCAATAAAAATAATGTTGTGGAATAAACAATGCTGTACTACAATATGGGGGTATTCAATCTGTGAATTTTGGATATATGTATGTGGACTGAATATGTTGTGTGTGCCAAGGTTTTATATGATTCTTATAATGCAGTTGCAATTCATTGTGTTGTTATATGCAGAATCTCAGGCAGAGGAACACATAGATTCAATGCGCTTGGTCTAAAGTTGACAGGAGCAGATATTTCACAGGGGTGATAGGTTTAGCTTTCAAGAGAGGGTGCTAGTTGTAGAACTACCACAGGACAGCAGATCCATACCAGATTCATACAGCAACACAAGCTTTCTCTCCCCAAGCAGTCAAGTGGGCACAGGAGTTTGGAAAATGAATGTGCTGTTCTGAATTCTCTCTCCTTCCAGAACCATGGAAAAAACTGAAGCAAGCTGGGGCAGCCCTTTCGGAAAGGGCCAGGGGCAGGCAGGCAGGAGGTTACCACAGTTAGAAGACTTGTGGGATTCATGGGAATGGTGCAAGCCATGCCCCATAGCAACCAGTGAGACAGGGGGTCAAACACAGAGGAAAGGGGTTATTGGATGAATGACACTGAGCTCCTGATCCCCAGGAATATGAGAGAGAATGTCAGTGAGGGTGTCTAACAGAATGAGAGAGAGGTTCACCAGGCTTCACCCACCAGTTCAATGTTCCATGTCTCAAAATATGGGAGAATAAGGCAGAAAAATACACACAAAAAAGGCATGATGGGAAGAGAATGCCTTACTGTCTAGTATATAAGCAGATCCAAATACTCAAGCAACAGCTATAAAATGCTATTCATACAGCTGACATCTTACATAATACACATCTAAAAAAATGCAAAACTTAAAATAATGTGAAGAATAAATCTCCAAAGGTCACATCACAATCCTGGAGTCTTCACATGTCACCTATCGTGCAAGCAGCAACTATCTTTTATTTATTTTTTAACAGGAACTTATTTTCATTTAGTTGAATTCACCCTGCAAAGCAGATGATCCTTGCAAAGTTTGTATGGCCTTTAAACTAGGGACAGGCAAAATATGGCCTGTGGACCAGATCCAGCCTGCCAGGCACTTCCATCTGGCCTGTAGGCACCTGCCAATTAATTGTACCCAACCCAGCCTTTGCACCCATGAGGGTGGGACTGATGCACCTATATGTATACCCCCCCAACATACCCTATTGCACCTTGCTCCCACCCTCGTGGGTGGAAGGGCCTGGCCTGGTCAGCATGCAGCTTCCAGGCAGGGCTGCTTCTGCCACTGCTGCAGCCGCCAGGGGACCTGTTTGGCTTCCCCAGCATCCTGCTCACTCTGGGCACCAGGTAGGGAAGTGGTAGAGGCAAGGGAGCTGCAGCTGGGCAGGGACAGGGAGCATGGAGCTGGGACTGGTGGCAGTGTGGAGCCTGCACCCAGGGGGGTGGCAGGAGCGTGGAGCTTACGTGAGCAGGGTGTGGGTGTAAGAGATCATGGAAAGGAATGGTGATCCCCCACCTTTCCCCACATGGTTCACAGCCCCTGCCAGCAGCAGTAAGAGAACCAGCAAGCAGCAGGCATTCGTGCCCGGTGCAGGCATTGCTGCCCGGTGGCACATGGCTCTGGCCCGCACTGCACATGGTGGAGAGGAGTGCAGCCCCACCAGCCTACTTCTATCACAAAGGCTCTGCACAGTGCACATGCAGCCCCCGACACTCACACAGCACCGGGAAAGCCCCATGTGCTGCACCTTCCATGCTCCCTGACACACAGGTCCTGCGACTCCACCAGAAGTGGAAGGGAGCCCTGACTGCTGTTTTCCCACAGAGTCCTGAGACCTATATGGCAAAGACCAGTGAAGACAGCCAGCTCCAACATGTGGGACTTTCCCAGTAACACGTGAGTGCCAAGGGCTGCACATGTGCTGTACGGAGCCCCTGCAATGGAGGTGGTCCAGCAGGGCTGCACTCTTCTCCCCTGCATGCAGGGATGGCCAGAGTCACACACCACTGGGCAGCAGCACTTGTGGTAGGCACAAGCGCCTGCCACCTGCTGATGCTCCAGCTGCTGCCAACGGGGGCTGCATGCCATTTTTGGAGGGTGTGGGGGGGGTCTCCACACCCCACCATGATTCCTTACACCCCACACCCCCACATATATACATACCCTATTGCTTCCCCACACCCCAACATACACATACATACCTCCACACCCCACCATATACCCCCCACCGTACACACCCCACCATACACACACACACCCCTACCCCAACCATACCCCACACTCTGCACTCTGCACACACACTATACAAGAGTAAGACTATATTTTTGAGTAATTATGCAATCATCTCTATACACAGTATGCAAATACAAATCATGGCAAAATGTTTTTTATTACAAAATTAAAATATATTACAGTAGGTGTATGATTTTAGTGTTAGTGTATGATTTCTTTGGGGGGTTTTCTGATTCCAAGATGGCAACCCACCCCTCTCAAAAGGATGTCGGGGGGGCAAGGGGAGGGACTTCTGGTGGCAAAGGTCAGGGGCTGGGATGGAACTTCCAGTCTCAAGCTGGCAACTACTAGGGGGTGAGGCAACTGTCAAGGGTGGGGGGGGCTACCCATGTGGCCCCCGACAGCTCACCAAAACTCATTAAGTTGCCCTACAGCTGAAATAACTGCCTATCTCTGCTATAGTAGCAACAGTAAATTTATTGCCACAGCCTATCAGGAGTATAGAGAGTTCTCAGCCAGTTGAGGCTTAAATTTGTAATCCACAGTTCTACATAAGTCTATGTTTTGCAGTCATTGACAATTTTGAAGTTGACATATGAAACAAACATAAGTGACAAACTAACTGGAACAATTTTTACCCTGTTTGGCGTAGGGGAAAGTCACCATTACTATTCTCCCTTGGTGGTTACTTCAGCAGAAACACAATTTTGATTCTCTTACAGGAAAAAAACATTCCTGTCCAAGACCATCTCAGAAGTGTTCTGTAGTTCAGATGCATGGGAATGTTTTACACTTCTATTTTTGAAAGGAAAACCCCTGTATGCGCACTCAGTTTTAAGTCTTTTAAATGGTCCGTCAAGAAGTTAAGAAGCTTGAGTTAGACATGCACAGTAACCCTCAGTGGACTTAGGAACTGCAAATATGGGTCTTATCTGCCCCCTGAAATGTTTCCATTTGGAGTGGTTTCTATAGCCTGTCATCATAAGCTTTCCCAGATCACCTCTTCCACAGCTAGGAAGGTATCTTAGTTCAATGTTTTAATGGGAGGGGTTGGGGGAGAGCTCCTTGCACTGGATTGAAACTGAGATACAGTTTTAGGTTCTGTGATACTCAACAGAGAGTCTTTAAAAACTGTAGTCTTTCAAAGATTAGAACACACACCTTAGCCTGCTAGCTGCTGCCAGAGATCCATTTTGCAGGGCAGGTTCAATGTCCAACTGTGGCTGCAGAGGGGTGACCCCAGGGCTAGGTACAGGCATTCAAAAAGCCTGAACCTGAATTGATTCAATCCTTGCAGGTTAGTCTAACCTGCAAAACTTGAACCGATTTGGATGTGGAAAGACATTCCCTTTTCATTCCAGAAATGCAGGCACATACCTGCAGTGGCTCAGGCTAAAAGCCAGGGGGCACTAAAACAGCCTCCCTTCCCTTCCAGGCCCCAACAAGATGCTCTGATTAGCTCTGGAGGGAATTGATAACAGCGTTTATCATCCCTAACTCAGTGTTTATCACCCAATTAAGAAAACAACAGAGGGACATTACCAGCTACCTGTTGATTCTGCCTTTGTCACAGCATGAACTGGAGCCAGAGTGTGGTCTGCTAGCTAATACACAGATATCTCTCAGCAAGGCAGAGGGGAGGGGGCAATTCCTGCTTAGCAGGGAATGGTGAGGGGGAGAAGGGGAGCAGCCTGCAAGTCTCTGCTGGAGCTGCAGCTAGGGAGCAGGGGGGCAGGGCCAGCTCTGCTGTGGAACAGAGAGCCCTGCCCAGCCCAGAAAGCATGCTGGGATCCTGGGGGTGTCTGCTTTAACTTGAACCAGCAAGGGGTCTGGGTCAGGCATTGCATAATCTGGTTTGACCCAAATCAGTTAAGTCTGATACTACATTCAATTAGGTTTATCTCAAACTGGTTTCACCCATTTTCAAACCAATTTATGTGCACTGAACATCTGTTCTTTTACAGGTTTAAACCAGTTTCTGATCACTTAAGCCAGTTTATGTATAATGTCTGTCCCTAGCCCAGAAGAGCTATGAAACCTGTCAGTCTTAGCTTGCAAGCCAGTAAATGAACAATGCCCATTTTGCTTGAACTATATCTCTTTCCACCTTGAAATGCAGCAGGCCTGGGGCAGGAGTAGCTCCTCTTGGAGCATAGAACTGTTGCCTGTTGACCTATTTCAGCTGAGGTTTGAGCATTTCCTTCTCTGGTCTTGATTCTCAGGTCTATGTTGTTCCCATTTCTTACTGCAATTAACTCTGATCATGAAGCTCAGAATAAGCCAAGTTGGGAAAACTCTAACCTTGACAAGGCCTTAGTGGGCATGTCTACATGTTCATTAATGCACCTTAGATACTGTGCATTTAGTTTGGTACTTCCTTAATAAAGTACTAACTAAATGCGTAGTACTTAGAGTAACTGCATAATAGCACTGGCACACAGTTATTTAGTGACACTTACTACACACTAGCCTAATAACACTGCACAGTACGCTATTAGCATAGTTTTTGCTGTGACATGCCACTGTGCAGTGTTATTAGGCTAATGACCAGTAAGCATCTCATGTAGATGTGCCCACTAACACTAGCAAGCCAAAGTGCCTGATGAACCATGACACACCTTGATCCATCAGTAGGATTGACATACTCACCTATTACAAAAGATAATATTTAGAGTATCCTTATTTACTCATTTATCCTATTTTATGTTTGTTCTAAGTAATCACACACCCTCAGATATGGCCATACTGTGGCTACCAACTTTCAGAAGTACCAGAAGGCTAATGAAACCCACATGGGCAGGTAGGGAGGGGGGAATATCAGATCCCTCCATGCATCCACATGCTGACAGGCATCAAGTGGGAAAAACCACCTGTGAGCGGGAAGATACATTAGGGATCTCTAGTCCTCAGCTGACTTCAATGCACAAGAGAGTCTCCAATAGCACAAGAATAACATATCTTCATTCCCTGGAGTACAAGCATATTCTAACCATTTCCCTCTTGGTCCTGCACAAAAAAGTCACATGCTGCCATCAGACGATGAAATCAGTGTAATGTTAAGTGATATCTGGTGCAGTCAGCAGCTGAGCAGGTTTGTTCCAGTTGGAGACACATGGAACATTCAGCAGTAATCAAGAGGTTATTTTGTCAAGGCACAGCCATAAGCTGCACGTGTAACACCACTGATGATAGGGATTTAAGGCAGTGGGTCTGCAGAAGTGTATATGGCAGGGGTCAGAAGGCCTGCTGCAATGCCAGGTTGCAAGTAGTGGTAGGAACTGATCCCTTGTCTTGTTTCTTTTCCACTGGTGCTAGTACATGGATATGTTCCTCTCACCCTCCATCTCTTCTTCTCCCCACAACATCCAGAGACACACAATCTATCTGAATTTTAACACTGTGTAAAAGAAAACAAATAAACCCCTAATTTAGGCCTACAACCAACTCTGATCAGCACACACTGTGCATTACATAACATCAACATGGTAACAAAGATAGTTTTTATCAGGTCCTTTAAACCAGAGGTGTAAGCAGTTGTTTGCTGAAAATCTGCTGGTGATAGTTGGTGATAGAAGGCAAATATCAGCATGGAAGACGCTGGGGTTAAAACATCAAGGTATCAAGGGTTAAAACTTCTTTAATGGAATTTATCCAGGCACTGTAATCCAGTACATATAATTAATGCATACATACTAAGCAAAAGCTCCAAATAACTAACTTTGAAACCAAAATCTAAGTTTTAATTACATGCCCCTTTTCATAAACAAAATCAGTCTGTCTTGTGCTTGTTTTAGAAATTGGACTTAATCTTTGACAGGTTGTTCTCATTTTCCAATTACTCTCTAGGGAACATACATTGGCATGCTGGCAAATAATTTTTGGCTCTCTTCTTTGGTTGCAAATAGTGTCATTGTTCTGGGTTAAATCTGTGAAAATTATATCCATGCTTCTCATTTCTGTCTGCTTGCTCTAGCATCCTGCATGGCATGGAATCTGATCTCTTTATCAGGTCCCAGATGCTTCCTTAGCTTCATGCTGGGGCAGGGCAAAATTTGTGCCTTTCATGGACTGAAGGCCTAGCCAAAACTACCCATGGATGTTTGTGCTTGATTACGGAAGGAAAAACTCACCAAATATTGTTCCTTAAGTTTCACAAATCTTCATTTTATGAGAATAGACCTGGCTATAAAAAGACCATAGCCCATCTGCATTGCTACCAAACAGTTCCTCCATGCTTAAAGGAGTCATATAAATAGGTTGTTGAGCTATTTTTTGACTACCGTGTGCCTCATTTTAGCTGGTCAATTTGAAACTGGAAGAAGACAGTAAACTAGAAATGGAGACTGATAAGTGAGGAGGCAAAACAGATACACAAATGTGCACAAATTTACAGCAGGAGGTATAAGTTGAAGCTCGACTGGGAATGCTTTCCTGTCTCTCAAAACTTTTCCAGAGTTCCAAATTTTCTCAGGAGCCTAGCTACAATCTAGCAAAAGGGTTTTTGCAGAAAATAAGGAAGCTTGAGACTAACACCCATATAGCCTCCTGGTTTAGGGGATACAGGCAGCCTAAATCCAAGTCCCAGCTCCACTATTCTCCCTCACCTCCTTGGAATGTGCTAACTGCCTGGCTTATTGTCCAGTCTGGGGTAGAAATCACTCTGTTGTTGGAGATGCTGGAATGACCTACCACTAGGCTATGTTGAATTAGCCTCCCTGCAGACCAATGATTATTTACATAAAGGAGAACAGCTCCAGCAAGAGATAATGAGATCCATCCCATAATAACCTGGTGGACAAGGCACTTACCTATGCAGTGGGAAACCCAGGTTCAAGTCCCCAGGTTGAATCAAGCTCCCTGAGCACCAGGTTACTTGTTTACAGTCCTAGGTATGACCACAAACTGCATCCCACTGGAGGATCTGGTGGCAACATGGTGTGGCTACTCAGGTAGGACAGCGCCTATAAAATACCACAATGTTCCAAGCTCCAGAGTAAGATGAATACAGAGTGCCTCAAACCCCTTGCCCCACTGCCTTGTGGGTATGCTTTGATTGAAGTAAGCATGGACGTCACCCTGACAGAAATGCACCTTAGCAGCAGCTCTGATCAGTTCTTCTCTAACAGAAGCTACAACCATTGAGGCACTGAACATCTGGACTCAGTCTGGCCTTCTGACTCTGTCTCAGTGGTCTAAAGGGGGGGTAGTAGGTCTTGGGCAGCCTCCACTCTTCCATGCTCTTGCCTAGGCATACGTATTGAAGGCCTTGGTGTGATGGTCACAGAACTCTGTAAGGTACATAAGAAACCTGAGGCTGCTACCAAGGCCTCCAAGCAGCCGTATGCCAGGGGGACCAGCTTGCCTTTCTTAAGAAAGGCCCTAGAAAAGGTGGGCCAAAACAGCCATGCCACAAACTCAGATTTCATAGACTTCATAGACATTAGGACTAGAAGGGACCTCGGAAGATCATTGAGTCCGGCCCCCTGCCCCAGGGGCAGGAAGTCAGCTGGGGTCATAGATTCATAGATGTTAGGGTCCGGGTCCCAGCAAGATAAACATCCAATTGTCTCTTAAAGGAGTCCAGAGTAGGTGCTTGCACCACATCTAGCAGCAGTCTATTCCAGGCCTTGGGGGCTTGGACTGTAAAGAAGTTCTTCCTTATGTCCAGCCTGAAACAGTCTTGGAGGAGTTTGTGACCGTTTAACCTTGTCATCCCATGGGGTGCTCTGGTGAACAGGCGTTCCCCCAGATCCTGATGTTCCCCCTAATATATCCTGGCCAAAATGAATGAATTATCTCCTTTTAAAGCTATTGTACTTGGTATCTATGATTGGGTCACATGCCCAATACACCCTGGTGGTAGGTTACTCTTTTTTGTACATCCTGGACCTGGGAAATGCACATGATTAAAAATGGCAAGTGCCCACAAAAAGTTTCAGTTTGACCAAAAATGTAAGGTTTATCAAAAAACTTCCCACCAACTCTAGTAACATCCATACTGTCTATGTGTTACAGTTCCCACCCACTTTGTCATAGAGGGCCCTTTCTGGGTTGTAGCAATTCTTACCATAATGCTGAATGAGGAGACAGACTTGTTTTTTCATTTCTGTATGGTATGCTTTACTGAAAAGTATCCATAACTTTGTCTATAAGCTCTGTGAGGCATAGGGCATTTTTTGTTTTTCATTTGTACAGCACATAGTCCAGCTGGGTGTTGCTCCACGACTGGGGTTCCCAACCATTCCCACAGCACAAATAATAAACAATGATGATAATATAGTCTGGACCACCTATGCCATTGCTCCAGCTTATGCATTGCTTTCACATACAGTGTTACAAAACTGTTATGTAAAATGAGCCATATGAGCTCCATTATGTCGGTCACAGTTGAAATAAAATGATACTTATGGATCCAAGTAATCTATTCACTGGTTTCTGGACTCCAAAGCCTTCAGGGCATGTGACGAATTCATGGTGATGTTTCTAAATGCTAGATTTTGCATTCAGAGCTTTGTTTAACTGAAGAGATGAATGGGAGGGGAAAATGAAACCCAAATCAGCTTGGTATTGGCTATATTTTAAGAAGGCTCAAGGGTGTAAATTAATACCTCCACAGTCTGTTAAAAACTCACTGTGTGCATTCAAAACCCATTTGTTTCAAATGTTAACCTACAGCTGGCTAACTATTTGAGGCTCAAGGTAGGCGGCTGCTTACAGTTGTAGTCAAATTGAGAGACAAGCCTTGGGACCCTCCATTAACTCACCAGGGATTCCAGGGCTTGCAAAAATAAAGAATAGGGGAAAAGCAGTTCCCCTCTCTCTCAGAAGTCTGGGCTGAAGTAACGCCGTAGTGTCTACTTCATGCTGTTCTTGCTGTTTTGTTGTTATTGCTTATCTGTACAATGTCCCAAGGATGCAGGGTCTGTGCGTATTACTATGATTATGACTATTACCATCTGTCATCAACGGTACGGAAAAATATAAAAGTTCAATTTTCTTTGTAGACCATGAGAAGCATAGACACAAAGCAAACCATTAGGGTCATAAGGAATCTGCTGGTCAGACATAACTATGACTGACATCCTAGAAATATTGCACCAGGGAGAAAAAGGTTCATTAGATCAACCACGATACAAAGTTCTTGATGCAACACCACAATTGAAAAGTTCTCCTTTGTCTCCAAAGGAATTAAGGTGAGGCCAAACATACTGTCATCAAAAGCTAAAATAATAAAGATAGAAAATAATGAATAAGGTCTAACCTGAATACCTAGGTTTTTTTTAATAAGATACCCTTGAATTTAAGATAAATCCAAATATTCTGAATTTCAATTTATAAAAAAATAAAATAAAATATCAAGCAAAGACACATATATAAAGGATACAACCTCTATGATATATAGAAGAGATTCTTGCTCTTTTTAATTAACTTAAGATATAGGCCATTTTTAGTAGAAATATTTGGTTTTTAAAAACTGTGAGTTATATCTGAAGAAACAGATATATCCATATACAAACTATATTGTGTATATATATTCACATGTACATATACATACTCAGGTAAGTACATATAGATCAATAGCTAGATAGCTAGATAGACATCCAAAACAACTATAAATAAAGAAATAACTCAAATCCCTCTAACCTGCCAAACAATTTTAAGTATTTTTTCAGTCAAAATGAATTAGAAGAATTAATTGAACAAACCAAGCTATACTTAGTTAGTTACAGCAATGTTCATTGCCTAGAGAGCACCATAAATCGAATGAATGATGGGATGATGGCAAATAAATCCTCATTACCATGCTAAATTCAGTTCACTGAATAAATTAGCCATGTCATCAATGTCGTCACCACATTCCTTTGCCATAGCAGCTGCACAGTCACCATTGCTCCTGTTTTTGCTTCTCTATTAATAATTACCAACTACAAAGAGTCATTCAGAGAATTCCTTATTTCATATTTGTTAAGTGTTCTGAGATCCTTAGATGAAAGGCAATATATAATTACTCCTCTGCTTGTCCAATCTGCATCAGCCAAAAGGAAATGATAAAATCCAGTAGTGTCAGATTTGATTCTGGTGCATTAATGGGTGGCCTCTTTGCCAGAAAGAGCACAGTTGAAAGGGATGGCACTACATGTTATGAATTAATATTTGCTTCTAAACCTAGCAAAGTTTATAAAAGCTCCTGTAAGGTGCATAACATTGTCAATTTCTGTTGAATTGATGGATACTAAATGCCCTGCAGAATCAAACCCTTAATAAGAGAGTTTGCAGTATGTTCTAGGTGTGAAGACACTGTGGACTATCAACCTTTTCTTTGTCCTTCCTCCTCCCCAGATTTCCTCAATGTGTGTAACAAGACACTTTGCCATATATGAGGCTATAGAGCAGTGTGATCTATGCTAAACACATTTACCTAAAGGAACTAAAGTTCAAATTTTAATTTATATCACTACTACTATCTGTTTCTTCAGATATAACTCACATTTTTTAAAAACCAAATATTTCTACTAAAAATGGCCTATATAGTTTTCTACATAAAACTATATATAGTTTTATGGCCTATATATCTTATAGTTTTATATATCTTATAGTTTCATAAAGAAACTATAAAGATATATATAGAAAAAAATTAAAAATTAAAAAAAATCTGCTCTTGCTTAGAAAATTCTCTCTGTTATTTAGAATAATTAATGCAAAGGGCCTTATCCTACCAAAAGGAATACAAAACTCTAAAACTCTTGGTGATACCTTTTATTAGACCAACTAGAAAAGAGCAAAACAATTTCCAAGCTTTCAAGAACACACTCTTCTTCAGGCTGAGGGGAACTTAAAGATGGTAAAAGTCCCCTTAGGTAGAAAATAAACTTCATTTTGCACAGAGGAAGCTGAAGGTGGATGCATGTTCCTCTGGGCTCCCTTTGTGTGAGCTGCTCTCTGATGTTCAGATATGGCAGTTTCTCTTCCCTGGGGGAGTCAGATGGCAGAAAGGCCATGACATGTAGAAATCTTTCTTTCTTGTTAAGCAATAAAGCTTATCATTCTAAAAATAGCTAAAATCCAGTATCTTTCATGTTTCAGGGATCTGTTTTATAGTTGTGTTGATCTGAGAATACCAACACAGTCATCTGGCTAAGGACCAGAGGAGTCAAAGAGAAACTCAAGGACAGATAAAGGGAGGCTACTACTTGTCAGAACTAGCATGTGATAACAGAACTGCAGGTTAAAACTAGCACAGCTTCTCTCCACGCCACACCCATTTATTGGCTCTAGTGATGGTAGGTTATGTCTAGCTGGCACAGAGCCGTGATGTACAGATAAACCTGAGCTAATAAACACGCTGGCTCAGGCACTGGAAACAGCATAACCACTTGAGTTAATTTATCCTGTTGAATTTTAAGCCATCCCTGACTAGGTTTCACCTTGTTGCAGCAAACGACTGCCCGCTTCTCTTGGCACAAAATTCCCTCCTTTTATGATTTTCCAGTTGAGATCTAACATGCTCTTCCTGAGACCTTTGCCATTGATTTCAATAGGAACAGGATCTGGATTGTTACTAATATCAGTATCTTCATATGACAAGAGACAAACTGAAAACCAGCCAACTGCATCTTTAAGAGGTTGAAAACTTAACTCAAGGTGCAGAAGATTGTCCTCCTTGGGTTTACATTGGAAATATTAGCTCCTCCTCTTCCTTTCTCTGCTCAGGGATCCTTTTTGATCCTACCAAGCACTAACCTCTCCTTTCACTCTGCTCCCTCCACTTTCAACAGAGCATCTTCACGACTGGGGATAGAGAGCCACAGCTCAGGTTACAACCTTGTACATTACGACATCATGATTCCTTTCTTCCAAAGAACTTGCCAAGGCCCTACAGCAAAAAGTGACATCAAGTTTCTGATATTTTAAGAAAACAAACAGAAAAATAATCCTAAGTAGCTTCTGGGAATGATCTTCCCTGTCTCGGTACCTGTGCCACATTTGAAACAAACTAAAAGAGATGAGGAGAGAAGGAATGTTTCATTACTTTTAAATTGCTTCCCAAGGAACAGACCATGCAGCACTTGGTCTACACTCTGGCAAGAATCCTATCAATAGTGGCAGGAACTCTGCTTGTGTAAAGACTGCAGGATTTGGTCCCTCCCTCTGGTTCCACATCTTCAACAAGTTACTGAATGTAAAAAATAAATTATACAGGACAAGTTCTACTGTTAGATATGTGCAAGTACATATCTCACTGAGTTCAGGGGAAGTTGTACCTGTATATTTAAAGGGCAGTTTTGTCATAAGTGTAAATAAAATAGAGAAGGATGCAAAAGCAACCATGGAGACTATATCTATAAATGTTGTGTGTCATCTTCCTGCTATGAGGTTTAGGCATTTCTATTCCTAAACATTATTTCCAACAGAACATAGGTAAGGGAAGACTTTACTCACGCTGCTTTGCTTTAATAGGAATGAAGTTTACTGTAAGTGTGAACGCTGCTTTTAATATCAGCCCTGAGAACTACAAGCCAGCAGATGGCAGTTTAAACCACGTTCGGTCAAAACAACACAATATTTTAACCAATATTATTATTGTCCGAGTATTTCACTGTATTACTTAGGGGATCTGGCTGCAAGTAGCACATCATGTGAGTAGAACTGTCACATCTCTGTGTAGAAATAGGAAGTGTGTGTGTGTGTGTGTGTGTGTGTGACCTTCCTCTTGCAAAAAGCAAAAGCCATATTGTTTTGTGGGCACTTATAACTGTGTACAATTGATATCATTTCAGCATCTTCTGCAGTGCCCAGTACCATCATGTTTCATCATCCCATTCGCACACTTGTGTCCTGAGCACCCTCTGTACAGGATTCTTATCTCTGTCCTCTCCAAGTCCTAGAGTGTTCTGCCTGCTGATTGGAAGTGGGTATTTTTGTAACATTTTAATAAGAGTGAGAAAGTTCATGTAAGTGAGTATGTATATGCACGTGGACTAAGTATATAGGTTGGTCTTGTGCCATGCCTTAAAACTCCTTAGATTTTGACCTACTCAAATTTCCAGTGATAGGTCAGTCCACAAATGATTCTCCTTCAATTGAGAACGCTTAATGCCAGCTTTAATGAGTTTTGTTCTGGAATCTATTTCATTGCATTGCCCCCAGGTAGTTAGACAAAGCTGATTGAACTGGTATCAATCCTCAAGTTATGGACATAAAAAGGGAGGTCAGGTTTTAAATATCTAACCCAATGTACACACATTTTATACTGGAATTCCCCCACGAACTCAAGCACACTGAAACCTTCCCATCTACCGATGCTGGACAACCACTCACATGAGGAACATGAAGCCACCTGAGCATTCCAAAATGACAAACCTTTCATATGCCTTATACTTCAGTGCCCTGAAAATGCAACTTTTCACATTTATGAATACAAACAACATCATTATCTCTACCTTTCTAATATTTAACTAATCTAAACACTTAGGAAAAACGTTATCTGAAATGCTACTTCTATAAATGCATTAACTTTGTCTTCCTTTGACTTTTAAGATATCTTTTCTTACTAATACATCTGAAAAGATTGTTTGGAAAGCCTTCGTAAAGTGGCAAAGCAAACAGATGAAGGGCGTTCTTTAGTAGTTCTTTATTATTGGCTTTCCAACGACAGTATCTTCTTGTACTTTTCTTAATGAGAAAATAAATAGAATGTGTCTCATACACAGCTGTGTTTTTCTTTAGCTAAGGAATGCACAAAAGGAAATTTAAAAATCATGCATTATCAGTGAACAAGCTTGATAAGGTAAATAGATTCCAGGCAACTAAGTTTGCTTCTAAAAGATTAAAGGTTAATGATGGAACTTACCTTACTGAACAGATTTATGAATAATCAAAGTCTAGAAAAAGGGCCATCCAATTTTAGAACATTACCTATGAAGCAAACGTCAATAGCAGACATACATCCTCTCTTGCTAACTAAGGAGCCATGTTTTCTATCACATTTTTCAGTGTACTTTCCTGATTAATCGGCATTTTAAAAACATTTATTAGAATCTTAAATTGACCCAAGTTAATTCTTTAAAAAAATTCAATGACTGCTTTGGGTTTTAGTTTAAACAAGCAGTAGGATGTTGAAGACTCTACTTATTATAGTTGCTGGATGGAAAGGTCATATAATAAATCATTAAGCACAGGGTATGCAGAGAATGCTGGTTTCTTTTACACAGCCCTTGCCTATTGGTATATATATAATAGCTAAATATATCTGGATTTGCTAGGTAACCCATAAAACAATTACCAGTTCTGAATTACAATTTAAAACCTCTAAGAAGGTATACAGAAAACGTATGTGAGCTTTCTTTAAGTTAATTTGCCACCCTACTATGGGCTAAACATAAAAATCAAAACAATGTATTTCACTGTTTTACTGTGGAACTTTTTTTTTGGCTGTATCAACCTTTCCAAATAGCGCGCGCAGATTGCACATATTACCAATAGCAATAATTACAATCAGGTTAATTTTAGAATCCATACTAGATGCCCCACTGTGGGAAAGATAAGACAGCTGTGTTTCAAAGGCAATTCTAATTTAGAGTTAGCAGAAATTTTTAAAACTTCTAAGATGCAAATCCTAACGTGGTTTTTTTAATGGAGTTAGTTCAGCACAGCTCCAGCTAGGCCTCACATATCTTCTAATGATAAAAGTAAATGTGAGATGAAGCGGCTCATGACAGTGAATCAATATTACGCAGATTATTTATTTACTTATTAAAATCTAAATTAGTGGGTTTTTGTTTGGAAGCCTAAAGGCATAAAAAATAACACACTTCAATAATTTGCTAGACATTTCCTTGCTGTTAACGGTATGGTTCATGCAAATGGGTATTTTCCCACACAGACATTTTTTAATACTTCTGAAAATTTCAAAATAGTAGCCCATTTCCTATCTTGAATCTTCACATAACTCTCCCAATGATGTCAATGGAAGCTACAAGCAAAATAAGGGTAGAATTTAATCCACTAAATCCAAGAATTACAGCATGCTGAAGATGAAATGTTGCATCACATCTGCTCATGTGTACCCCTGCAAAGCATCTTACACCTCAGGACAATGAGGTTAAATTCATCCTTGCTGCTTTTTTTTTCCAATTCCTTCCTCACAGCCTGTACCTCTGCTCTCTTTCTCCCTCCCTTGATAAAAAATAGAACCCTTTCCACTTCTCCACCCTTCCGCCCAAGTGATAAAGGAAATACCATGAGATAACAAGGTGATTTGTTTTCAACCAGTGGTACCTGGTACTAAAACTGATGCCCCAAACTGCTGTACACACTACAAAAAAAGACTGAAAGGCATACTCCAAATTGCTAGGAAGGGACAATTCTTTAAAATAAGTTGAAGGCAGCTAAGCCACTGTTGATTATAGGGTTGAGTATATATTTTGATGGTTTACAGCTCTTTCGGATAGGAGTATCTTAATTATCAGATGAAACCTGATGTGTTTTTTAACAGTTCTCAACTGCTTCCTCTCTGACAAGCCAATATGGGAAGAAAAAGAAAAATCCATTTAAGTCATTCATTTTCTGTCATTAGTGCATCACTCACTCACTCCTCACTACTTCATGATGTTACATCATCAAAACTAGGCAATGTAAAAAGTAAGGTAACAGGATACGGTGATGCCAAAATCTTGGCAGCAAGGGAAATAAAGTCACGCCCCTTTCCTGAGGGCAGGGGGAGAGGAGCTTACCTGGACCTGATTGAAGACTGAAAACTGTTGGGCCTGGAAGACTTCAGAGGCAGAGCCCTGGAGCGTATAAAAGGAGCTGCATGCCCAGCACGAGGGAGATGCATTGGGGACAGAGAAGGGAGAAGAGTGGGGCTTAGAAGAGCTGAGGAGAGCTGCTCAGCAGGGCAAAGCAGTAGCCCAGGTAGAGCCCCTAAAACTTCTATCAGCAGGGAGTGGCAGACAGCTCCAGCGATTAGGCTCTTGGTGTGCAGCATGGCGCACGGCGTCCAGACCCTGGGAGCTGCGTGAGGCGGCTCGGGTCTGCAACCTCTGGCATGTGGCCAGAGACACGGTGCATGGAGCAGGATCTTTGGAGCCCCTTGGGCGGCTCAGGTCCACAACCCCCAGCACAAGGCTGGGAGCTCGGTGCAGGAGGTGCTGCATGGAGGATGAGACACCCTGGGAGCAGCTCAAGGTGGCTCGGGGCAGTAGCTCAGTGCAGACAATGCTGCCCAGAGTGCCTGGTAGCAGACAAAGCCCCAGTGCTGCACAAGCTTGTCTGGGCCTCCAACCCCTAGCACAAGGCAAAGTGCAGTGGTGCATGTGGCCCTAAGCCAGGCTGGTGGTAGCAGAGTCAGGCGGCTGGAAAGCCCAGCAGGGAACAGAGCTTGACCTGGACAATGGGAAGAAACCCTCCAGGACTGTGGAGTAGTAAGTTACCCTGGAGAGAGGGTGCCAACAGGAGAGGGACCCCCCCAGGTTTGCAAAGGGGCACCATGTGGGCCGCTCCTGGGTGATAGTTGGGAGCTTTCCTTTCCCCACCTCCTTTCCTGTCGTGGTACCTTGGGAGTGGGGCCCCTGCCCTGGAAGGCACCCAGGTAGTCTAAGGATTGTTGGTTATACTTGTAGTCTGTGCCTTATAGTTTATGTGAATAAGCTGAATTAATGGTTTGTATAGTAATAGAGTTATAAGGTTGCCCGATCAATATCCTTTGTTCTGGATTGTTCTATGTGTGTATATATATATATATGTATATGTATACGTGTATATATATATATATATATATATATATATGGTATAGGGTTTATTGTTTTGTAAATTTGTACATATATATATAATTTATGTCCTTACGCTTTAATGGTTTTGTTGTAATAATAAATTCATATATAGTTAAGTAATTGATTGACTGGGCCTGACTCTATAGGGGACGGAGGTTGCCGCTGGGCTGTTGTGTTCCTCTGCAACACGCCACCCTGCCAATAATTCCCTCAATTGGAGAAGGGAGTACAAACCCATGTACACCCGGCCTATACACAGTTTTGATGCAAACCACAAATCAACCCAAGTTACCGGAAACTGAGCCCAGATTTGTGCAAAATGTTTGCAAACTTCAGCCTAACTATCCAACGGGTAGCATGCTTCACGTGACTTCTTGTTTCTTAGCAAGCATTTTGAAGAGCTCTGGGTTTTCATTCCTTTCACTATTGGACCTCTGTGCTAAGGTACTACTGTCATGCTGAAAACAAAAACTTAAAACAGTTCGTACATTCTACGCTTGGAGGTATCATTGAAGCTGATCCTTAAGACAACTAATACAATGTTAAGGCCAGATTCCACCAGCCTTACTCACATTGAGCAGTAGCTTACTCTACAGGTAGCCCCACACATTTCAAAGGATGCATCTGCAGAGAGCAAAGTGCTCCTCACCACGAGGAAAGGTGGCAAAATAAATCCCTAGTTAACATTTTAATTACTTCTGTGATAACAAACATGTAAGGCTAGATACTGAAAAATACTGCACATATCAATGCCACATTACTTCTCACAATGCCTAGAATGCTTCCAATGGGAGCTATATCACATCTGTTAGGCAGAAGGTCAGTGATTTTATTCTATCAACAATAATTTCCATAGCCCCTGGGGGAGAAACCCAGGTGTCTATTGTGATGCAGACTTCCAAAATCTGGCAGGAAACTCCATGATTGAATGCTGTACTTATGGTGGGTTACAATCCTGTCATATTAATTCTCTGGTTCCATAGTCTCAATGTAGTAGGCACTGAAGCAACAGCAAAATTTATTGTTGCTGGGCACAACATCTAGAAATCTCAAGTCTAGATGCACTAAAGCAGGGGTGTCAAAGATATATCCTATGGCCACAGTCAGTCCACAACTGTGCTGCAAACAGAACCTGTTTCAGCCAGTCCAGAACCCACACTGGTTGCAGCGCCCACCCCACTATGTGGGTGGGATCTGCGGGTCCAATCCAGCCTGTGGACCAGCCCTGTGCCACTTATCCTGCCCATAGAGCCAGATGAGTTTGACACCCTTACATTAGGAGTAATACAATGAAAAAATGTAAATGTAAATATCATTTCTTAATTGCAAAATGCAATTATACGATGCGAGAGAAATACCACTGTCTTAAGAAAGAGTCCTTACATTCAATAACAATTCACTCCCTAAGTCTATATGTTCACCTTCTGTTTCTCACCCAAAAGTTTTAAGCTATAACATTTTTAAAAAGGAGTGTTGTCAATGTGAATGATTTATCATCGCAAGTCTCACGATTGGTGATGATTTACTAGTGGCTGTGGAGGTCAGCTTGAAAACATGCTGTGGGTGCTCTAATACCACCAATAAATAAAAAGAGCATAAAAATGATTAGGATAAAAGTCTCAGGATTTGAGCTGTTGCATGATTTTGAAATGTTTGGGGTTGGCAATACTGAAAAAGCAAAATCAGTTTGACTGAGACAACACTGCACTTAGAAGAACTAACCAGCGCCCATTCAATACAAAAAGGGAAATATCCTGTGAAAGAAAAATGAATCAACTAGCGCTATTCACACCTGTGTTCAAGTAAAAAAAGTTTAAAAAAAAACAGTTTTTGCCCCACAAACAGAAGCTACGTCTGAAACGAAGACCATCTGTTAAGGAAACACACTTCAGGAAATGATGTGGCTCTTCTCTTCATCAATATATTGAAGAAATAGTTTAATGCAAGAATAAATGTTACACTATGCAGAGTGTTGTCTGAACAGATTATATTGGTCCCTAAGTAGGAGCATGTAATGTATATGAAATGAACTCATTTGTCACCTGAGAAAAGGACCAAACAGGAACATAAGCACTAAGTGAGAAAAACAATAGGAAAACTAATATTAAAATTAATTCAGGGCAGGTAATCACAGATTTTACTATGGAAAGCCAGCTTTTAAGCCAGGTGGGCCTTTTACTTTATCTAATGAGAGGGAAGCATTTTAGAGATGGGGAAAAGAAAGCGAAGAGAGCATGTGCTTTGCCCACAGTCAGAGAGACGGACAGACTCAGACAAAAGTCAGGAACCCCTGCCTCCCAGAATCAGGCACATTTCTTATTTTAGTTTTCTTTTAATTATTGATTTGAGTCAGGTGAGCCATAAACTTTCTAGAACATTGTAACACTTGCTTGATTGGAACAAGGTTGCCTATTTCCAAAGAGAGACTTGTCAGTTACTTTTTTTGACTTGCTTTTTTTTTTTTTTTCACAGCAAAATGATTTTAAAAAAATCTTCTGATTCTGGGTTCCAATAAATATCTACTTCAAAAGTCAACATGTTACTGCAGAAAAAGCAGCATTGTTAACTATTAACTCAAATGATTTTGAGGTTTGATAAAAAAGGAGCCTTGCTTTGTAAGATTGCTGTACTGTGTCTTCAGTCCAGATTGCTAAATGTGGAACACAAAATAATAGTCAATTACTGTAAGCTACATGGGACTAACGCAAGTGCTTTGATCATAAACAAATTCGCAGTGACAAGCCTGTGGGTGAAAACCTGGCTCCAATGAAATCAACATTGTCCTAGAGGGCTGTAGCTAGAACTAATGGGATGAAAATTCAGCAGGGAAAATTTAAGCCTAACATCAGACTATCTTCCTGGCAGAGCTCTCAGTCTGTGCACTAAACTCAAGGGAAGTGAAAGAAGCCAGGGATTAAATGGACCTAATAGCTCTTTTTGGATTTCTATGGCCCCAATTCAGCAAGGCGAAGAAGCATGTTTAAAGTTTCATATGCAGTTAAGATGCTTTATTTAACAAAGATTAAATAAAGATGAGTAAATGGGATGAGTAAAACCTCTGCTGAACTGTAAACTATGTTCTCGCTTTGCCCCAATAATCACAAGCACTTACACTCTTTGTTATCAACTTAGACTTTGCCTCATATAAAATCCTCCTCCTATTAAAGAGAAGTACATTTCTAATCAGATTCTGGCTTGCTGTAAGTTTGTGATCCTTGTTCAAAAGTCTAGCATTCTAGCTTCTCGTAAAAGAGGAAGAAAGCACTAATGTTTATGAGTGCAAATGGCAATACAGTTAGTGACAGGGACAATACCTAACAGACTAGGAAACTGGATGTGGTCAAAGAGAAACAACGGAAATGTTATATACTAGTGGTGCCACACCTTTTGGCTCCATGGGCCAGATGAATGGTCCAGGGTGTGTCCACGGGCCAGATCCAAGCCATGGGTTCAATTGTGGACATGCAGGGCTGGGAACTGATCTGGCTACACTGGATTAGGCTCCTGTTCCACACACCATATCACAACTGCAGATGTGGCTTCATACCAGATTGGGCCCACTGCCCCAGGCCTGCATACAACAGATTTGGACCCCTCCGCCCCAGCCCCAGCTCCCCATGTGCTGCCAGGATCCTGGGCACAAGGCCATGGCATGTGGCCCAGGTAGCTTGGAAATCCAGTGGTGCATTAGCAGTGACAGCGCTAATTGCCATCACCCCCCACAACCACCAAATTTCAGAATCTTAGGGAGCCCTGCAGGTTGGATCACATGGCTCTGCAGGCAAGATCTTGCCTATGGCCAGGGGTTGAGCACCTATACTAGAGTAGACCTGGACAGTAAAATGGAGGAATCAGAGCTACTGCAGTATGGCATGGAACTAGGTATTACAGGGACTTGGATCTGGCCTGGATCATTGCAAAAGACACCTACTCATTAGTACTGCTAATGACTTGCTGACTTGGATCTTGGATCTGTATCTTAGTATTACATGGCTTGGATCTGGCCCACGAACACACCCTGGATCATTCATCTGGCCCATGGGGCCAAAAGGTGTGGCACCATTGGTATATAACGTTTCCATTGTTTCTCTTTGAGCACACAAACATGGTTCACTAGCAGTCATGACTAGAACATAAGGGGCAGTGGGTTGAAAGAAATAAAGGTAAAGGTGGTGGGCAGCCTGGGACCTTAATGTAATGGCAAGAAAG
>NW_005841911.1:3432011-3435855 GCF_000455745.1 Alligator sinensis
AGCATGGAACATGCAGAATCTGAGTCACAATCACCTGGGGAAAGATAGTAAGAGAAGTTCCTCCATAAGGTTGTTGGAGAGAAAAATCATTAGGAATGTTAGGAATCATTACGGGATACTTTGCCTCCCAGTTATATGCTCGAGAACAAACGGCAGGTCACGGATATTCAACAGAATATCTGTGAAATATTCCACGGATATTCATTCCTGACTGGCTTGAGTGCATCTTGATGCTGCTTCTCAGTGCTTAGTGTTAATGGTTCAGGGCTTGCCTGCTGAGCGCACTCTATGCGCAGGTATCTTTAGTATGAGGTTGCTGGGCCTTTTCACCTCGTAACAAACCAAAGAGTGGGTGCCACCATAAGACAGCAGCCCTGTGGTCCCAAAGCGGTGCTGACTTTTCTTTAGTGGTAGCATTCCTCAATTTGTGCAGAGGATTGGACCAAATGATGCTTAAGGTCACTTCCAACTTTATGATTCTGTGTGACAGCCCATAGATTTCCTCACCAAAAGCAATTGGAATAATTTCAGCTGTGAGGACACTCTAAAAGAGCTGGTCATAGAAAATCACCTTGACCCAGCTGACCACAGATTGATTCTGTTTAAATTAAACAGAAGGAGAAAAAGTAAGTGGGTTAGTAACTAAGATTTTCAATTTCAAAAGCACAAATTTCAAGAAATAAAAGAAACCACATAGTGAGATCACTTGGAGCTAGGAGTATACAACTCTTGTTGTCAGGATTTGAGATTTTCTTGTCACAGGTCCAAAAATTATCTGGAACTTGCACCTCAAGTTAGGTCAAAATAACATGTAGGAAAAGCCTTAACAAAAAAATTACCACCCTACAGCAAATTATTCAGAGTAAGCAGAGAGCCCACAAGTAATGGAAAACAAGATTGTTCAGCAGAGGAAACTGTCTTAGAAATCATTAAGTACAGTGACATCTTTTAATTATTGATCCAAGACAAATACAAGAGGCTTTCTTGGATAATCATTGAAAAAATTCAACAAGCATCCTGTAACTTTTCAATTCCTTTGAAGCAATTGCTCAGGTATATTTACATCTGCTGTAAATAAGAGTATGGTGTATAATTTCTTCTACCACTAACAGGAAATGTGGAAGTATATTAAATTCAATGGAGCTGTAGCCAGAGAACTTGAGTTCACTCAGCATCTATCCACAGGCATGGAGTAGCATTATTGTTGTGCTAAACCTCAGGAAGAGAAAGTGTCTTTATTCTCAGAAGGACTTGGCCCTTCTCATACACACTGGCTCTGGTGTTCTATAATATGGCTTAAAAGTGCTGCAAAGACACCTACTCCTTGTTACTGCTAATGATTTAAGGAAAACAGCCAGATCAATCGTATAGTAAATGTTTTATTTAGTATGCACCATTGGCTCAATTCAAATCCATGTAAGCCAATGGAAAGACTTAGGATGAGGCTTTTTTGAGCTGAAATCTTCATTCTTTTGGGTACATCTACACATCGCTGTACAGCGATGTTGCTACGGCACTGTGCTTTACTACTTCCTTTTGGAAGTAGTAAAGCACGGCACAGTATGGGCAGTTACTGAGCCATGCGCACAGTGCGTGGTTAGATGTTGCTGTTACATCGCCATAGCAGCATGCTATACCGGGGAGCGCACCATTACAGCAACATAGCTGATGATCACGTGTAGACCCGTGTGATTGCTACAGCACCATAATGCAACATATAGTGATGTAGCGTGTCACTATGGCCCCATAGGGCGATGTGTAGACGCGCCCATCGAGCCCCTAAAACTCTCACTGGTAACACTGCGAATATGAGGTACACACAAAATACAGAATCAGGTCTTCCAGCTCTTCTGATGTGAATTAACTGAGTTTCTAGAATCTGTATATGGAGGCGAGATAACAAATGGAAGTTATCAACTTATTTGCGTGTATCCAGAGATATTGTTCAAGAATCTCTGGGAGGAATAACTTGGAGAATTCAAAGAGAACTATATATTTGGCTTGTTACTTGTTACTAATCCTTGTTATACTATCCTTGTTACTAATCTCTGTCTACTTCTCCATCAGCTGTAAATTCAGAGAAAAGACCATCCTTCCTGGGTGTGTGCAAAGATCCAGTACATAATAAATTACACTAATACTACTGCTACTATTTTTCCTTCTAAAATGTAAAAGTCTGAAATTATAAGTATAAAGACACTTGCATATGCAAGCTGATTTCAGACCCTTGAAAGAAGCTGCTGAATCAGGTTATACTTCCCTTGTGTGAGATTGCACAAGAAGCCAAAGTATTGGCTTAGAGCCATATTCAACTCCAACTGAAGTCAATGACGGTATTTTGACTAATTTCAGTTACAGTAGACCTAAAGAACCACTCATCCTTACTCACGTTGAGTAATTTTATTCTGTGAGTAGCTCCATTAATTTTACTCAGACCATTTTCTAATAGGTTGCTATTCAATATCAATAAGGGTGTCAGACTGTCCCTTAGTGATTTAATCTGTCCATAAATGTTGCAGAGTATCTGTAAGGGTTAAAATCACAGGGCAAGCCACCTTTACACCGCATGCATGCTGGCTCAGCAAATGAAGTGTCCAGTCTTTGAACATTTAGCCCAACTACATTTAAAATTCAAATTGTAAAGATTATTAAAATAATAAACATATTTAAGCAAGTATCGACTGAAATAAATTACAGTTTTTGTTTGAAATAAATTATTAAAAAAAACAGAAGCTATTTTATATAATAATTTCTTTCATGGAAAATTAAAATCAACTGCACATTGCAACATTCACTGTAAATTTTATCGCATTATTGACAATGTGCTTGTGAACACAGAAATGAGTGGGTCTTTTTTTTAATCTGTAATTATGTATATCACCTACATCACTGACATCATCTAATAAACTTAATTGACTCTGGTTTGTCTTAACTAACCTATATTTTCAAGTTGTTGTCATGCAGAATGAAATGTGTGTGCTTTCCCAATTTGTGCTCCTGTGGGAAAGCTGGCATTTGCACAACCTCACAACACTATACCGTAGCTCCGCGATCTGTGCTTCCCCTTCTCTCCAAAGAAGCGCTGATGACATTTTGGTATAATTTTTGATCACTTTACAAACATTGCTCTCTTTTCATCCTAACCCCCAAACCAGCCCATACAAGTTTCTCTTGTACCATCTCCAGGGTTGGCTGACGTGTTTCTACTTACACTGTTACTTTATGCACAAAGAAGCAAGTGAAACATTTATATCAGTGGGCATACAAAACAATCCAGCAAGCATAGCATTTACACTGGTCTCCTGACTATTGTATAACTTTGCCTCTGCAGTTTCACCATATGAACTTTAACTTCCATGAGATTACCTCCCTGAAAAATAATGAAGAAATTTCATATATTCCACAGACACCAACACATTATGACAAGCTTCAGACCCACAACAAAAGACTCATATTATGATTCAAATGAATTGTACAACTCTGCCTTACCAGAAACCACTTGGAACACACATCATTTCTTTGGACGCACACAAGTCAGTCATGGAACAGATTAACATGCCAAAACACGGTGAAGCCTGATGCTTGCGTCACATTTACTTTCTCAAACTCTTTGAGTTTTTATATGTTATTAGGAAACAAAACACAAAGCTAAGCCTACTTCACCTCATATACCCCAGCCCTTTTTGGAATCTCTTTGATTACAAAGTACCCCACCCTCCCCTTGAGTCCCAGAAGGCACAATAGCTTTGAATATATACTCCAAAATGCATAGGGTCAGCACGTCTGGCATTGTCTGCGGGCTGGCTGCAGACTTCAAATCTCATGTGCTCTGGGGTTTCCTTAG
>NW_005841911.1:3435886-3464940 GCF_000455745.1 Alligator sinensis
CCTAAATGGGGTGTAATCAGGAACACATTTGCTTCAGACCTATTAGCAAACTTCTTTTTGGGAACCCAGGCTATTTTTTTAAGTAGTTTTATTAAACTTAAGTAACAAATACATGTTGTTTTGCTCAATGTATTTGGCAATCATTTTGATAAGATTCCAACCAAGTGTTATGGGACAGGCTATGTACATCTTTGCTGTCTGCTCTGCCAGGCAAGAGAGATATGACAGATTTCCATTCGTGATCACTTTTTTTTGTATCAGTATGAAATAGTTGGCTAGTAATTTTGTCTGGTGCTAAATCTGAAGCTTAGTGATAAGACATGCCAAGCAGTTGGGATTAAACTGTCCTCAGGTTTCGTCTAGAAACATTAAATCAAGGCTGTATTTATTTGTTGCATCACTAAGTAACTTGGCTGAGATGAATATTTTCTTGATTAAAAAATGCAGTAGTTAAAATACTGACTAATTTTAAAAGTAGTAATTTGTTTTAAACTATATAGTATACGTTCTAATTATATACACGGGTAACTGATAAAAGTAATATACTGCCCAACAGTATTTTTATAGAGATGGATATTGAAAAGTAGTGGTGCATATATGTGCATCTAAACTGCCTATCCCAGTTCATAGCAGTTTATACTTTCAAATATCACATTAGTCCTTTTGCCACAGCACCGTCCTGGAAACTTACGTGCAATTGTTTGACCACTGCAAGCCATACCCATCCCTTTCAGAGGTACCCCCTTCCAGGATACCATTCTTCATTTCCTACATTCACTGTTTCTGGATGGAAACACAGCTGCATGTAAGGGAACATATTTTGCTTGACTGGATCCAGCTCACCAAGAGCTCCACATCCTTATGTATGTGTCATCTCTCTTCTCATCATTATGTACATCATTTGTGTCCTCTGCTTGTTATATCGGCTGTCGCGTGATATGTACTTCCCCGGCATTTATGAAACTGTTGAATAAGGTCAGACATATTACAGAACCCTAATAGAGTAGAAGCGACTACTTTTGATGATGATTTTTGAATAGCAACTACTATCTGTTACGCAGCACTTAATACATTTAAGATGTTTTTACTGATACTGTAGGGTGCTAATTTTTTAATCAGACTGTTGTGCTGTATTATGTCAAATGCTTTACAGACATTTATTACATATTCAATTACCTTTATCAATTGAATGTGTAATGTTGTCAATGAATGAAATCATGTTTGTTTGAAAAGACTTATTTTCCAGTAAGCCATGATGGCTGGCATTAATTGTATTCCTTTCTTTACTTCTTTATCAAGTAAACGCCATATCAGGTTTTCCATTCTGCTGTTAGGTGAACAGGCTTATAATTAATTAGGTTATTCTGCTTATTCTTTTGAATGGCGGCACAATATTAGCTCACTTCCAGTATTCTGGAATTTCCTGTATTCCAGGAAACTTCAGGAATTTACTGTATTCAAAGTCTTATTAAAAATGATCATCTACAGATCAGAGATCTCCAGTGGCAAGTCTTTTAGAATGTCTTGGGTGCAAATTGGTCTTGATGATTTCAAAATGTTTATGCAAAGTAGGTATTATTTTCCACCCTCCTTAGATACCAATAGACTGAAAAGTACTTCATCTTTCTCTTATGCCACAAGTATATCATCCTGCTGCTGTTTACCAAATACAGAATATTTCTTTCTTTGCTGCTTCTTCATTACATGAAGTAATGTGTTACAATACATTAACTATCAACATCAATTATTTAATTTAATATAAGGTCTGAAAGTAAAGTAATGGAAATGAGTCAAAGCCAAACATCTCGATATATGAAAACAAATTGAGAAAGCTGAAATGCAAAATTAAAATCAAAATCATTTGTTTCCATTTTTCCCATAAAAATTATGGCCAAATGGACATAATCCCATCAAAACCCAATTTTGGTGGAATTGTATTTTTTAATTAAAAACTCTTCCCTCAATTTTTTCCATCCAGCTGATGATTATCAGCTACTTGGATACTGAAGTGATGAGAACCATGTACATACTTAATCAGATAATATATTTGGCCATTGACCATTTAACACACATTTCCTGAAAGGCATCTGATATAATGGTTCTTATCTTGCAGCGCAGATTTAAATATTATCTTTTCAAAACTCTAGTCATTCAGTGGACTCTGAGCTCAAGAGAAGAATGTGTGTCATCATTCTGTATACACATATGCAGAGCCACAACAAACTGCTGAATTCAGTCTCTTGGGCATGAATCTTACTTGTAGTCAGACTCCTACATAAATGCAGGTATCAAGCTGAATTGGGTGGGAAATGGTTCCAAAAATGTTCCTGTTCTAGCCCAAGACAAGACCTGTCACAACTGCCTCTCCCACCCCAAAATAAAAAAAACACTCTCACCCTGAGCAGCCAGATGGTTAGCCTTAGCCAACTCACGGGTGATGTAGGTGAATCAGGTTCAAGTCCCTGCTTTGAAACAGCAGATCACAGAAAATAGGGCTGGAACAGCCCTTACAAGGCTATCTAGTCCAACCCCAAGACTAAAGAATATGAACCTGGATGACCTAAAACCTGAATAAGTGCCATAACCATTAGGCTACTATGAGGTCTCTCTGTGATCAGAAATGCCATCCTAGAGCTGCTAAACCAGAGGCAGGCAATTATTTCGGGTGGAAGGCTGCTTACCAAGTTTTGGCAAGCTGTTGAGGGCCACATGGGTAGCCCTGCCCCTTGACAGGTGCCCCACCCCCTGGTTGCCATCTTGGGACTGGAAGTCCTGCCCCCTTACCCCTGACCTTTTCCACCAGAAGTCCCTGCCCTTGCCCCCAGAAGTACTCTTTTCAGCAAGGTGTTTTGCCATCTCGGAACCAGAAAAATACCAAATTATATTCTAAAAAATTAACATCTAAAACATTTATTAATTTGATTGCCCTGGTTTACATGTGTTTGTGTAGTGTACATAGAGGTAATTGCACAATAGCTTAAAATGAAGCCTTACACTTGTATATTATGTGTGGGTGGGTATAGGTTTGTGGGGGGGCTGTGGGTGTGTGAGTATGTAGGGTGAGGGAGCATGTGGGGGTGGGGGTGTAGATATGTGGGGTGTGCGTGGGTATGGGGTTAGGGGGGGTTGTGTGGGTGCGTGTGTATGGTGGGGTGTGTATGTGGGACTCACCCTATGAATATACACATGCACTCTTCCCCTGCCTGCATACACACACACACACACATTCTCTGCCTCTGCCTGCGTGTGCACACTCCCCCCCCCCCCCCCCCACACACACCATACCAGTGTGGCCCCATGCTCCCCAATCTGGCCGTGCAGCTGGGAGCCACATGGTGCTGGAGCAGGGCAGGGGTAGGAAGCAGGAAAATCACTGGGGGGTGGGCAGGGCCAGCTCTCCCCAAGCCCTACTGCCCCTGTTTCCTGTTGTCCTTGACAGGGAGCTAGGAGCAGATAAATATTTTCTAAATTTTTTAGGGGTCCCACAGACCAGATAGAATGCCCTGGCAGCCGGATCCAGCCTGCAAGCCATATTTTGCCCGTCCCTGTGCTAAACCTTTCCCAATAGAAGTTTCACTGAAGCTGATACATTCCCACAGAAGGTGACTGTGAACTGGGATTTTCCAACAAAAAATGAGAAACACAAGTTTTTGTCAATAAAATTCCCAGCTGACCCTTGTACCAAAGTCTTGACAGTCCCATCTGATGCCTAAGCCCTGCTACTCTGAAAAAGAAATAGGCTGGTTATCCCTTGCTCATTTCCCCTAGAGCAATATGGAACTTACCAGACTCGTGAGACTGTAACCTTCATAATCTCTCCTGGGCTGCATACTTCTCAGGAGGACTGATGACTGCTGTCTGCAACTGAATCAAACTTCTAAAAAAACACTGCTCTCTGCTAGCCCTTTTCATGGTGGTTTCATAAGCTTCTGCATTCTTGGTTTTAAACAACTTTTCCCATAGCTGATGGCTGATGTCAAGAAATCAAGCTCGCTGTTCCCTTGAGGTATATTGGCTTTAAAGAACTAACAGTCAACTTCAGAGTTACTCTGACTCACCAAGAGAAACTCCCATATAATGCTTCTGTTTTACCTCACGCATTTTGGCCTCACACATGCAAATCTAAGGTCTAGATGAAACTAAACTAGAACATTGCATGGTCTATTGCACCACTCCAGTCATATATGGGTGCCTATTTGATAATACTGTATTTTCTAGGAGCAGTATCTGAAGTCTTAGAAAGCCTGGATTTGTGTATAAATCACATTTGGTTTGAGTATTCATAACAGTCTTACCGAATGCATGCAAAAAATTCAACTGATTTTCGTTTTGCTATAGGATGTCAACGTGAAAGTTGGTGAAGATTTGTTTTGTAGAATACACAAGAAGTACTGTAAATATAGTCCTCTTCATTTAGGGCTTAATCCTGCACTCCCTCTGGGACTGGTACAAAGCTAACAGAAAGCAGTAGCAGTCATTTAATTCACATAAGCAGGCTCTGAATCATTCTGTGAATAGGTAAAACTCTTGTGCTAAGTATAGACAGTCAAAAAGCCCAAGGCTGAATTGATTCAGTCTTTGCAGGTTAGTCTAAACTGCAAAGTTTGAGCATGGGCTTTGTATTAATTTCCTCTTCCTGCTGTCCCTGGTGTCTCTGGGATTTTCAGTCCAGAATCACAGCAGTAGGACTCTGCAGAATTTCTCATCCCTCCCTTTTCCTGCTTCCAGCTGCCTCTGAGATTTGTAGTCCAGTCACAGCCAGCACTAAGTAAGCAGGGCAGGGCAGCTCTGTACTTGGGGGAAGGTGAGCTACCCCTCCTCCCAGACCCCAGCAGGAAGGGAGGGGTCTGGGACAGAAGTCTCATAAACTGGTTTGACCTAAATCAGTTAAGCCTGATACTATATTCAACCATGTTTATCTTAAACCAGTTTCAAGCATTTTGAAACTGGTTTATGTGCACTAAACTTCTTTAAACCAGTTTCTGGTCACTTGAACTGGTTAATGCATAACTTCTGTCCCTATCCTAGAAGACAACAAATTCAGGACAGAGTGCAAGCACTAGTCTACTCTCCCAAAGAGGGCCACACAGTGACTGAGAGTCTATTCTTTTATTAATATTTTGCTTCAGCACATACTACCTACCCCTAAAATGATCTCTAATACTTATTTTCTTCTCTGTACTTTGGGGCTCTGTAGATTTTTTTTCCATAATACCAAGATGGGGCAGTACTGACTGTTGTGTCTGATTGTTCCTATATATGGAATGAAGGAATTAATCCAGGCTGCACCAAAGCAGCATGGTCTACAAAAACATTTGCCAAAAAACAAAGAGGAAACAATTAATATTATTTTTCTTAACAGAGTAGATAATCATTATTAAAGGTATTACCTCAGTACACTGAGGTCTAAATTTTTCAGAAAGCTAAGCACCCACCAGTTCTCTTTTGGCACCTAAAAGTAATTGCCAGATTTTCAAGAGTTCCTAGCATCTAGTGGTTCTCTAGTGGGTGCATCTACACATGCATTTGCTGTGGCACCAGCTTACTCATGAGTAAATTACTCACAAGTAAATAGTGCCGGGTAAGTGTCTACACATGCAAGGAAGCAGGGCCAGATTTGCTGCCAATCTGCTCCAAATTCCCAGGCCCTGCAATGGGTCCCTGCTGCCACCAGGCGGAAGCTCCAGGCTCCAGCTGCAGGCGCCAGAAGTTGGCAGCCCTCTTGAAAAGTTAGCTCCGCTCAGTGCTTTCTGGCCAGCCATCGGGAGCAGTGTACCCAGCGCAGGGACAGCATGCGGCAGCATTCTCCTCCCTGCCTGTGCCTCCCCGTGCTGTGGCTGCTCCGGCCCCTGCCCCAGGCAGCAACAACCAGTGCCCCGTGCTCCTGCTCATTGCCGCACTAGCCCTGCTGGCCCACCATACTGACCGCCATCTGGCCCGCCACACTGACCACCATCTGGCCCATGGCCATCTTGCCCCTCCCAGCTCCACCACATGCAATCACTACCTGCCCACCTGCCGCATGCCCTTTGAGGGCCACCCCCACGCACATGCTGCCTTGACACCACCTTGCTGGGAAGACCCTGACAGGGATGCCAAAAACAGGCTCCAGGATGTCATTGGGACTGCCTTTGCCCTCCTAGGCCTCCAGCCCCACCACCTCTGGGCTTGCCAAGCCAGCCAGGACTGGTGGTAGCAAGTAGTCCAGCACACCTGGGATGATGAGCAGTGGCTGGAGGCCTTCCACATGACCTAGACAACCTTCCAGGTTGTCACAGTGAGCAGTAGCACACAGGTATATAGCTGCTCCTCCCCGCAGACACCCATCTAGCCCTTGCCCTACTCAAGGCTTTTGATGTGGTCCCCTACAACATTCTTGCAAACAAGCAAGTAAGGCTGGGTTGGATTGGACTGTAAGGTGGATTGAAAACTGGATGAATCTTTGGGCTCAGAGGGTAGTAATCAATGGCTTGATGTCTAGTTGGCAGCCAGTATCCAGTGGGGTCAGTCCTGGGGCTGGTTTTATTCCATACCTTCATCATCGACCTGGAAGATTAGATGGAGAGCACCCTCAGCAAGCTTGCAGATGACAACAAGCTGGGAGGAGTTGTAGATAGGCTGGAGGGTAGGACTAGGATTCAGAGAAATCTAGACAAATCAGAGGATTGGACCAAAAGAAATGTCATGAGGTTCAGTAAGGACAAGTGCAAAGTCCTGCACTTAGGACAGAACAATCCCGTGTACCGGTACAGGCTGGGGAACAACTGGCTAAGCAGCAGCTCTGCAGAAAAGGGAGTGGACAATAAGGTGAATATGAGCCCACAGGGGGAACTTGTTGCCAACAGTGTGACCTTGTTGCCCAGAAGGTTAACAGTATACTGGGCTGCATTATTAGGAGTGTTGCCAGCAGATTGAGCAAAGTGATTATTCCTCTCTATTCAGCACTGGTGAGGCCACATGTGGAGTACTGTGTCCAGTTTGCCTCCCCCTCCCCCCCCCCTACAGAAAGGATTGAACAAATTGGAGAGAATCCAATAGAGGACTGCAAAAATGGTTATGGGGCTGGGGCTGGGGCTTGTGGCTTCTGAGGAGAGACTAAGGGAATGGTACGTATTTATTCTGGAGAAGAGAAGACTGAGAGAATTTTACAGCAGATTTCAACTACCTGAAGGGTGGTTTCAGAAAGGATAGAGCTAGACTGTTCTCAGTGGTGACAGATAACAGAACAGGGAGCAGTGGTCTCAAATTGCAGCAAGGGAAGTTTAGATTAGATATCAGGAAAAGCTCTCTCATGAGGAAGGTAGTAAAGCACTGGAACAGGTTACCCAGAGAGGTTGTAGAATCTCCATCCTTGGAAGTTTTTAAGACCCAGCTAGCCAAATCCTTGGCTGGAATGGTATAGTTGCGGAAGTTCCTACTTTGAGCAGTAGGTTGCACTAGATGACCTCCTGAGGTCCGTTCCAACCTTAATTTTTTATGATTCTATGCTGGCCAGGCCCACCAGCCGGCAGTACAACAGCCACTTGTTTGGCATGTGCAAGACCACCATCAGGGAGGCTGTCCTAGAGATGTGCAGCACACTCCAGGACATGCTGGGGCACACAGTGCTCTCTGTGCATGATCCCCCGGTGGTGGTGGCAGGGTTCCATGCCCTGGGATTCCCCCAGTGCATCAGGGCCCTAAATGGGACTCTCATCCCCATCACCTGCCCACCCTATGGAGACCAACCCTACTATAGCCACATCTTCTAGAACTCCAGCCTACCAGACCTGGTGGAGAGCAGGTGCTTTGTGCTGGGGATGCTGGACCTGCAGTTGGGCACTACGGTGGTTCTACCCCTCCTCTCTGGGGATCCTGCCTACTCATTGGCTTATGTGGCCCTACACTGGCCACCTGGACCCCCACCAGGCCTACTTCAACCACTGCCTGGGCCAGACCCATGGCCTGGTGGAATTCGCCATGGTGCACCCTTACTGCCCACTTCGAGTTTGCTGAGGACAACCTCCCCTGGGTCATCATCACAGCTGGTATATTGCACAACATCTGTGAGGCCCAGAAAAAGCTCTTCTGTGAGGCCTGGGTGGAGGAGGTGCCTGGCAGCAGAAGCACCACCTGCAGCAGCAGTCCCCTGCTCCCCGCTGAGGCCCCACGAGAGCCACACACCCAGTGGGAGCCAGGGCATTGGGTGCAGGAGGTGCTGACTGACCACCTCCTCCAACACTCCCCACTCTAGCCCACCTGCACCACCACCCACAGGTCCCCCACCCCTCCCCTCCTGCCCACTCCAGCACCATGCTCAGCAAAGACGCATCTCACAAAAACAAGTTTTTATTTTCCTCATATCAAGCAGAGCACCCCTCCCTTTTCCATCGCCAAACAGAGCACCCCTCCCTCCCCAACAAACAGAGCCCCTCCACCACCCACCCTACCCACCAACAATAGAACACCTTCTTCCAGTGTGGGGGCTGTGGGGTGGGGGCACCTAGGTGGCAGAGCCTGGGGACAGGCAGCCAACACCCCAACCTCTAGCCATTCCCCCTTGGGTTCATACACCGTGGCAAGTGTGGCAGGTAGAGGACTCAGCCAGGGTGATGATGACCAGTGCCCCCCTGGTGTGGGCGACTCCACCTCCAGTAGCCAGTGTACAGGTCCAACAGGGCTGACATGCAGTCCTGGCCCAACTGCAGGCAGGTCTGGCTCCATACATTCATGGGGGCAAGGCCCAGGTGGGGGGGGGGGTGCTGGGTGGCACCAGACTCAGGATAGGGGCTCAGTCAGGGGCTCCTGGCTGTTGGAGGCAGTGCAGGAACTCCTCCCAGACCCAGGCAGAGACCCGCTGCTGGGTGGTGGGTGGCTGCCAAGGGGCAGGAGGGGCTCAGGTCAGGGGCCAAGCAGCAGGCAGCACAAAGGCAACCGCAAGGGCCAGAATGGTGTCCAGCACCCAGTGGTCATCATCCATGACCTGTACTGCCTGGGCCAGGATGGCGTTCTGTTCCCACAGGGCCTCCACGCACTCATGCTCCAGGGCCAGGAGCTGCGCCCAGAACTGATTCACACAGCCTCCTCATGCCAGTGCCGCACTTCTTTGTGTGTCATGTCCTTCATCCATCACCTGTCCTGATGGGCCATGTCCTCTGTCTACCAAGCCCAAGCATCCCCCAGCTGGTCCTCCAATGCTGTGACCAGGCAGTCCAGGAAGAGGGTCCCATCCAGGGTCCTCCTCTGGCAGAGCCTGCGCATCTGCAGAGCCCTGGCTGTCAGCAGCAGTGATCCTGAGGCTGCTGCCTGGCTGCCAAGGGTGGCCTCTCCCCCACATTCAGCTGTAGGCCCTGTAGAGCCATGAGACAGAAGCTGTTTGTGAGAGTTTGCAACATTTCAGAAATAAGATGTTCTGTACCAGGGGTCACACATGCTGCCTGGCCTCAAATCAGGGGTCAGGTATGCACAGGTGGCCAGGGATCGTGGAAAGTCAGCCTGGCAGGCCTGGCCCCAGGAAGCCACTGGCTGAGCCCCCTATCCCTGCTTTCTCCCCTAGGGCCAGTGGGCCCCTGGATGCTAGCCGCAGGCAGTCTGCTTCTTCCACCCCATTTCCAGAGTGGGATAGGCCAGGTTCCTGCTGCCAGAAGGTCCAGACCCTGCTCCCCATTCCTCCTCCTCCTGGAGGCCAACTGCTCTGCTGTACTGCTGCCCAGCCCATGGCTCCTGAACTCTGGGGGTGTGGGGTTCCTGGATGGCTGGGACAAGACTCTGCCCACACCCTTGCCCTGTCCACAGGGGCCTCTCTGGGAAGGTGCCCCAAGGCCAGTCTCCCCCACACCGCCGCTGCACCCCAGTGTGCCCCTGCTGCATGTGCCCTGGGTGATACAATATGCTTTTTGCACAGACTGAGGGATGCCTGACCCACCATGCCCTGCTGATGATGCTAGCCAGGGTGTCCTGGGTGCACCTGCATACCTAGTATGGGACTCTGAGCTATGACAGCACGGGAGGCAAAACTGGGCTTCCCCACAACTTCTGCCACTGCCTGGAGGGCTGCCTGCATCTACACTACATGTCCCTGCCCCCTGCAGCCAAGAAGGATATTTCTGTTGACAAAGACACATTCCTTGGTATGTGAGACCCATGCCCGCCTAACTGCAGGGTCACAGGCTGCTCAATAAAGTTTGCCACTGTCTCCCACCTCCCTCCATGCTGTGGAGGGAACCCAGGGCCAGTGGAGTGCAGGAGTTCAAGGCGGGGAGCAGGGGTGGGGCAGGGAAGGGGACTTACCATGCAGCCAGGGCTAGAGTAGTTGGTGGCTCTGCATGGTCATGGCTGTCAGCAACAGCATGTGGTTCCAGGCAGTATCCTCAGATAGTGGGGCATAGCAGGTGGGCATCCGGCCAGGGTTCCCCCCAGGAAGGCGCTGGCACTGTTGGTGGCTGGTGGTGTCATGGCTGGCTGCTCCTCGTGGTGGGGGCTGGGGCTGTGGAGCTGAAGCTGCAGGTGCTGGCCCAGGCTTCCTGAGCTGCTTATGGAAGGTGCAGCTGGGAAGCTCAGTGAGCCAGACTGCTGTATGCCCAAGGGACCCATCCCCAGTGAAGTGTCACCCAGGGTGCCAGGCAGGCCACCCATGCTGCTAGAGACAGCACGGCTGTGGCCTCAGTCCTATGGCGTAAGTAGTCCATCAGTTGTCGTAGGGCATGGACTTGTGGGCACTGCCCAACTGACCCACTGTGCCCACAAATCCTTGATCTTTATGCAGCACTGCCATGCCATTTGGTGCCTGCGCTCCCACATCCAGGCTGACAGCCCCTCAGACATGGGTGTTGGAGTGCCAGCCCTACTTGAATTCACACTGCACCTCTCCCTCACCTCACAGCACCATGAGGTCACTAGTCTTCCCTTGCAACCAGCTGGGGCCCTGAGTGGCAAACATGGATGTAGGCACAGCCACAGATAAGGATGTCATCATGGGTCCCATGCTGCCTCTCTGGGCCCCCTCATAGCTGTCCACGTGCTGCCAGGACTAGACATCTACCTGTAGTGCCCAGCACAGGGTCCAAGCACAGAACTGGCAGCCATGCATCAGAAGCAATGCCTTGCAGCACCTGTGAGCTCAGTGCAGGCTGCTAGGGGTAGACTGCAGGCAGCAGGCAGGTGGATGTGGTCCCAGCAGCCAGAAGCTGCCTGCACCTGGGTCTGGGGGTTGGCAGGCCTGGTTGGAGCCTGCAGCACCCTGCAAGCCTGGATGGTGCTGGCCTGATAGTTGCACAGCAATGCAGTGCCAGGCAGCAGCACCAGTGTACAGGCAGGCTAGGGCAGCTGGCTTGTGGCCTGCCAGGGGAGACACAGGGGTCTGGAGAGGCCTGGAGAGGCTTCCTGCTGGTGTGCCCCAGTGCTCTGAGTGCCTGCAGGCTTTTAAAGGCCTGAGGCAGCCCAGCCCTGGGGCAGGAGAGGCTCCCAGCCCAGATCCCTGGTGCTAGCCTCAGCCTGGCCCCCTAGTAGCAGGGCTGACCTAGGAGCAAACATGCTCCCAGGTTGCATCTATACATGCACAGTAACTAATCGCATGTTAATTTGATACCTGCATTTGCAGATATCAAATTTACTTGCAATCAGGGTAGCAGTGACTTACTGAGTTACTTAACCCTAACACAAGCATCAGTAGACACATGCGCTTACTGAGCAGTTAAGGGTCTCATGTAGACGCGCCTACTGAGGAGAACAATGGTGCATGAGAAGAGTGGAAGTGGTTGAGAAGAAACTCTGACAACCTCATTCAATTGCAAATTCTTTTGAAGATCTGGCCCTGAATGCATAGACATATAATATTTATATGTATATGTAATAAGCCTAATACTCAGGATCTAGCTGTAGACAGTATCTGGTGATTCAAAGAGAGCTTGTGCTCTGGTGTATATATATGGTGGTGGGAATTCCTTCTTCACTCCAATTCTTGATCAGTTTGTGCTCTGAAATATGTCATTTGATTATACTTCTCATTATCTCAGTTTTTATGGCTACACATTTTATTATCCATGAAATTATCCAACTGTGAAAATAGTCTTGATCTCTGGAGGGAATATGGGTATTTTCTTGAGTTTTACTAGAAAAACCTTGATTATAAGCCAAATTTGCTCCTTCTTCCCCCTTTTACTCCCTCAACCATCAACCCATTTATAATCTCCCAGTTTCCTCAATGCTTAATCTTTAGTCACTGGGAAACCAGATGGTTAAACAATCAGATAAATCTCGTGCATTGTTTACTTTGTCTCTTCTGTAAGCACTAAACAATAAATCTCACAATTTTCTTGTAGTGAATGTGATAGTTAATGCCAAATCCTAATTCAGCAGCAGGAGTCCTATTTCCTGGGCCCACAGAAGATAGAAAATATCACATTTCTACTTCATTCGACCCTTTCAATATCCCCGTCACGCTTCATTGCTTTACAAGCCACCATTTCACTGTTGCAACAAAGATTACAGAGAATCTAACAGGTAAGGCCTCAAGCAAACACAGAAATGGAGTAGGCCCCAACAGAAGGCACAAGGACTACATGTCTTATCTACTCCATATCTTGGCATTTCTAACCACAAGGTCTACCCTACTGACAGCCCCTGCTGTCCTGGGGCAATGAATCTGTAATAAGATATACAACAAATAATAGGGTTTTTTGCTGAAAAATATATACCAAGGTAATTAAATTGTTAACATGATGGATGGCCTCATTTTATATTTGAATTCAAAGTGACTTTCTACATCATACAACCGAGTGACTTAATACTAAAAACATGTCATAATTTTCATTGAAATAGAAATATAGATTTCCCCCTGATTTTTACAAATCAAACATCATGGCTTTTAAAGACCAATTCATTGTATTTATTCAGCAACTTCTACCCACACATATTGAAGTGTTCTGGAACCATTAAAATAATTCATTTTCCAAAGAGCTGTCTAAGTACTTCAGCCACTGGTTTGGCATGGGCAAGACCACCACCAGGGAAGCTGTCCTGGAGGTGTGCAGTGCCCTCCAGGACATTCATAGATGGGAAACTGAGGCAGTATAAGGTAGTAACATGAAAAAAAAATCATATAAGGGATATGTGATAGCCCTGGAAGTAGACCTCAATGCTTCCTGAGTACCAACTGCGGCACACACACATACAGAGAAAGAATGAGAGTGAGAGAGAGGAGAGAGTACATTAAAAATAATACAGTATAAGAACAGTGTATCACTTCCCTTTTCCCTCATTCTATACGAAATAAAATTATATAATGTATTGAGTCCCAGGTGGAATATATCAATATAACTTCAGTGCTTCAGTGGAGCTATGCAGAATTCAGCCAGCTGAGGATTAGTATGTTAAAACGTGTGTTAATGTGAAGTCTTGGTTGTAATTTATTATAATTTGGATTTCTAATTTGCATTTGTCTTCTTTCTATTACTGAAGTCAGGCAACATAGTGAGCCAAGACACATATTATGGCAGCCATTAGTTGTACAGCTGTGTGAACTATAAGCAGTTAGTTGCATAGCTATTTCAATATTGTTTTTGCTAGAATACTGAAACAGATTTTTAAAAAATACATAGAGAATCTTTAAAAGTCTGGCCTATGTTGTATTGTGTATGAGAGAGAGAGAGCTCTAAGGGTTATGAGCTAAAATATTTCGATAAAACTTTCTTACAAAATACCTAGGACATTAAAAATTATTGTTAACATCTGTTCATTATTTGACCATGTGGCCATACATTAGATAAATGTGCTTACTCATAACAGCACAATAACTAGCCATTACATCAACTGTGACATCAAACAAGCAGACACTGGAATTATTCAATGTTTTTGGCATCGATGTAGTTGACTTGCACAATGTAAGAAGCATAAAAACTATGAATGACAAGTGGTGAAATAGGAGGATTATCAAACAAGTTTTATCAAGGCTTCTCCAGCAATTTTTTTTTTTTTTTTACAGGAGGGAAATATATTTGTATACGTAGTATCAACCCCTGAAATTAGCAAAATGTCGTAATAGGTCCAGTTAACTAACCTGTAGTTATACTGTCAGTTACATTAACTTCATTGCTCACTAATAGGGTAAGTTATAGTGAAAGCAGCCAATGCTGTTAGGAAGGTTATTTATTTTATGTCCTAATTAATCAGTACTGACACTGAACCACATCCTTCCTCCTTCCTCATTATTTAAATTATCCATTTATATGGATGAACGTCTTTGCTTTGTGCATTTCATTAATGCGTTAACATGCTCTCACAATAAGAATTGCTGTTATTGTTTCAGCAGGTACTTTGTACAAAAGCTACCCTTGATGTTCTTGCTTTCCTACAGTAATCCCTGTTTTACAAAATAGTTTCCTGGAAACAATATTACTATGAAGACTGCAATATACAAAAATGAATCTTTGGACAGCATAAATGTGATCCCCTGCATCACTGAGCAACAATGTTTCTACTGACTTCAATGGACCATCTGAATTATCGGGTGCTTAGTATCTTTTGGGATTAGGATATTGACCTCCGGTCAGATGAGCACTTAAACATATACTTCAGTCTCAATGAGGTAAGTGGGACTTAAATACTGTACTTAAAATCAAGCCTCAGCTTAAATGATTTCCAGAACAAAAGTAGGCTTAAGCACCTGAATCTGGGCCCTGATCCTTAATTTATATGTGACAGGTTACAGAGTAGTGGAACTGGTTTTTAGTGACTCAATGCCTGATAAAGGTACCTAGATATATAATGATGGGGCTGAAGGTGGAACCTCCACTTCCTGGCTGAAATCTTGACTCCACTGAAGCCAATGGGAGCTTTCCCCCTTAAAACTCAGCACCCCTTTATACTTATAGGAGCAAATTCAGAGACAATAAGTAATTTAGGCTCACTTAGAGCTACTTTTACCCATTTCTGCAACATCTAATGGTCCTTGAATGGGTATAACTTAACATGTCATAGAACCATAAGTAATTATACCCACAAGGGCTCAATAAACAATAGTCAATTGCCCACTGTTAACTACTTCAAGACTAATTGTCTGAGAAGCCAGCCAATATGGTTCTCTTCCAACAGGGACAGTTCTTAGAAGGCAGCCAATATGGTTCTCTTCCAACAGGGACAGTACAATACACACTAAGGGTGAAATTCTAAAACATGCTTTTTGAGTTATCCACACACAAACACCATCTGAACATTCATACTGTCCCAAAACTACAGTAGTTTCACACTCATGTAATGCAATAACAGCCATGTAGGTTTTGTTAAAAATCCTTCCGAATATTTAACCTGTGAGCTAAGATACATTTAAAAAGAAATTTAAAATATGACCTTCAAGGGAACAACCAGCTAAAAGGATAATTCTACTGCACAAATGCAAAGCAACAATTTAAGTGTCAACTCAAAGCATGAGAAGCCAGTGCAATTTTCAAAAAGGGGAAACATTATTATAGCGATTAGAGCTACATTCTGAAACAAAGGACATGAGGAGTTTTGCTAATTTTGGGTTCAAAGCCAATAACAAAACCAACCAAATTTCCTCCAAATATTTTTCTGATTTTCCAAATATTTTTTTCCAAATAATGGACTGATTTTCACAACAAAGACTGTTTCACATATAACTACATTTTTAAGACAGCCAGTCACTTGGCAGACCTCCAGGGACCCTTGAAACCACACAGTGCAATCAGCAGTACACAGGACCAGTCACAAGTCACCCCTTTCATTTTGTCCAATGAAACCCATCAAGTAAGAAACCATACAAACCAAAACTAAAACTACACAACTTTCCATACTCCATTTGGGGCAGGTGTGTGGTCTGGTCCACTCCTCACAGAATTTGCCTTTAGCCGGTTAATAACTACAAAGGCAAAAAGGTCAGTGGGTTTTGGCTGATTGTTGAGGTTAACACCCTCCCCTTTGTGAACAAACAGAACACGGGCCAGAATCTGTCTCTTCTTTGAAAAGAAAAACCTTTTGTTATGTTAACTGTTAATACAAGGAAAGATGCTGAGCACATCACCGGGGAGCTGTGGCGTTGATCCTTTCCCAATGTGTGTATTTTAAAGTGCACTATTACCTTGTATGTATGAAACTGCTTAGTACTGATTATGATTTGCACAGATGCATGCCCATTTGCAATGAGTATCCAGAAAAGCTCTTAACATCAAATGTCTGAGAAGCAAAACAAATGCCAGCAGATAAAAGACTAGGCCTAAGCAAGACCCTATCCTTCCCCCATTTAAGTCAGTGGTAAGGCACTGGTCCCTGTGGCTCAGTGCTGGCATATATGACAATGTCCAAAGAAATGCACATTAATTATCATTACCATGCCTGTTATTGTATAACTGACTGATTCTGTACTTTATCTCTTGAACCATTATCTCCTGCCATGTGATCCAAGTGTTGATACGGCTAATGTAAAGGAACACAGAACAGTAGTCATTTATTCTGTAAAAGACCTTGTGCTTTTCTTGTTCTATCAATCATTAAACGAGTAATGTCTTTTGTGTTATTGCTTTGACATTCATTAACACTCACGTCACAGGAAATCTTTGCAATTAAATCTGTATTGACGAGCCATGGTTGTTTCACATTGGCATGTAGCACGCAGGATAATAAAAAATGAAAACAACAGTGTTAACATAGATAACTGACGAGGTTCTTCCTTTTTCTTTTTTATAACTTTACTGATTTAATGTGGGTAGGTAGGGATTTAAAAAAAAAATTCAAACAGAGAACTGAATGCCATGAATCTGGTGAACTGCTTTTTATCAGTTCTAAACATCTGAATACTTCTTTGGCATCAATCCTGTATGACTAGCTTTAGTGAAAACAGTATGTCTGGGGAAGCCAGGCTAAATGACAAGACAAATGCTTGATTGTTCATGGAGTTCTGTCATGGATCATGTGTGGACACCAAGTACACGGAAGTTGGGTTTTGTCTGTGACCAAAAGTCTGTATTTAAATATTTTATGTCATTTATGTTCTAAATATGGGGGTCAAGACTTCCACTGGAGTAATGAACAGTTTTATGGAGGTTACAAACTAGCAACCTTTTCTTTGTATCATAGAGTTTCAAAATCTTATGGCAATAGATACCGAAACTACTTTCTATTGTAACACAGGGTCACAGTATGAAAAAAGTTTAGTATCAACTGCTTTGGACCTGGACTGTTCTCAGTGGTGGCAGATGACAGAAAAAGGAGCAATGGTCTCAAGTTGCAGTTAGGGACATTTAGGTTAGATATTAGGAAAAACTCACTCATTAGGAGGGTAGTAAAACACTTAAACAGGTTACCCAGAGAGGTGGTAGAATCTCCATCCTTGGAGGTTTTTAAGACCTGGCTAGACAAAGCCCTGGCTGGGATGATCTAGTTGGGATAATCTAGTCCTGCTTCACGCAGAGGGTTGGACTAGATGACCTCCTGAGGTCCCTCCAACCCTAACTTTCTATGATACTATGCTTTAAAATATGGTGACTTGCATAAACCAGCCTGCTCTTCCTAACTGGCAAACCATTGTTCTCTGAAGAGGGAGTGGAATTTTGCATAGTAAGAAGTATTTATCTTATGTCACGCTCTGCACTTGGTCAGTAAAATAATCAGCATAGAAGAAGAAATTAGAAATTGAACAAACAATTAAAGGAGGAAAATCCTCTCACAGGATTGTAGGAGATTGGAAACTATTTCTCTTTGTTAAGGTTTTATTTTATTTGAGAGGTGATCATTAGGGTTCACTCTCATTCACCATGTAATCTTGTTTGCCGAGTCCCTGAAGGCAGAAATACTTTTAAACACATTTATTTTACTTACCTTACAAAAGAAAATGTGTTGCTTGTTGAGAAATAAGATCAGGATGAAGGGTTTCCATGTCTCCCTATTTAGGTTCACAGAGGCTAGCTGAGAAGAATTGTTAAGCAAACATGAAGCTCACAACCCTTACTAATAAAAAGGAGTATATTTTACATTCTTTCATGTCAAAAAGTAGTGATTAAAACTGAACGCCATTCAAAATGCAGTACCAACGAATGACATTCCATTTTAGGACTCAAACTTGGACTGAAAAATAGTAGAGAGGAACAGGTCTTTTTGTCCTGTGTTTGTATGGTGCCCAGTCTGATGGAAGGCTGATCAGAGACTGGTCTTTCTAGGTGCTACCACAGTAGTAACGAGTGAATACTACCCGTTGCTTAAGTTTGTCATGCTGCATATTATCATGCACTGGACATTAGCACTATGATACTTAGGTACAAAGAGGCAACTACTAAACTTTAACTTTGAAATCTTTGGTTTCAAGCATTTTATATCTGACCCTTACTGGGTGGTTTTGTATTCTAGCATTACCCAACTTTTACCTCCTTTTAATTTATGACTAGTAAAAGGAAAAACAAAACTAGAACACATATAAACTGCATAGATTATGCACTATGACCAGAATACATCATCTTTTAAAGTAGGAACAGGAAAATTGGCTGAGGAGTTAATGACGCAGAGACATGTGTGGTACAAGTGGATTGTGTCTGGTAAAGAAATGTTGTTACACCACAATGAAAGTCGTCTTGTAATGCTCACAGACACGAGTCATAAATAAGTGGAAATTTCTTTTGGAAAAGATGCCCCAATGTTACACTGCTAACATATACAATTCAGATGGTCCCCATCCATATGAATCTGGAACTGACTCTGCATTTCCTTCAAATCCCAGACTCCTAGGCCCTGAGGTCTCTTCAGTCCCTCTGTCCTTTGATGTGAACTGAGTACACTTAGCTTCTTGAAAACCAGGGCCTTTAGACTCTTCCTAGTTACAGTCCAACAAACATGAATGCATCCACTGATTTCAGAACGGAAACACTTACGCAGGAATAAGTGAGAGGCGAAACGAATCCTATGATTGTACTACTGAATCAGGCTGAAAGGCCAAGCCATGAAAGACTCCAGGCTCAGGACCTGATCTTGCAACCCCTAGGCACACAAGTTATTTTCTTTCTGACACAAGTAGCTGCAGTGGGCCAAATTCTGCTCTCCTAGAAACATGAGCAAATTCAAAGTAACTATTTTAAGTGGAGCTTACCTAAACAGCAGAATCAGACGTACTTATTCTTGTATTACAATGTTGGAAATTATATATTCATAGATTTTTAGGCCTGAAGGGACCAGTCTATTCATTTGGTCTGGCTTCCTAGCTAACACAAAGTCATTTCTGCATAAAGCCAATAACAAGTCCACTGACTTCGGTGGCATAATTCCAGATTTACACCACCAAAAGTGAAAGAAGAATCAACCCCATTTATTTTAAAAGGAAAACACGTAATATTTGAAGGAGACTTTAGAGATGAAAACTATTAGGGAATAAGCTCTTAGGTACCCTCAAATACCTCTGACAATTAGCAAAAAAGGAAGTGAAACTATAAAAACAGACCAAAGGTGAGTGGGTTTAAATTTTGTCTGATATATTTATAGTTTTCCCAGTATGAAAGTCCCCCTTTGAGGCTTGATAGAATACATTTATGAACAGCCCAAAGCAGTAAAGTGTGTGTAATGTATTAAACATACTAGCAGGCTGCCTTCCATTGCACACCAAAATAGTTGAATTAATATCATATCCCTTTTCCTTTTTATGGTAATTTAAGCATTAGTGGATAGCCAATTTGGATTGCCGATGGCTTTTCATTTGACATCAACAGTAATAATCCTCGCCAGAATCACATTTACAAAACCATCCAACAAAAACGAATGTAACAAAACATGACAAGTATACTTCTCTGAAATGTAAGTAGAAAGAATTATTGATTTAATATATTACAGGTATCTACATTATTCATATTTTACACTGCTGATTAAATTCCTTCCCTTGCCCCATTACTAATAGAATCAAATGATAAAATGAATGATATTTTTACACTAAAAATCAACTAATTTTACCCACAACGTTCACTCTTACTTGTCCAGTCCAATGAGTGTATAGACTTCACAGAATTATTGTTAATTTAAACATTCAATAAATGAACCCAAAGGCATAGCCTACTCCCTTATGTGAATTTATAGCTTACTAGATGATTGTTCCAATCAGGAAGCTAGGATACTTAATGTAGTTTGTCGTTCCACACAAATTTTTCTGGTGCAAATCAATGATAAACAAAATGCTGGAAGGTTTGAAAAGATCTGAATAAATGTTCTCCAAGTTTGTCACTTACCTATGTCTGAAAAACTGTTTGGAATACAGGATTGAAAAAAATGTTGACTAGCCCTTAAGTTGAGATACTTCTATAAATACTCAGTGCCTGTTTGTTGTCACATGCCACAGTTGTAAGGAAACTATTCCCCCTTATCATATAGCAGAGAAGTATAGGTACTTCATAGGAACTATTGCAGACGCAAGCCTGCCAGTTTATAAAGAGGTGAGGAGGTATCTTCAGCAACTCTAGCTATGGGTCCATCTTTTCCATCTCTAAACGCCCCCTTACCTTTTGGGGACAGGGACTCCTGTACATACCAAAGAGGACCTCTGAGACCTCTGGGATGTACATTTCAGGAGTCCCGCTGCATAGTACACTTGCCCCTTCTTTACCTCAGAGCCCCATCACCTCCACCAGCATTAGCCAGTACAGCTGTATGAAGCTTCGGTCCCTGATTCAATTCAGCAGAGATTCGGCCCAATTTGGTGGCCGAATCTCCAAATCCAAATCAAATCGGAGGACCCTTTAATCTCTGCAAATCGATTCGGAGAGATTCGGACAGTTTTGGCGATTTGGAAATAGACACAGCTTTAAATGTTTTTTCCACATACCTCTAGGTAGCAGGTGTGGCTCATGATTGCTGTGGTGCTGGGGCAGATGGAGCATCCCACAGAAGCACAGGGGGCTCCAGTAGGCAGTAGACCTGGAAGTAGACCAGAAGCATTTCCGGGCCCACCAGGGAGCGTGCTAAGGCCCCTCCCCCCCGCCCCCCCCCCAGCTCAGTGACTGGTGCCTCCTGGGTTGGAGGGGCACCCAGGATCTCTCTGCAGCTGATCACTGTGCTGGGGAGGGCCCCCATGTGCTCGCCAGCAGACCTGGAGGTGGACCCGAAGTACTTCCGGTCCACCTCCGGGTTTGCTGCCGAGCACACTGGAGAGCCCTCTACACTGCTGTGGGACACTCCAGCCACCCCAAAACTGCAGCAATCATGAGCCCCCGCTACCTAGAGATATGTAGAAAAAACTTTTAAAGCTGAGCCTGTGTCCGAATCGCTGATTCACCGAATCGGCATTGAATCATCAGATTTGGATTCAGCCAAATCAAATCAGGGACAGTGATCTGAATCAACAGATCGAATCACTGTCCCTGATTCAGGCCGAATCCAAATTGAATAGGGCCCATTTTGCACACCTGTATTAGCCATTATAAATTCACTGTTTGCCTAAACCTAGGTATCAAAAATGGCAATAGGATTCCACAAAACAAATCATTATGTCCAACTTCTCTGAAAGGGACATTCTAGTCTACCAGTTAAGCCACTGAATTGGGGCTCAAACAATTGGTGGGGGGTTTTTTGCTAGCTCTGCCATAGTACACATGCATACCAATATTAACCACTTTATAGGGATGCTGAGAGGATAAATTAATTAATTAGCATAGGTGTTCATTTGTTTCATTGGAGAGCCTCATAGAAAATCTCAGTAACATGTGTAAAGTGAAAACAAACAGGACAGGATGTCTTCTGATTCACAAAGGCTATGCTCCTGACCTTCAAACTAGATATGTGGGTGGCTAACAGGTCATTGTGCATATATTAGAAGTAAGGGAATGGGCATGAGGAAGCAACTTCTAAACTCAAAAGGACTTGTGTAAAGATGTGTGATACATTTGCATAAAACCATAAAGAACAGATAAGAATGGACAAGTCTGCTAGTATCAAAGGCAATTCAAAGGAAAATTACAGAAGAACAAGGAAGTTATTGTAGACAATACATCAATGGCCTAACAGTATAAGAAACCAAGAAAACCTCTAAATCTACCAGAACAATTGCCTCAGGGGTTTATCAAAAAGCCCCAAGCTTCTAGTGGAAAAATATCACATTACCCATGTTAAAAATAAAAGCTTGTCATGTTCTCTTTTTTTTAATTCTTCTAAAAGAAAAACAAAATCTCTGTGATGGTTAACAAACCCATAATCAAGGTTTATTACAAGAGTTTCTACCATACTAATTAGGGATATTTCATATTCCAGCATTTGTTTTTATTTTATTTTGTGAATATGAAAAACAGTTGATGAACTGACAGTCATTCTCTCACCCCCCCAAAAATTACTCTATTTTTATTAAGCATAGCTGCAATAGAGATAAAAACAAAAGGTTAAGACAGCAAAATATTTTATTATTTAAGTTTTATACACACACGAGACAGAACTTTTTTAGGTTGAAAAAGAGAATCAGAGGATTTTTAGCCAAAGGGTCTAACATTTGTCTTTGGCTATTGGCAAATAATATTATTTATGCATCCAAGCTGCAGGCAGAGAATCATAGAATCACAGAAAATGAGGGCCAGAAAGGACCTCAGGAGGTCATCTAATCCAACCTCCTGCTCAAAGCAGGACCGTCCCTGACTATATTACCCGAGGCAAGGAGTTGTCTAGCCAGGTCTTAAAAACCTCCAAGGATGGAGATCCACCACCTCTCTGGGTAACCTGTTCCAGTGTTTTACTACCCTTCTAGTGAGAAATTTCTTCCTAATACCTAAGCTAAACTTCCTTTTCTGCAATTTAGGATCATTCCTCCTTGTTCTGTCATCTGCCACCACTGAGAACAGTCTAGCTCAGGGGTGGACAATTATTTGGGCCCATGGGCCCCATAGACAGTTCTGGGGAGCTGCCATGAGCCAGTCAGCACCCCACTCAACATCCTGGAGTCCACACACCCTGCAGCTCCACCACCGCCAACAGTGCACAGCCCCTCCTCATCACCACTGCTTCTTGCTGCAGCTGCCTGGAGCCCGTTCCTGGGCTGCCCTGCAGCTCCTCTCCACCACCACCACCTCCGGGCCACCCAGTGGGGCAGTAGTGGCAGTGCAGAGGAGCTTCAAGGCACTGCCACTGCTCCTGCTCAGCATGGATGGGTGAGTCCAAAGCAGGAACAGGGCTGGCTACGGTTGGGGTGGTGTGCATGGGTCCCTACCAGTACCACAGGGCTGGGGCCAGTGGCAGCAGCAGCTGGAAGGATCCACCACTGCCTAGGCTACCTAGAAAGGCAGTCTAGCTGCAGAGCTGTCCCAGCCCCACTGTGTGTCCAGGGGGTGGTGGGACACACCATGGGCTGGATGGCGCCTGGGCCAGGCAGGACTGAGGGACCTGCTGTGGGCTGGACAAACTCCCTCAGCGGCATGGATCCAGCCCACGGGCCATATTTTGCCCACCCCTGGTCAAGCCCCATTCTCTTTGGAACTCCCCTTCAAGTAGTTACAGGCTGCTCCCCTCAGTCTTTTCTTCTCCAGACTAAATAAGCCCAGTTCCCTCAGCCTCCCCTCATAAGTCATATTCTCCAGCCCCCTTACCATTTTCATTGCCTTCTGCTAGACTCTCTCCAATTTGTCCACATCCTTTCTGTACAGGGTGTCCCAAAACTAAACACAGTACTCCTCATGGGGCCTCACCTGTGCTGAATAGAGGGGAAGAATCACTTCCCTCGATCTGCTGGCAGTGCTCCTACTAATGTAGCCCAGTATGCCGTTAGCTTTCTTGGCATTAAGGGTGCCTGCATTAAGTGCTGCTCAGACATGCTTTAATTACACCGTGTCAGAGCTAATAAACACGCTAATTAAGCGCACTCAAGCCAGCCTCCACATCTCATGTATCAGCATCCCTGCACTTCAAAATGGTGGTGGGGATACTTAAACTGAAGCTTGTTGAATGAGTTAAAGCCCCCCTGCCACCATTTTGAAGCACAGGGATGCTGATACATGAGATGCTGCAGGCTCTTCAATTAGAGAGGCTCTCAGAGGCCTCTCCCCACCTCCAGAGCACGTGTAAAAATGCCACTGGGGCACACTGTTGGCTCATATTCAGTATATTGTCCACTGTAACCCCCAGGTCCTTTTTTGCAGAACTGCCAGTTAGCCAGTTGGTCCTTCTTGAACTTCATGAGATGTCTTTTGTTCCAATCCTCCAATTTGTCAAGGTCTCTCTGAATCCTAGCTCTACACTCCAGTGTATCTACTACTCCACACAGCTTGGAGTACCTAGTCCTTATGAGGATCTACTAGATATCCACCAACTAAGGGCTAGCTTTATGTGCTTTTATGTTAGGCACCTGGTAATAACTGGGGTAGACAATTGTTCTCTTAAGGGGGTAGAAACCAAAGAATCATAGAGAAGTAGGGTTGGAAGGAACCTCCATCTAGTCCAACACCCTGACTAAGGCAGAAGCATCCTTATCCAAACCATCCTATATAAATGCATTGTCTAACCACTTATTAAAACTATCAACCATGACACAGTACAAGATATAAGGCCCTAACCTACAACAATCGAAGCAGGGGGACCATGACAACCAAAGTCCTACTCCTGCACCGTTTATTAATATACACTTGAAAAGTCTCAGGAAGAGGACCACGTCTCCTGCTACAGAGGAAGGCAAAGCCCCTCATAGTACATGCCAATCTGATCACGAAGTAAAATCTCTTCCTGATCTCAAGTAGGGCAATCAGTGTGACCCTGAGTAGAGAGGCAAGACCCTCTAGCCAGGAACCTTCAAATTTAAGCCCCAGTAGAAGCATTGGCAGGAGATACTCTTCCTCTTCAAAGTATGATAGACCATTAAGGGCCTCAATTCTTACCAATGATGGTCCTACTCATGTATCTGTGGACTCTGGAATTGACTAGATACTAAGTAGAAACAAACTGCTTCATCTCTAACTGAGATTGATTTCTTGGTCTAGAACATAGCTGGGTTGACTAACAAATTATCTGACCGACTGTGAAGAAGTTTTATTAATGATTTTGATATTGTGCTTTTATAAGAGACATGGTACAAAAAGACAGTGACCATTCCTGGTTGGAAGGACAGAACTAAATGGAGGTTGCAAGGAGGCTTGGTTACTTTCAGCTCATTAAGGAGTCTGACTGAGAGAGCAGAAATGGAATTAGAGTCTATCTTTCAGCAGTCCTTATTACATTTCAGTGCAGAGTATGAACAATAAAACAAAACAAAAGAGATGTATCTCTTTTGGTAGCAAATATTTTGGGAAGTGCACTCTTTGTATGTATGCCAGAGATAGTAAGATTTGGGTCTGAATTCCAAAAAAGATGGCAAACCAACCAAACAAACAAATAAAGCCATGATAATCAAGTATTATCACTCTTGAAAGGAAGCCATGCTTTTTTTTTTCTATTTTGGGCCACACATCAGACAGTAATGGCATAAAACTGAGACCATTCTAGATTCAGGTATAAGGAGGTCCAGAGTACCTAGAAAATATAAATAAATTGAGAAACAGCCCCCAGTTGCTCCATATGAGTAAAAAATTCCTTACACCACACTACAGATGGTATAAATCAGTGCAGCTTCACTGAAGTCAACAGCCCTTTGAATGTTATAGTTTCCAATTCCTGGTTCCTTTACAGTGGCACAAGTAATTCTCAAGGAAGAGTATAGATCAGTTGTAACTATTATCTTCAGGGAAGAAACCTACAAGTGACTTCCTCTTCTGCAAAGGTAAACAGACTTCAATAGACATGCCCTCCAGAGAGACAATGCTCTATGAGTGGGTTAATGTAGTGAACTAACAGAATAACCCATAAACTAGTTAGCCTATAATGACCCCACAGTGAGGCACTAATGAGAAGGAAGGATAAGACATGCTCTCCTGACATAGAAGATAACAAGAAAAAGAGAAAGGCTTCTCCAACAAAGGCTTCTACTACAGCAGTTCTTGAATATTTCCATACCATGATCCCAGGTTACAAATCATAAAGTTCTGCTCTCTTTGTCCCATAAAGAAGGAGAGCGTGGTTGTGAAGTCTGTGGAGCTCATGATCCCCAGACAGACAACTCAGGATCCATGACTATTTAAAAATACAATTGGGGGCCTAATTTTTATGTCCTTTGTAGCACAGAAAGAGAAGACAAGAACAGAGATGTTCATGGTGGATTTGGAAAAGGGAAAAAAGAAGCTGTGGCATTTGTGTGATCTGAGAACTTAACTCATTTCCAAGGAACATTCCTTCATCCCGCCACCCCCAGTTTCATGATTATGCTTGTGAATCATGCTGAAACCAAACCCTTTTAATACAAGAACAGTAAGCTGAGACATCACTTGACAGAGCTGAGTTTAAGCCTGAGCAGACACAAAAGATGAACATACCAATAAGACCAGAATTATATTTCCCCTTGATGATGCCTTAGTGGTGGCACACATTCATGGCATTGTTATGCAGAGATAACAGATGCCACTTACAAGTTCCCCTGCAAGCCTCTGCCAGTCATGAGCCACTTTTTCCCCTGAAAGAAACAATGACTCATGGTAACCTGAGCTGTCATAAGATCTCACCAGAAAGGATGTAAGATCGCTCAGTGACTGTGGAACACAGCTATCCCCTGTACTATGCAACACACCTCTTTCTCACAGGTGTTTGAGTGATATAGATAATCTAACCAAATGAACAGACAGTTGCATACAAGTCTGATGAATCATTTTAGTCTGTTTATCCTACTTCCTAAACAACCCTTCTTCCTTGCCAGTAATGTTCCAATCGTCTTTTTTCCAGAACTGCCTCTCCTCAGGCCAAGTGCTACAATTAATTTCTTTCCTCCTTCCTCCAAGGTGCCATGTCACCAAAAACCCAATCCTGAAATACACCCACAACCCCTCCTGCGGTCAACCAATGACCTAGAGGCCTGATTTTATGATGTGGGTGTTAATGGGGTTGGTGTTAATGAAGGCACTCCTTGAAGATTAAGCTGTTCAAGTGTAGTTACATTCACTAAAGTGACCATGACAATGATTGTGTGGAGCCCCATGTATATTCTCTTGCTGGGACACCCCACATGGTATTTACACCTTTTTTTTACCTTAAAAGATGAGTTATCTTACCACCAGTGTTGAAAGCTAAATCTGGGATCTGTATTTTGTATAATCAGAATGCAGCTAATAAATCTGCATATGAGGCCTGATGCAATATAGTTCAGCCACGAATAAAAACATAGGTCCTTAGAAATGAAGCACACATTAGCAGCTTTCAGAAATTATAAGAAAGGACCTTGTACAGTGAGCAGCCACTCCGATGGGATGTTTATGATACAGCTATATAACCTTATGAACAAACTAAACGGAGTTTACTGCATCAAGGAAGACACCAGCCTAAGTACTAAGCAACTGAAGGATGATTCTCCCACTGTCTGGTAGAAATTACTGTCACTCTATTTATGGACTAGGGCGTAGCTTCATCTCTTGCCCCATCCTGTAAAAGAGGTTATCCTTTCAGTTGCAGCCGTAAGTACACAGGAGGATTCATTCCTTATCTCTAGTGCTCCACCTGACACTTTTTATGGTCTCTGTTCCCATTTCAGCACACCTGCTACAAAGCTTTTTTCTTTTAATGATTCAACATGTTAAACTCTGAGTTTTAACTCTACCACAAACATTTGAATTTAAAACCTCTGACCAAAATGTTAAAATGTGGGTGTCTAAATTCATATTCATGGCTTCAATCAAGTTCATGGTCTCATGAGGAGGAGTCCTCACTAAGGAGTACTTTACCCTGCAAGCAGTCCTACTTGTTTAATTACTGAGGAAGGGTATCAGAAACTGCCTCCTGGTAGTAGAATTGGTACAGAAAAGGGCAACCAAAATAATCTGGGGCATGGAGCAGCTGCCATACCAAGAGAGACTAAAAAGGCTAGGACTCTTTTTGGAAAGAAGGCTATGGAGGGAACATGATAGAGGTCTATAAAATCATGAAGGGTGTGGGCCAAGTGAACAGGGAGCTGTTATTCACCAATCCCACAATACCAGAACTGGGGGCACCCACTGAATTTAGTAAGAGACAGGTTTAAAACTAACAAGAGAATTGTGGAATTCATTGCCCCACAAGGTGATAAAGGCAGATAGCTAGCCAGCTTCAAAAAGTGACTAGACAAATTCATGGATGATAGATCTCTTAATAGCTGTTGAACAGAACAGTCGGAGATGTTTCCTCTGGCATCTCTAAACCAATCAGGTTGGATGCCAGGAAGGGTAATGTATAGGGGATAGATCACTCTAGATATATCTAGTTCAATGCTCTCCCTCTAAAGCATCCACCTCAGCCATAGGTTTACTTGACATACATAGAGGGGAAACTGCTACTGTTGGAAATAAGATACTGGGCTAGATGGTCCATTGGTCTGACCCAGCAGTTCACTTCTTACATTCTTATGTACTAGACCCAAATCCTAATTAACCTATAAAGATGCCTCCACTTTGCATCACAACAAGTTTTGAAGTGTCTTGCTGCAAATGGGACAATCTTTTTTAACAGTATTACCAGCTTAGGCTTCAAACAGCATGCTTGGGGAGACCTAGGCACTTCCCAAATTCCCTTCCATTCAGCAAGGACATGTATACAGCTAGCTGATAGGAACCATTGGCATAGGCATGTACCTGCCCTCCTGCTCTTTCTCCAAGCTTAAGCATTTGACTTGGGGTCAGCACTTTCATCATGTCAGGATACACATCACTCAGATGGGAAAGTTGTTTGCCTGAACACGTATGCTAACTGACGGCATCATTGACTTCAGTATAAAGTACAGCATATATACCTCACTCACTATTAGAAAACAACAGCATTTTTGTGCTTTACCTTAATGGCCAAAGCACCTGTTTGCCATGCCCTTCTCAGCCTAAGGGATCCAAATTCCTATCTTCCACCTCTCAGGAGAGTGCTCTAACCATAAAGCTATGTGCTAGGCTCCCCAAAATCCATCTTGTGAAGCTGGTTTACTGGGAAGTCAAAAGTACAAGTTCCACAGGGACAGGAAAGCAAGCAAGCAAGATTGTGACGCTGTGGCCCATGTGGAAGGTACTCCTGGCAGAAGGAGAGCGGGGAAA
>NW_005841911.1:3464950-3467745 GCF_000455745.1 Alligator sinensis
AAATTAGACACTTTATGAAAAAGTAGAAATAACTATGGCAGCAGGAGCCAGAATCTTGTATTCTCGACTGCCCACTGGGCCATCTTCAACAAGAAATTTTGGAAGGCCATAATCAGGACCCTCACGTGTGAAGTTCTATTCACTAGGTATTTTGCCATAAATATAATCTCTAAAGAAATATATCTTACAGTATGTTTCGACTCTTACAACTTCTGACAGACAGCATTAATGCTTTCCATTAAATAATTAAATGAATGGAATAGTTTTATAGAGTTTAACACAGATTAAATTTCAAAAGGGATCTAAAGAAATGTAATAGGCACTAGAGAAATTATTATAAAGCCATAAAGAATTCAGCAAATATCATTTTTAGTCATCCTACCAAAAGGATTCTCCATTAAATTCCATTGGCTGATCCAAAAATCTTTTAAAAAACTGAAAAATTGCAGTTTATAGAAAACAGTGGATAAATGTCAACTTTATAATGGTGTCCACTATAGGCATGCAAAAAGGTCTACTTGCTTGGAAAGAGAAACTGAAAGTTCACTTAGACAAGAAGAAATAAAACTAGAGAGATTTTAATTTTAATTTATTAAAAAGCTATGGGCACGTTTTAGAACCATTCTGAACAAATTAACTCTGCGATTCATGTTTCCTGTCAAATCAAGGAGAAATGTAGTGATTTACACTGAGTATCCCTGTTACCCTTTTCACAACAAGCATCTATCTATTAAAAATATAGGAAAAACTCTTCCTACTTATCCAGACTGGCTGTTGTAGGGAGAAGGAAATCTCCAGACACTTCCCCTTTAGATCACAAAAGGAAACATTAATCAAGCAAAAGATGGGAAATTATGACATCTAGCAACTAAAGTTCAACCCAAGTGGCCAAGTTTTAGTTGATCACAGGGTACAGGTGACTATTCATCAAATGACCGATCATAACACACATTAAAATGTCTAGGTTAATCAGGACAGTAGCCAAGAACAATATTTTTCTGCTGACTTTTATAATAGTGGGTACAAAAAGCAATTCCCTTGAAACACCAGCCTGCAAGCATCCAACAAAAATCTGATTAACTAAAAGGAATTCCAAATATAATTTAAGCTGCATTTTGCTATCTCCTTATCATGAGATAAATACAAAACCAAACATATTTTATGTGAAGTTTGCAGATCTCCAAAGTTTTAGATGTAAGGTAGAATTTACAACAAAAGCCATTTTTTCTCGTAGGTACTGATAACCTTTTGCAAAAACAGTAAGTATGTGAGAATGAAGATGACAAATATATGTTCTCGCCACATGATTATGAAGTTGTGTTATTTGCATCTGTAACTGAAATTACTATGAGAAACATTTTTCCCCTTCAAAACTGATGGGGAAGAACATCCTTATTCACCATTTATTGTATGTGGAAAGCCTCAACACAATGCATTAGAAAATCACTGGTTTACCATGTGACTCTACACTCTGCATATTTCAAACATGGCACTAAGTGATAATTGATAACATTATCTTTTCAGTGATAATAAAACAATTCACGTTTGTGTGGTGACCTCTATCCAATGATCTCAAAACTCTTTATGAGCATCAATGAATTGCTCAATTCACAACTTCTCAATGAGGAGGGTGTGTATTCACATCTCTATTTCACAGATAAGGAAATGAAGGCCCAGAGACTTTAAGCAACGTGCTTTGTCACACAGGATAGCCTTAAGCAGTCACAGATCAGTCAACTCCCAGTCCTGAGCCTTGCCCAATGTTCCACCTTTTCTCTCCACCACTATGTCCCAGGAAGTTTTTATTTGTTTTAGGCAGTTTTAATGTGTTGTTATTACTAATGGCAACTTGGGCTTAGCAACCAAAATGCAAATCAAATCTTCATTTTCCTCACATGAGTAACCCCATTGTCTTCCTTAGACAGTTTATATGTGCAAAACAGGCTGTTCATAAGAATATGAATATGCAGCACTGAGCTGTTAGTGATCTATTAGTGAGTTGAATTGCTATAAGGTGGGGATACAGAACCATGGGTTACCATGTAATAAAGTATTAAGGGCAGGAAAAGGAGTTTATTAGAAGGAAAACTGGCAGTCTGGAGAGGAGGTGTCTCTCTGGAAGTAACTTGATGTATCCATGGGAGCCACACTGGCAGTTCTTGAAGGCCTTCCAGACAGAAGCAATTCCTCCAGGTCAGGTTTATGTAAGCAGAGAATGATGCTGTGTTATAGACAGTAAAACACAGAAGGCCCAGTTGTTTGCTGAAACACAAGTGCAGAGCTCCCATGACCTCTATGGAGAATCTGGTCCATCAAGAATATTTGAAGGGAATATATAATTCAATGCAATTAATTTGGTATCAAGTAGAGGTACCTTAAGAGTTAGCGCAGACCAGCTGAAATCAATTAACTGTAATCGAGGAGCTCTTTCTGACCCAGGAAGTGCACAGGCCAACCAGAGGTACCACTCTCCTAGACTTGGTCTTAGCCAAAGGAGATGATTTGGTGTGTGGCTTGAATATTGAGGGTAGCCTGGGCGACAGTGACCATGAGCTCATCAGGCCCATTGTCTGCCGAAAGATTGACAAATCAACTAGCAGGATTGAAGTCCTGGACTTCAAAAATGCTGACTTCAAAAGGCTCAGGGCATTAGTAGGGGAGGCAATGCGGGACCAGGTACAGAAGGCGAATGGTGTGCATCACAGTCCTCTTGAAAAAGAAAAAAGAGATGTACACACAGTGGAAGCTAGAGACAGTCCTCAAGATGAACTATAAAACAGTGGTCAACACTTGTA
>NW_005841911.1:3467770-3523993 GCF_000455745.1 Alligator sinensis
AAGTTTAAGTTTTCCAAGGCAGTCAAGGACAATAAGAAGTCCTTCTTTAGGTATGTAGGAAGCAGAAGGAAAACAAATGGAAGCATGGGGCCTCTGCTTAACACCTCGGGACAGCTGGTAACGGACGCTCAGGAAAAAAATGAACTCCTGAATGCCCACTTTGCTTCGGTATTTCACCGGACCAAGGGGAAAGACAAGCTAGATAAGGGTCACAGGGGGCATGGTGGGAATGATAGCCTTCCCACTGTGAATGCTGAGCCGGTGCAAAACCAACTAGAAAAGCTAGACATTTATAAGTCAGCAGGATGAGATGGACTTCACCCAAGAGTGCTGAAGAACCCCTAGCAAAACCCTTTCAGAATTTGTGGCACACAGGGGAGATCCCTGAGGATTCGAAGAGAACCAACATTGTGCCCAACTTCAAGAAGAGGGAGGACTCAAGCAACTATAGGCCAATCAGCCTAACCTCTGTCCCAGGGAAAATCCTGGAAAAACTCATTAAAGAATCTAAGTGCAATACACTCACTGAGGGTAAGATTCTGAATGACAGCCAGCATGGCTTCATCATGGGTACGTCTTGTCTTACCAATCTCATCTCCTTCTATGAACAGGTCTCTCACCACCTGGACATGGGAGAGAAGGTTGACATTATATATCTAGACTTCCAAAAGGCTTTTGATCTAGCATCCCACAATATCCTTGTGAAAAATTGGAAGATTGTGAGCTTAACTGCTCAACAGTTCACTGGGTGGAAAACTGGCTGCATGGTAGGACCTAGAGAGTTCTCATGAATGGATCTGTGTCATCCTGGTGAGAAGTGGCCAGTGGTGTCCCTCAGTGGTCCATACTTGGACCAGTCCTTTTCAACATCTTTATCAATGATTTGGATGTGGGAGTGAAAAGCTCACTGGCTAAGTTTATGGACAGCACCAAGTTATGGGGGAGCTTGGTCATGCCAAAAGATAGGTTGCAAATACAGGCAGATCTGGACAGGCTGGAGAGGTGGGCAGATCAGAACCAGATGAAGTTCAACACTCAGAAGTTCAAGGTGCTCCAACTGGAGGCAAACAATCCCCAACATACCTACAGGCTCGGTGGTGACAATTTGACTGGCACCATGGCTGAAGGGAACCTACAGGTAGTGATCGACCATTGCACGAACATGAGCCTGCAGTGCAGTGTGGTGGCCAGCAGGGCAAACAACACGCTGGCATGCATTAATCATTGCATCTCATGCAAAACTAAGGAAGTGATACTCCCACAGTACTCCGCACTGGTGAGACCACAGCTGGAGTACTGAGTCCAGTTCTGGGCACCGCACTTCAACAAGGATGTGGAAAAACTTGAGAGGGTCCACAGAAGAGCCACCCGTATGATCAGGAACTTGCAAGATAAGCCATACAAGGAGAGGCTGAGGGACTTGGGCCTCTTCAGCCTACAGAAGAGATGGCGGAGAGGGGACTTGCTTTACTGAATAGGCTTTAGATTAAGCATATATACATGTGCGTTCATAAACAAATAAATAAGGATCTCATAACTCAAGCTATACATATGAACTAAACTTATTATGATGGATGAAGATAAAAATTACAAATCAAAGTCATACCTTAACAGCAGTATGCGAACATAAAAATAGAAATATCCCTAAATATCATCATGATGTTTTATATTTGGATATAACATGCATGTTGACATTGTCATTCCATACTTTATCTATTTCTAGGGTTCTGCTTTTTGCTTTCAATAGTTTATTGCAAAGGATCATTTTAGAATTAATAGGTACTAGAATATGTGTTAGTGCATCAGAAAGCTTTGGCAGAGGGAAGTTACATTTGGTTAAATCAGTTACTGCAAGTAAATTTCCCAGCTTTGCCTCAGGAAAGTGAAAATATTTGTCAGTCTGATGATGAATGCATTTAGCATCATTATACAATGAAGGAAAAGCTCAGTATATGTATACACAACCTACAGTTCAAAAGATTCTGCAACAGAAAGCTCATTAATGGAGTTTTAAAATCACATGTATGTAAACCGAATGGAAGTTGAGAAATCCTCCAACTTAGATGAATGCAATGTTTATCCAAACAGAAAGAAAGACCACTAATTCTCATAAATGACTATTTAAGGTTGCATATACTGATTATTTCAAATTTGATCTATTGGATAGAGTTGGAAGCAAAGGCTTGCATGTCTCTACATCTTTATTCTTTTGTACACAGTTTATACAGTGCTGAGAAAAGAGTTTGAGTTTGTTCCTGATCTTTCAGAGTACAGCTATAACATGAACACAAACTGAAATACACATTTCCATTTTTCTGACTTGTGTTCATTGTAATTTGATACAGCAATGAGTTAACCATGAAACCTGTAAGTGCTTTTAAAGTATGGTTGTAATGGCTACACATGTGAACTGCAGTATATGGGGGTCTGGGGTGAGAGGGAGAGCAAGCTCCCTGGATCTTTGCACAAAGGCCAGGCGCAGTCCATGTCCTTGCGTACCTGATGCACAAGAATGAGAATAATTTAACACTCACCATAATGCCAGATTTTCAGAGGGGCAGGGCATGTGGTGATCACAATGACCTTTGGTGTCATGCAGACAAGTGGTACAAGGTAGGCATTACATTGTTCTGGAAATACATCTAGTAAAAAGCAGGGTTGATTTGCATCTTATAGACTAACCAAAGTAAGCATATATATATATATTCCCAGCTTCTTATGAAACGAAGTAAATAACTTAAATGCTGAGTCTAACAGCAATAACTTAAATGCTGTTAGTTTTCCATTCTGGAAAATGGTGGTGGTAGTACTTACTTCATAAAAATGTTATGAGACCTAAGACATTAACGTGTATAATTTGAGATCCCTGCCTAGATGGGGCTACAGATGTGAAAAAAATGATTATTATTAAAACAAAAAGCACTCTTTACTCCTAATGCAAAAGGAGATAAATAGCAAAGGCAGACAAATAGCAATAGAGCAGATACAGCATGACTTCTTAAAATTGCTAAACTTTTTCATTTTTCAGTGATTGAGATCACAGATATTGTTTCATATTTGTAATAATTTAATTCCTTTTTGAAAATGGGCTGCCAGTTATTGAATCAAGCATGAGTATGCTTAGCAGAAACAAAGAAACAAAATATTTAAATACAAAAACGTTAATACTTCTGTAATCTGTAATAATTGTCAAGAACCAGCCAAGAACTGGGGGGAAAAAAAAACATTTGACAGTGTCTGGGCTTAAAGCCATGGATAGTATCCACTGCTTAGAGTGGTATAATTTACAAACTTCTGTCCTTTCAACAACTACTCAGAAAATGAAATTATTAAGTAAATATATAGCTAAAAAACAACAGAGAGAAACAGAACAACTCCCTTACATCACCCAAAGGTGATGACCTCTATAATGGAAAACAATTTGCTATGATCAGTCAGAGGCAGAAGAACATTAAACAAATCGCATAACATAAAAGCTATGAAAAAAAAATTGCATAACATTTTTCTGCACACAGCAAACCTCCTTTCTATTGGCATGTAGATGAAGAGATAAGTCCTAACTTATTTATATCATCCAGGTAAGCAGATTTCACATGAACACACCAAATGCCAATATTATGAGATTACAAAAAAGCAATAAATTACAAGACTTCAGTGCAAGAAGCTGTTAAAACCTTTGACTGCTCAGAAATATACAGAAACTGAGATTTTCAAAAGCAATTTATGATTTTGGAGGCCCAATCTGAGACACCTTAAAGGGGCCTGATTTTCTGAAGGGGCTAAATATGTGCCCTCTGAAAATCTGGTTTTCTGAAAGGGCTAAGTATGTGCCCTTATGGCATCTTCCCTTGAGCACTCAAAAACTGAAGTGCCCCAAAATCACCAGCTGCTTAAGAAAAATCGTAGCCAGAACATCTTCTGAGATGGCTTAGTGTTCTCAGAAATCTCATGACACTAGTGCTTATATAACATCATTCCAAGGCAATATTATCAGTGTGAAACACTAGAGCAGAAATAGGAAGAATGCAGTACTTTTCCCACAGTTACGTCAGGAGACTTAAGAAACTGCTTCTTTATTAAACATATTAGAGTCTCAGCACTGTTTACCTACTGATATCCTTGAAGGAATGAAATACAAAGATGAGGGTGTGAATGCTATCTGCCATATCACCACTTGCAGGCTGCTAGGACAGTTTTATTTGCTTTATAGTAATTCATTGCCAACTCCATACATAAAAGTTAAACAAGCTTTTTTAAATGATAACACTCAAAAGACAGTTTTAGAAAAAAAATAGAAAACAACTTCAAACTCACTGCTTAAAAGGGGTTAGATGGAGGTTACTGAAGAGGGTTCCCAGTTTTTTCCTCACTGCTGTTCCAGTAAATGCAGTGGGCCAGGCTGTGACCTGCTTGGAGGGAGGTGCTGTGTAGCTTTGCCCTGTTTCGAGCTCTGGGGAGGACTCCTGGCTCAGTGAGAACAATCTGTCCTGGAGCTCTGAATTGCACTGTGGCTATGCAGGGCACTGGGAAGTGCCAGCTCAGCAGTTTCTTTTAGGGAGGCAGAAGTCATGTCTCTTCATGTATGTGAAATGCACCCCATCCTCTTTGGGGTGACTTGTACCCATTGCCCCACTGCAGGTGCATTAGAAGAGAGTAATTCCTGAGCTCCTACAGCATAATTCAGCCGCAGACCTCACACAACCTGGTTCCAAACAAAGTTTCCCGTAAGGTCAGGCCCCCTCAAATCTACCCCACCAGCAATCCACGGGGCAACATCTCAGTAGAGTGGCCTGAATAGGTAGACAGAGGTCAGTCCAAATGGAAAGGCTCCTGTTGAAACTCCCAATCTTCTAAGCAAGGTGGAATTTGGTCTGTTTTCTCTGGTGGTGGCAAGTACAACACAAAAAAAAGCTGTATTGAAATGGAGTTATGAAAATATCAGCCACTGATCCAGAAGTTCTCAGCAATTCAGTGGTGCAAGGTCATTCATAATTGCCTCCATCTTTCCCGTTCTCTCTCCAGAGAATAATTACTTCAAGAAACAAAGTCCTGGTTTATTTTACTAAGATCCAGAAATTCCCTGCTTTTATAACAACAAACTTCCCCCCTACTTTGGACTATTGAGTATATTGCCACTGTCAGTTATATACTGTGAAGCTATTAACCCCTACTGTTCTCAGGATTTTGAATAAGGTTAAAAAAGTGTTGAAGAAACAAAAGCAGTCTAACGTTTTTGGAATCAACAAAAAATGAACAGTTCAAATATGCTAAAAATTAACATTTATCTTGTTTGTAAGTTGTAAAAGTATGACCATACTTCAAAAGCATTTAACCAGGATTAAAAATCCAGTAGATGGTTTGCTTCGCTGATACTCTCCACTGGCAAAAGCAATCAGCTAATTATTTGGGGGCATTTCAAATTCAAAGGTGAAAAGGCTTGGTTATTAAAGACTCAGTGCTAAATAGCTGTTTTACTAAGATACTGAGGAATAGGCTTTTGTCTGCGTTATAGTAAGAAACGCTTGGCAAATGATACACAAAGAACAATGCATACAATGAATCCCATCTCTTCCCTGTTTGTGAATTGTCCCCAGGTTGACTGCAATTTTTTGAGCCACATTTGTTATTCAGATTTTTTGGTTAATCACTTTCTGCAGATAATTCTAAGTCTGCAGATTGTTTGGGGGCACTCTGTTGAAAGTATTTGATATTTAGAATTTAAATTGTATAGACTAGCTTGGCAGGACACCTAACGTCAAATGGTATGTTTCTGTCCTGTGACTAAATGACTGTATAACTATTAGAGACAGATTCCACTGCTGAGTTACATGCTTATGTATTTGAAATTCACTTTCAACAACTATTCCTAAAAAATAGATATTGTAATAAGACTATTCCTAATTAGGTGGTGCAAGCTAGAGGTGAACTTGCTCAGAACGAGAAATGCCATCCACACAGCTAAGAGCTTTCAGTCACCTTCTGATTCACCAAACTCTTTTCTGAGGTTCTCAGTGTTTGTATAAGTGGTTTTGCACTTTTAGTTTCTGTCCTAGATTGGAACAGGATGTGCCAAAAAAAAGTTTTTCAAGCATTAGTGATAGGAGCAGGAAGGCCCTCATGAGAAAGGCTGTTATTTGCCTTCTCCTTTTTCCTTATTATTATTTGTTTAGAGTTAGCAGTGTACTTAGTGCTCTAACATACACAAAAAATAAATATAATCTCAGTTTCACAGAACTTACAAACAAAGGCCCAATTCAGCATGGTACTTTAAACACATACCACATTGTAATGACATCCTTAGTTCCAGGGACTTCAATGGGGCTGCTCATGTGCTTAAAGTTAGACATATCTTTAAGTACCTGGCTCAACTAATAGATAGGGAGATGGGGTATGTGCACATGTTTGCAGGACCTAATTTACGATCATGTAGCTTACTTTAAGCCATGGGGCCTGATCTATAATCACACGGTTTATTTAAAGCTGCATGAATGTAGATCGGGTCTTGCTTGGGCAGACATTTACCAATGCCAGGAGCCATGCTGAGAACCCACTAAGTCAGGTGGGCTTGGAGTGGGCTAGCGCATCCGTGGGGGGAGTTGGAAGATCCAGGAGGAATCAGTGGGATTGGGAGGACTGGTAGGTCACAGGGGGGAGGAGGTTCACAGGAGGGGGGTGTCTATCTGGGAGTGGGGTGATCGGGGACTAAAAAAATCTCCCAATCGTGGAAGAGTAGACCCCCAGGGCTCGGGCAAGAGGCTGGGATTTCTGAGCCCTGGGACTGCACTCTGAATGTGTACAGACATTTGTTAGATCAAGCTAACCTATTTCTGATGTAATTTAGTTCACCTGCTCAGGTAAACGAAGTTAGGTTGGGCCAGCCATTTTTTGCCTGATCTTAGCTCCCTGAATGTTTGTGTACATCGGCACTTAGGTCAACCTAACCCTAAAATGAGATACTAGAAGGTGCAGGGAACAAAAGGGAGATATTTGTTCTCATTTGTCTAAATAAGTTGAGTTAAAATGAATTTCTAGTAAACTCTGTGCTTACAAAATGTATAATTCAATTTTGAAGATTCAGTGTTATTTTAGATATGCAACTAGAATTCAGATGACTAGGAGGTGTTAACTGAGTTTTTCAAAATGTACATTTCATTAATGAACATGGAGCCAGAATTATGCTTTTAGTAATTAGTATGTCATAACTGTACCTTAAAATACTTTTTTGGTCCAGAAACACCAAAGCTGTTTAAAAAAAAGCTTTTAATGATTTTCTTAAGAGGTATGTCTCATCATAGATATATTATAGTTAATGAAAGACAACTGGACTTTCATTATAGTTAATGAATGACAACATGAGACACAAAAGAATAAAAAGCATCTAGTGTTAATTCCAGCCTATTCAGATTGGGCAAAAGCAAAACATCAGCTAACATTCGGTTTACTGTTTCTGTAATTTGGATGTTGTATGCCCTCATTACAGCTCTCTTCTCAATGAATATAAGACAGTTTCTGCACTTTGTTTGACCCTGTTGAACTTTGCAACATTGACTTCTCAACACCCCTACTGAAGAAAGCTACTAAATCTTACCAACTATCTCTTTTGTTGTCTCTTGTATTTTCCCAGCCCGTCCTTCCAATCTTACCAAGCCAGTTGAGCTGCACTTTTCACCTTCTCTGTTGACATAAAATAAAGTAATCGCATTTATTTGAATATTCACTGCAGATCTTGTCAACATTTGGGTATATTAGCCGGGAAGATAGTGTTTCAAGAAAATGTCTTAAAACTTTACAACATGGATCTAAATGTTTGCTAAAAGCAAACTAGCCAAATTAAAAACTCAGTTACCGAAGCAGATAAATGTCATTTAGATATGTCATTACTATAAAGAGCCAGGAAAATTAACCATAAAATATTAAGAATAATGCAATTCAGAAATACAGAAGTAAAAAGTGACACCAAAATAATATTGCAAACAAATAATGTAATCCTACATTGTTAATTATATTGTAGTCTGTTGCTCTGAAAATTACTGAGATACCACAAATTCAGCCCGTTGACTTCATTACAGAATAAAATGAGGAAAAAGGAAGAGCATGTTTTCGTTCAAACACAAATAGCTTTTGTTAAGAAACACATATACACACACACATATAAACATATATAAGCACAGGAAGGAAGGAATAAAAATAGACACTGGATTCAGTAGATACAGACACCTGCCTGTGAGTGTGCAACCTTTTGTAACCTTTTCCTTTGTCATATGACTAAGATCTGGAAGTAAAGACTAGTTGTATACTACATCCTTATTAAGTGTATGTGCATAGCTGGCTGCATATGAATATGCATATATGACAATGCAGCTGCATGCATTCATCTACATACCCACAATATACGCAGACTGAGACAGACTTAACATTTCACTAGTCCTGCAGGACATGAATTACATAGTACCTAAAATAAGCTAAGAAATTGTAGATATTCATTTCTGGCCACCTATTCAGGAACAAATGATTATCTTAGGGACAAATTTTGCCCATTTCTTGTACAACCCCTAATAAAACGGCCTTTGACTACAGAGTGCAAAGTGTACCTCTTACAGAGGATGCAATACAGTGCAGCCAGAAGGAAATTAAGATGAAAGCATCTTCTGAAAGAGTAAAAAACAAAGGACATGATCATGATCTGTATCTGTTCTGTAGACAGAAGGCTTCATCTCCATGCCTGTCACTAAAATATCTTTCATAATTGATAAATGTATTAAAAAGGCAAGGGAACAGTGACAAGACAATAAGAATTATTATTTTCCAAGGAAAGCAACAAGAGTGTATTTCCAACAGCTTCTATCCACCCCCATGTTTAGAGTGGACAGAATTTGGACCTACAAGTTTACTTCTGGACACTATGACAAGATCTGAAGAGGTGCCATTTACATCCAAAGAAGGAATGACTGGAGGAGGAGAAGCGATAAGGTACCCTGAGAATCCAAAAGAGAATAAACAGTTTAAAACCTATGATAGATCTCTCTGGAAGGAAAGGATTGCTTTCCCTATAAGAATGACATTGAGAACAGGTTTTTTTAAATGTTTGGATTATAACAGTCCATCGCAGAGATCAACATCCCATAATGAAATTATGTCTTTCTTATTATGCTGAAAATGTGCTCAAATAAGGCTGGTCTGAAAACATGCAAGATGGGCCACATAAATTGTTTGTCTCCTATAAAAATTCAAAAGGCTTGCCAGTTTCATCTTTTTGGGGTTTAATCTTTTAAAAGCATGTTCAGATTATATTCATTTGATTTTAGGGAGATTGTGCTCTAAAATAAATGGTCTGTGCACACACACACTAACACATGTGGAATTCCTTTTCGGTAATCCTCAAAGAGGTTTTTGATTTTATTTCTGATTCACCAAAAAAGCGTCGGCGAGCAAGTGAGATGTGCACAGGGATTTAGATGGCTCCAAGTTCACCACGTACATTTACATAGGAAACATATGGTTATGGGAAAACTTTCCACTTTACCTTAAATGGGTTTCTGAGGTGTTTTCACAGAATCTGATTCTTGAATGGATAAAAAACCTGAGAATCAGAGGGAAATGGCAGCCCAGATAATAAGGTGGCCCATCAACACCATAGCCATAGAAGCTCTGGAGCTTTGAGGGGACTGATCCCACCGGAGCCAGCGAAAGCATTGTAACTTATTTCAGTGGGAGCATAACTGGGTAATAAGGGGAAAACTATCACCCATTTCCAGAGAGATACATATTCCCTGCACTGGAGGGAGGGAGAAGCAGGGAGGAGTGGGGAGGGGGGAATGTATTGCAAACTTCTGCACTTGTGGGAAAAGCCCATGTGATACAGAATGCAGTTATGTAGAGTCCCTTTAATAGCAGTGCCTAGAGACCTTGTGTAGGAGGAGCATGAAGGGACTGAGGGAGGGGCAAAGCTGAGGATCTCTTGATGCTGCACAAGTTCCAAGAGCAGGTAAAGCAACCTGCTCTATCCACAGTGTCGAACAGCTTCTGCAAAGCAAGTCTGCAGCTGGGATTCCACCGTCCAGATCCTGCAGCACTCATTCAGTTACTCAACTCAGGCTCCACGCAGAAGATTTGCCCTTTGTGAAATCACCTGGAGTGTTAAAGGAGCGAGCCTGGAATGTGACATAGTGAAGAAAGTTTCACACTGCTTTCTCATCACAAGCTTTATTGTTGCTTCCAAACTGGTTGCAGGTTTACAACCAGGATGTTTTAGGGACCTTACATACTGATGGCGAAATATTCACCCTGCAGTGCTGCAAAGTGACAAGTAGGCAGTAGTAAAATGAGCCACATCAGCCAAAGCCCACAAGTTTTGCCTCAACGTAGTAAAAATATCCATTATTAGAATTTTGTGATTAACAATCACATATTATAAAGGTACATTAATAATATAAGCTCAGTATTTTATTGCTGCTTTTACGATATGACAGGCAAAACGATGAAAGCTTGTTTAATGCATTCACATAACCATCTACACTGTGGAGATGGCTTACAACACACTTAAACAAAGGACAAAATAAAGGCTGAGGGGGACCCTGCATTTCACCCACCTTCTTTATACTTTCTACCCCACTGCGAAGTCCTTACCGTTCTAAGTATTCTTCTCTACATTTAACCTTGAAAAAAAAATTCTATCGCCCAGCAGCAGGCAAAGGGATGGGAGAATCAGAAAAATGAATGCCAGGATTTGCTGTATTCAAAAGCAACTCCTTCATTAACAGAAACCAGTTTGTACAAAACCAGGAGAATGGGAAAGGCAGTGAGTGGAGAGGTCTCAGTTTCCAGCCCCTGAAGGATTAGTCTTAACTGAATTCAAAATGCACAAAGTTTGCAAAAGCACCATCATTTTGTTTGGCTAAACTCATGCCTGGCAAACCCCTGTCACTTTTTCTTAGCCATCTCCTCCAGCGAGTGGGGAGGGAGTGCAAAGGCAGCAGAAGGAGGCAAGTTACACTGACTCTTTTTAGTCACCCATTTCCAGAGCCACACACGCTCCTTTTACTCCATAGAAACTCCCTTTATACAGATACTAATTTTTGACTCCTAATTTTGGTCTTGTGAAGTTACCTCTTGCAGAGGTAAAGCTGCTCAGATGGAATATGATATGATCAAAAGGTGCAGTCACTTTGGCTGCCCCTAGGAGGAGTATTCTGCAAGCCAACTCAAGCCTTTGCTTTTTCTTTCCAGAGCAGGAAGAATTCCAGGCCAGGCTAGTTTCGTTCAACTTTTCAAGCACTTTTTATCATTCTGTGTGGATTAGTAATCACATTTATCAGCATTCCCAGAAAACACTGTATAATTAAACAACCCTTAGTTTACTCTTTTCCTCTGTTCTCATATGATTGGGTCTTTCAAGCATGACTATCTTGGTGTCTGTTTAGCAGCAGTGTAACAAGGGGTGAGCAATCAAGGCAACACTTAAACGAAGTACAAAAATGGCAGCTGCCACTGCAACCAGCCCAGCCCGCAAGTGTAACCCTGGTTGTTACATCTCTGTGATTTAGCACCTATTCATCTACAACCCTGTTTATACAACCATCAGCATTTTAGGGTTGGTTTTGGGAGCAAACGTTATCCAGCCTGTTTAGACTTGAAGTATTTGCAGAGAAAGGGTAGACTCTCTGCAAGGGTCACCAAGTAGTGCTTGAAATGAGCAACAAATTTAAACATCATGGGTCAAATTTATTTCAAGTGTGACTCCCCTGAAATCTTTGGAATTACTCCAGATGGGAGTTTCGCCCTATTTGATTGATGGAAAGAACCTTAAAGGCAGCATTAGCTTAGGAAGTTGTTAATACAAAGAGCATCTTTGTTTTTCCTTACTGTGTTTGACAAGAGATAACCATATCTTCTGTATCTTATATTTTATAGAACTTGAATAACTTTTGATATACTATTAAACTAAAAGCACAAATTGGGTGCAATGTACATGTAAAATGCTGTGGACATCTGGAGCCTGAGTGCACCTCTATTTACATATGAATGCACAGCAAATGAATTGACTTTGCTCCATATTAGAAGCAGAACTGACACACAACATGCTGCAAGTCCTTCCATTTCAGGGTAAACTGATCCCTCAGAAAGTGAGGGATCACTACTAAGTCTTACCAATGTATCAGTTTTATGATGATGCCCTATTCAACTTCATCCCCAAGAGGTCAAGTACTCAATGCAAACCAGCCCCCTAGTAACCTTTAATAGCACCCATGGGCGCGTTCAGACAAGTGTGCATGTGCCTCTTGCGGCGTCTCAAAGGAGTTTGAGACGCCACAAGATGCACACCAGGAACAAAAAAACCTTTGATCCAGATATCAAAATAAAATCTGGGGGAAAGAAGTGGGACAGGGCACGGTCCCCGACTGTGCCCTGAGGCAACTGGAGGCTTGGGTCCTCCACAGGGACACTCTGGTAGCTGCCCCTTGCACCAGTGCTGCCCCTTGCGCTAGTGCTGCAGCGTGCAAGGCAAGGAGCACTGCAGGCTGCAGCGACCCAAACCCCAGCTCCTTCCTCAGGTAAGTAGGGACTGGGGAGGACTGGGGAGGACTGGAGCCAAGGCTGTGTGCATGGGGGAGACTGGGAGGGAGGAAGACTATGGGCAGGGGGGTGCTTCTTGGGAAGGATAGGTCCCCTGCCTGCCCCTACAAGACCCACCTTGCACTGCCCGCCCCCCCGCCGCTGAGGCTACAGCCCCCCAGGCCCCACAACTCACCTTCCCTGCAGCAACAGCTATGGAGCACTCAGGTCCTGCTGCAGCCAGAGCCCCCAGTGGCATGGTGTGCCCTGGTGGCTCAGAGCCGGCACTGCCTGTGCTGCTCATCCCAGAGCTGGTGCGGCGCAGCACAGGGCCATGCTGCTTCAGGCAGCACTACAGCCACTTGCACTGTCAGCCTGGGCCAGTCCCATGGTGGCAGGACCTGGCTCAGTGCACAGGGACCGCGTATCACACTGAGCTGGGTCCTGCCAGCACTGGGGCTGCTCACACCATCAGGCTAGGCCAGTTCCATAGCGGCAGGACCTGGATGGGTGCAGAGGGACTTCATGTTGCACCCAGCCAGGTCCTGCCATCATGGAACCAGCCCAGCCTGATGGCGGAAGTGGCCCCAGTGCTGCCTGAAGCAGTGTGGCCCCACACCGAGCTGCGCCAGCCCCAAGACAAGCGGCACAGGCAGCGCCAGCTCTGAACCACTGGAGGCTCTGGCTGCAGTGGGCCCTGAGCACCCCTTGGCCACTGCTGTGGAGAAGGTGACTTGTGGGCCATATGGGGGGGTAGGGCCTGTGGGGGGGCTGTAGCCCCAGCTGGGGAGAGAGTGTCCGGGGGGGGAGTGTCCTGGGGGGGCAGCAGGAGGGCTGTAGCCCCAGTGGGGGGCACTATCCATGTGCAGTGGAGAGTCTGCGCCCTGTGGGGGCAGGGGACACATCCCTCCTGAGCAGCCCCCCACACAGTTCTCCCACACCCACAGTTCCCCACATTCCCCCTACCCCGACACACACACCCACCCACCCACATCCCCCCACATCCCTTTCCATCCCACTCCTGCAAACCTTACATCCCCCCATCACACAAACATTGTGCCCAGCTGCCAGACAGGATGAGACCTGCTGGCAGGAGCTGTGGCTGCAGGGGCAGTTGTCCCCACATCCTAGCTAGTGAAGGGGTCAGGGGGAGCTCTAATTGTTCTATGATAAGAAAACCAAAAGCAAACATAAAAACATATAGATATTTAGAATGTTTTTTATTATGATGATAGAGATAGTGGTAGGTTTCCAAAATGCTTTAACATTGCAAATATATCAATAAAACATTGCCTAGCTGCTCGCTCTCTCTTGCTCTCTCTCCCTCTCTCTCACTCTCGTGGTCTTTTGTTTTAATTGCAGAAGAATATGGATTTGGGGGTATTTTAAAAAGGGAATTTGGGATTTTTTTTCCCAAAGAGAATTTTTTCCCAGAGATTTTGTAGTTTTTAAATAGGGACCACTAGAATTCCTGCTAGTGAGGCAGGTGGCAGGACCCAGGCAGAGGAGCCTGCTCCGGGCTGGCACCTAGGACCCAGCTGGAGGTGGCTGACCCCCTGCCACTTGGGCTCATGCTTTGACAATTCAAGGCGGGCCACCACACTGAGAACATCTTCCGGGCAATAACTGCCCAGATGGCAGGGCAGCAGCACACATGGCAGTAGTGCCGCACAGAGCCAACTATGCAGCCACAGCTCAATGGCAACTGCCTCTGCTGCGGCCATGCAGTCCCCATCTGGGTCTGGCAGGCACACAGCCTTGGGGCCACATGCTGTCGCAGGTGGAAGCAGGGCACAGCTATGCAAAAGCCCCCACTGCCAGACTGCTGCAGTGGGTAGAGGGGGTAGGGGCCACTCCAGGTTAGGGCTGCCTCAGCCGGCCAGCTGGCACAAGGGGTAGTGTTCCCAGATACCAATTGGCCAGGCCTCAGAAGCTCCTGAGGACAAGTAGCCCTGAGCTGCTCACCAGGGCAGGTTGTTATATTGCTGGGGCCAGCACAGGTGCTGGTCCCAGGCACTAGCTGCCCCTGGCTGCAGATCCACAAGGAGTTGGGCAGGGTTATTTTGCCCCAAGTGGCACAACTTGCCCCACACCAAAGTGCATTTCCTGGCACGTGCACTGAGGCAAAAATCCCCAGCCCCAATTTGTGCCACTCCTATTGGAGCAGCTGCAAGCGCACATGCCTGGATATGTGGACGCGCCCACTGAGGGCAGCCAGCTTGGAAGAGCTGCTCATGTGTGCACACCTTAGTAAAATCTGGGTAAATTACTTCTGTATTTTCTCACATATAACATGCTCCTGAGTGTAATATGCCCCTTGATGTTGAAAAACAGAATGAAGAAAAAATATTTTTCCAGTGCTAGGCCTCCAGAGTAGGAACTGAGCCTATTTTTCAGCTGACTCACCCTCCCTTTCCTGCCTAACTAAAGTTGAATCCCCAATTGTTGCTGAATACTAGTCTCCATAGGTGGATCTATGATTTTGAAAAGAGTTAAAGAATCTGAGCAAAAGAGATAAAAAGGCTGTGAAAGATCAGAGAGCAAAATTTCCCTAAGAAAGGTAAGCTTGATTAGTGGAACATCAAGACCATTAAAAAGGAGAGAAGGTCATTAACACCTGTAGAGTGTATAATAATGAATCTGTAGAGTGAATTAGGCCAGTTAACTCCCTCAGCTGCCTAAACAGCAATACCGCAGCTGCACTGAGAGGCAGGAATCAAATCAGGGTGCTTCCAAACCCAGACAGAAAAACAGCTTCCCTGCTTAATACACGCACCCCGATTTTGGGGGGAAGGTGTGCATTATATGAGAGAAAATAAGATATATAGTGATATCATGGGTATATTGTGCTATGTGGCTTCATCCTATGCTTGGTAATGGGAATGTCCCTGAGTGCACTAACTCATTATTTTGTTAAATCCAGCTCTGCCAGCAGAAATACTGAGTTGTAGATGGATGTATTTATATACAGATAAGCTCCGAGCCCAAACTCCAAGCAGCAGTGCCTTTTGCCCTTTCTCTTTTCTCTCCTTCCTACCAAAGTCACAACTGATCAAATCTATATGCAGGTAGGAAAGGGAGGGAATAAAAGAAAACCAAGGAGAAGCTAAAATGCCAATATGGAAAGAAGGGACTTAATAACCCAGATGGAAAATCTACCCAAAAGCTGGGGCCAGTTACCCAAGGGGCATATTAACCAGATACCAAAAGATGGAAATTTTCCAATACACACCAAAAATGCACAACAAAACATGCTTGAAATGAAAAACAAAGAATGCTGAGAAAGGAAACTTTTCATGTATGGTATGAGCTGCACAATTCTGGCCTCCTTTTAACTTGTGCCTGAGTCCATGAATGGGGCAAAATGATCCAATTCTTATCTAGAATCTCGATTCCCAGCCCACTGAAAGCATTGGAAAGTTTCCCCTTGGCTTCCATGTGCTTTGGACCAACTGTAGCCCTGGAGTTCCAAAAGTTAAACTCTATGCTGCTTCACTGCTCTGGGAGCATTTCTCATTACAGAAATAAATTCACTACAACCACAGTAGTGTAAAATTCAGGGCTAATCACTTGGGGGTCCAGCATGCCAGAAAACCATGGTGGCTCCAGGTAGGGAATTGTGGTTAACAAAGTAGAAAGGAAGACAACAAAGTGCTCACAAGAATGAGCTGACTCTCCATTTGGAAGCAATAAAAATGAAATTTAGATCTGCTGGAGGGCAAACACCTGTTTTTTCTATCAGGATTTCGATAAATAATTTCCCCCTTTTTTTCTCTTTTTGCTTTGTTTTGGGGGACAGTGGGGGTTTTTTTGCTTTGCTTTTTTGCAGCTTTCACATCACACAATGTGGGGGGAGGGGGGCGCACCTGGGGGGCAGGATGGCAGCAGCGTTGGGGGGGGCTGGGGGGGCTATGGCCCCCCAAAATTCATCTTAGCCCCCCCCATAGCCACCCCTCCCAGAACTGCCTGCCGCCCGCAGAGGTGTGGCACTCCTGGCCCAGCCCTGTGCCTCTGCAAGGCCACATGGGACACAGCCAGGCAGCACCTCCCTGCAGGTAAGTGTAACAGGGCTGGGGCGGGGAGCTAGACCGAGCCACGGGTGGCTCATGGCAGCATGGGAGAGGACTGTCTCAGAGTGACTAAGAGTGGAGGAAGGGGGAGGACTTATGAGGGGAAAGTGCGTGTGTGTGTGTGATCATAGCAGGGAGGGTATGTGTGTGTCTGTGTGTTCATGTGCAGAGAGTGAGTGAGAGTAGAGTGTGCACTTGTGCCTGTGTGCATGCCTGTGCACGTGCACGTGTGTGTGTTTGTGTGCATGTGTGCATGTGGCAAGGGGGCAGGGAGAAGAGGCAGGCATGTGCCCCCTACCCCCAGCCCAATGGGGGTAAGAGGCACATGCTTGCCTCTTCTCCCTGCTCCCCACCACAGAGGGTCCACTCAGCCTCCCCAGCCAGCACCACGAAGGGAAAGGCCCCCCTACCTGCAGCACAGCTGGAGGTGGGAGGAGGGAGCCTCCAATTTTGTGTTTGCCCAGGGCCCCAATAAATCTTAATCTGCCGCTGAGTCATTTAGTACTTGCATACTGCGCAGTGACTGTGCGCCCCTGAACAGCTTTTTAGTGACAATGACTGCGCAGTAGCTTGTTACTACTGTGCAGTAGTGTTGCATTGTGCTTTGTGCCACACAACGCTACTGCGAGGTAATAACAAGCTACTGCACAGTCAGTGTCTCATATAGATGCAGCCACTGTGTACCTAAAACTCTGATTAAGGTCAATGGCCTCAGCACCTCTGAATATGATACTGTATTGTAAGATAGACACCGGACTGCAGTCCATCCTGAGTGCTGGCATTATGGAGTTAGGGTGTGTGCCACAGGGACTGTGCATGGGGGTAGCTGGTTTCATAGAGATGCTTTGTAGGGGTGTGCAAGACAGGCCCTATTGATTCAGATTAGGATTTGACCCGAATCAGGGACAGCTGATTAGCTGATTCAGATCACTGTCCCTGATTCGATTCGGTCAAATCTGAATCTGAAGATTCAATGCTGATTCGGAGAATCAGCGATTCGGACATAAACACAGTTTTAAAAGTTTTTTCTACATACCTTGATGTACCAGGTGCAGCTCATGATTGCTGCAATGCTGGAGTGGATGGAGCATCCCACAGGAGTGCGGGGGGGCCCTCCACATCCTCGGCGGCAAACCCAGAAGTGGACCAGAAGTATTTTCAGTCCATTTATGGGTCTGCTGGGGAGCACGCTGAGGGGCCCCCCAGCATGCTCCCTGGCTCAGCAATTGGCCACAAGGGGACCCCTGGGTGCCCCCCGACCCAGCAGGCACCAGTCACCAAGCCGGGGGGGGGGGTGGCACCAGTGCACTCCCCAGTGGACCCTGAAGTGGACTGGAAGTGCTTCTGGTCCAATTCCAGGTCTGCTGCCAAGTGTGCCACGGAGCCCCCCACGCTTCTGTAGGATGCTCCATCCACCCCAGCATCGTACTCATGAGTCCCTGCTACCTAGAGGCATGTAGGAAAAACATGTAACGCTGTGTCTATGTCCGAATCATCGAATCTCTCCGAATCGATTCAGAGGGTTCCAATTCTATTCAGATTTGGAGATTCAGCCTGATTCAGTGGCCAAATCTGCGCCGAATCAAATCAGGGACCGAAGCTTTGCACAGCCCTAATGCTCTGCTCCCTATTTATGAAAGCGGGTGAGATGGGAAAGAGAAGGCAGAGGAAAGGTAGAGTTCTGACTCCACACCATCATGCACCCATCAAGATAGCTGTTTCAGCCCACCAGACAGCATGGCTTGCAAACTGCAGAAAAATATATTTAGTCTAAAGTCAAGAAGAAGCCAGGGTAGATTTGTACCTTATAGACAAACCAAAGTACTTATAGATATAGACGTGTGTGTGTGTGTATGTGTGTGTGTGTGTGTGTGTGTGTGTAGCACAAGCTTTCATGATGATCATCTGATGAAGTGACCTTCAGTTCAAGAAAGCTTGTGAGATATATATATACACACACACATATATATACACACACATATATACATATATGTACACACCTACTTTAGTTAACCTGTAGACAGCCAATTCAGTTTCCTCCTTTTGCAGTCTCCTCTCAAGCTGTTCCTGATGCAGCATAGCTATGCCGTGCTCCTTATTTTGTGCTAGACTGAAATGTTATGATGTATTCCTTTAGTGTAGAGTCAATGATGTTATCATTGATATTATCACACAGTAGCACAACAGAAGAACATAATACTAGTGTGCAGAATGAGAGAGCAGCAAACTATAAGTGTAAAACATTGTCAGGAAGTATTAGGTTGGTCTCACTTCAGTTTTAACTATGTATACCAATGTTTTGCAAAATCCAAAATGCTTGTCTTTTTTTCCATTGCAAACATTGTAGATTTTATGCTATGTAATATGCAATTCTTGGATTTACTCTTTGTACACATTAACTGGCTTTATTGAGTTAAATACGATAATGTACCTCTTTGTGGTGCTCTTTGATATGAAGCTGCTACATCTGTAATGTGCTGGTACATAGCAGTAAACAACCATTTTGATAATGTTTCCAGTAATGCTTTGACAAAATAAGGGGAGGGGAAAGGAAAATACTACAAAAAAGTAAAGTCAGTTTTAAACATTTTAAAATGAACACAGTATTTATTTATGAATTTTACAAAATATGCTTTCATTTGTGACAAGGCAACAATTCACCAATAATTAAGTTATAATTAATAAATACTGGTACAGGTTGTATGATCTTTGGGACAGGGACCTTTTTTGTTCTCAGTTTTGACTGTATCAAGCACACTGACACCTGGGTGCATGGCTGGTGCTCCCTATGCACACAAGTGGAATACACTTACTATACAATACAAATAAGCAACAGCTCCACAATAACTGATTCCAGCTGACCAACAGCAGCAGCTGAGGTGTAGCTTCTTTTTATATTTGTCTGTAATTTTGCTCAACACGTTTAGTATTACAAAGTTCTATATAGTAAGCTAACTTCTTCCTTATTCTGTTCTCCTCAGAGACATGTTAGCTTCAAAGCACAGATGGGTGATTAACATATGACTGTTGTCGGGCATAAATAACCTAAAAAATACCTAACACAGCTGGAGTCAAGCTCATTCTGAAAACACTGAAAACAATGGGGCAAACATATCCGTACTATGATTTCACTGAAGTCAATGGAGGCTGGTCAGCACTGCTAAAGATCAAGCCACATATTTAGACACTGGAAACATAAGCGTAACATCTAAATAAATAAAAGTTTGAAAATGTTGACCTTAATCTCTGTAATCTTCAATCTCCCTGTTTACAAAATGAGGATAATAAATACTTACCGCAAGAGCTAAATAGTGTGAATATTAATGAACAGAGTACATATTTTGATGCTGTGAAATGTAATGATGTTTATTAACATTTCTCAACTGCAAGGAAATCCTTGGATGGAAGATATTTTGGAAGTGCAAAGTACCGGTATAATAATATCAAGATAGATTTCTAAACTGTGGCATACTTGACAAAGGCAACTGACATTCAAACAACTTATCACTGCAAGAGTACATTTCTGGCCATCACAAATACAGTTTTTGTCTTTGTCATTTTCAACATCAAGCCAGCTGAAATCTGCCACAATATGAGGGATTGTCTTGTTTTGCTATGATCATAGCTTAAAAAAGTATATATGCAAGACTGTTTCTCCTATTTGCTTAGATTTCATATTGTATTTTAACAATTTATTTCATTAGCCCGGTTTTCCTTGATTAGCTTATATAACAAACTAGTTGTGATGCCTGACCCTTCCTAACCTTTTCAAAGAGAAGTTAAAATTCCAGTGAAATCACATACTGTTCTATGCCATTCAGAGGAAACCATCTTTTCAAAAAATATGACAGAAAGTCTTGTAATAACATTTCCTGAGTACAATCTAGGGACCATTTGGGAGGAACAGTATGAAGTCATAGAGGTAGTATTACCTATAAAATGTGTGAAATATTAATAAGGGCAATATTTCTCCATCACCAAAAAAGAGAGAAAAAAATAAAACCCCACAAAGAGATGCATTATAGTATTTAACTAGATAAAGCCAGTTAATGTGTACAAAGAGTAAATCCCAGAACTGCATATTACATAGCATAAACTCTACAATGTGGGTGGAATAACTTTACTGAAATCCACTGTATCCCATTTAATACACACCTCACATGTCGATTTGGTGCTACTTAAAGGATGCTCCATTAAAATACTGCATTTCTTCCTTAAAAGTTTGTTGACATAACAATGGCCATTTCCATTTAGTGATATATTGTACTGAATGACTGACCAGGTGATTCTGTTATATAGATGGTCAATGGATGAGAATGAACTTTGACTCATTTAAATTAAGCCTAATATTTATTGTTACAAGTCTTTAAAGGCACTGAACATGACCTGCCATGTATATGCAATCACGCAATAAATAAAATATTTAAATTAGATCCTATGTTGTTCAAGTGATAAACTAATTCGTTTGAGAATATAAGTGCTTTAGAAGTTTATAGTAAACTGCAACAGATTAAATAAAAATAAGCTTAATGAAAAAAATATAGTTGTAATAATTCAGGTATTTGATGCCAATTATTTAATATAGAAATTTAATTGTAAAAGTACTAATATGCATGACTAATTATCCAGTTACTCTGTGCAAATAAATAAAACTTATTCTGTCAGTTTTAAAGAACCAATCTCTTCTGTTTTCAGATGTTACAGAAACGCATATAATTAATTCATTATCTCCTACGCTTTATTTTTTATTCTGTTAACTAACTTCGCTTAGTTTCCTCAATGTTGTGTCCACAGCAAGTTTCTCTTTCTTGGCTCCCAAGAGGCAGCTGAACAAAATATAATTTACATCTGTTTTGTATATCTGAATTATCCCAGGATCCAGAATGAACAGACATACACCTACTCCAGGATAGCTCACATGCTTGGTGCCTGTTACTGCACCTTACCACTAGGTGGCAGGGGAGCCAGGAATAACCAGTTTGCACTTAGCCAACAACTGTTCCAGGATGGATACAGCAGACAAATTGATGTAACGAAGTCTTTCAGTTTTGCATGGTCTGCCTTCTATTTTTTTACACCAGCATATACCAATTATATTAATGTCTAAAGGCAGAGTAGAATTTGCACCTCATAAATTAACTAAATTTCATATATATAGTATAAGCTTTCATGAACTGGAGCTCTGTGCATGTTCTTTCACAGCATCTGATGAAGTGAGCTCCTGCTCACAAAAGCTTATGCTATATATATAATCTAGTTAGTCAATATGGTAAAAATCTACCCAGCCTGCTGTTTGACTTCAAACTAACACAGCTACTCATGTCTCTCAATGTTTCATCTGACCATGCCAGTGCCCAAGACTGCAGCCAATTACTGCAGAAAATGTTATAAACCTAGATCAGTGGACCTGTCTCAACTGCTTCTGGGTTTTTTTTGTTTTTCAATTTAACATATTAATTGGTTTTATACACCCTGTATTTAAAAATCAAAGTTAAACATTTAGTTTGGGCATATGCAACTTAATATTGTTGAAATAAAAAGTCAAGAAAAATAAGGGAAGGTCAAGCAATAACCCATGCTGACTCTTTTTTGTTGTCCTACATACAGATACAGTTTACCTGTAATCATTTTTAGCATTTTACTTTGTACAGTATTTCTAGAAAGAGCCCTATACCAGTGAATTTTCAGAATCCTCACTGATTTGTAATGCTGTGAAATGTATTGAAACTATATTAACCATTTTCAGTTATTTTCTTAAATAATTATGTGCTACATAAAGTCTGGACCGTGCAGCTGACATAAGCCCTATATTGGGGTACTGCATTAATTGCACTGCTCCAATGTCACATCAGAAATCAAATTTTGGGTCATCCTAGGAGGGCAAAAATCTGTGCCAGCTCCTTATCTGGTACAGATGACTTCCCCTGTGATCTACCTGACACTGGTGCAGATGATACTTCCCCATCCTTTTTACTATGCATATGATGCAGGAAAGGTACTAGCAATCTCAGAGAGGCTGTATTCTCCTCTGTGGTATGGGTGTCTCAAGTAGTTACTGGAAGGAGACATCTAGGAAGAAAGCATCTGTCTACAGCTGTCCAAAGGTAGAAGGGATCTTAGCCTTACTATACCCCTGTAACATTTAAGAAAATAGTCTCTCTCATGTTTCCTAAGAATGCATCAAGCTTAAAGAAAATACACACGTGCACACATGCGAGTGTACCCATACTGTCCTTTCCACCGGAAAGGGATACTGTTCTATGTCCTCAGTGACTTTGGCCAATGTGTGTTCACTGTGTTGGACCTCATCCAGCTATCAAATGCAATACATTATAGAAGATATATGTGTATATGTGATATAAATTTACTCCCATGCAGATACTTGTATTTTGTTTCCCCCTCCCACTATACTCTGCATCCGTAAACACAAAAAGGGACATGAACCAATGCTACAAAATCTTTACAACACTGCCTTTCTCTTTGCTGTAATGATGATGAACACACACTATAATCCTATTTATTTTTTAATCTCACTTAACTCAAGGAACATAAAATGGCTTTACAGGGCATTTATAATAAAAAAAACCCACATTGTGGATCTAATTTTTTAATGTCCTTTAGTTTACAATATACATGTATATTCACATGGACACATTTTTCATATATTTAACCAGTAATAACTTTTATCACCACAATTTTGCTATTGATTGCTTCTTTAACAACAAAATGCATCACAAACAAAAATGAATGAAGCTGTCTAGAAGAAAGTTCTATAGTAGCTTTACTGTCAATTCCCATCATAAATAACCATGACATCATATGAGTCTTATCTACGGGTTGCTGTTACTGATCGATGGCATCACTCTAGTAGTGTAAATAGCTTCTAATGTCCCATCTTCCACCTTCAAATAGGTTCTGATTATTTATGATAGCTGTTAGGTTACAAGTCTGAGCTGTGGTTTGGATTTATTTTCTACTTATAGCTGCTGTGGATTTCAAGTTAGATAGGATTATTTTTTAGTTAAGATGATGAACTGGGATAGAACTGTCATGAAGCCTGGAAAACCTTGGTCTCATTTATTCCCTGTAACAATTTAACCATGAATCCAAAGAGCTTAAAGGCTTTTTATTCAATAATTCAAAACATTAAACACAAAATCTTGGTTACTTTACAACTAGTTGTTCTCAACCTAGTTCAGCGTCCACTAATAAATTTACAATACACACAGTTAAAAAGAAAAAAAAATAATTTATTTTCTCATTGTTATGAAATTACAAAGCACTTTTATCATATTCAGAACTATATAACACAGCCTCGAAAAATTATCATGAAAATTTACCAGCCTTGCAACGAAATTTACTTGTCAGTCCTTCCCCTGGTGATCATGAAAAAACTAATGATATTTTACTCTCTCATTCAAACAAAACCCATTCACCCCCAGGCTAGTAGAAATTTGTAAGGATGATATAATCTATATCTTTCTTATGATAATGAAAGCATGCCTGCCTTACAATGGCAGCTCAAGATTATTTTTAAAATTCTACAGTACACACAGACAGTAAGATTTTTATAATAAAGAAATCTAGCTATACAAATACCACATGGCATGACATTTGGAAACAAATGCAGATATAGATTTTCACTTACCACTCTCATTTAAAACAGAGCAGAGGAGTCAATGACACGTCAACTAATTCATTATTTAAATTTCCGAAGTCATTCAAGTTCTCTTTTCTTGCACTTAGTGAGTGCACTAAGTTGGAGGGAATTCTAGAGGGAATGTGTCATCTTTTCCCACATCAACAATAATTAATAAATGGTTAGTGTTGCACAGATAATTTGTCTAAAGGAAACATCCTGAACAACTGTGGAGAAAAATCAATGAAAATAAAAATACAGTACTGATAAATATTCTCATCCTTCAGTGACCTTCTAAGATGTTTCAGATTTAAGGATTCATCTTGTCATAATCCTTTACTTCCCCTCTTCCGTGATTGATCAGTTAATATTTAACTTCCAGCTGATTACAAGCAATCTATAAAATGTATTTTATTTCACAACAAGAAAAGACTCTTGCTGGAACCCATCCAACGCATTATTTAGTTTCTTTTATGGTGATTTTATGCATATTTTACTGTAACTGGTAAAAATTTCATGGTGGTATTTGGCATGATAACCTGACAATGCAAAGTTATTTGGGCTTGGCCTAAGGAATTCAAAACATGGCACTGGGTGACAAGGCTTTCTTTTCCAATCTAATATTCTACTATTTCCCCACTGAGATTGTTCTGTTTGGCAAAGAGCTGTAGTGGTTTTAAAAGTACGCACTTCTTAGCACTGCCCTATTTCTGTTAAAGAGTAACTACAGCAGTGCCAGTCGCTGGTAAAATCAAAATCCTACACAAAAAAAAGCAAACAAATATCTTTAGAGAGTTCAAAATATAGTTTTAGTCATTACTATAAAAAAGAATGGCAGTTTTCCAGTTGTTAATATTAATTTGGTTTGTCAAAAGTATGTTTTCATGACATCACTGCAGAACATTTTCCTTCCTAACCTCAGTTTATTTTCATTTTGTCCAAGTTTTAATTTGTATTTCTTACGTCTTAGGTAAACTTAAAACCTCAGTGGGGAGAAAGTGGGAATGTGGCTGCTAGGAGCTGACAATAGCTGTTTTGTCACATCTAGGCACTGGTAGCCACTCAGGAAGTGGGGACTAGTCCAGCCAGCTGATGCCAGGGGTGGATGATTTATTGCCTAGTGTCCTCGGTGGCAATTGGACCCCTTCCCGCTGTCACTCATGCCTTGCAAAGATTCTGTCCTAAAGAAGAGGTTCCCCCCTGGTCTAAAGAGATTACAATGCTTGTCATAAAGTGTCCTTTAGTGGAGGGAAACGGGGATGAAAATGGGTAAAGAAAGGAAACAATCAGAAGAGGAGAGAAGATGGATGTTCTGTAACCTTTTCTCAGAGACCCATTTCTTCTACTTTTTCTCCTGTCTTTAGCAGGTTTTTGTTTTGGCTGATGACAATGCGTAATAGCCTGATAAATTGATTTTGTGAGTCCCCTTTCTCATCTCTTGAGAAGACACTAACTCGTTGGGACTTCAGAGGGCTCTCAGAAGCAGGAGACAACAATTAGTTTGTTGGGGATGTCAGAAAGTAGCTTCAAAGTTTTGCCAGGAAAAATCCTTTCTGACAGATCAGTGCTGACAACATTGGCAGCTGCTAGGAATAGCAGAGCTGGAAACTCCCTCTGAATCTCAGGAGCAGGAAAAGATTGCAGCATATTAACTCTGTACAGTGGGTCAGGCTCCAGCGTTGTTACTTTTCACCAAAGCATTTCTGTGAACAACTAAAGCTTTCTACAAGAGGCGGAAACAAACTGAAGAACCTTGTTTCAATCTAAATTCAACTGCTACACTGCTCCTTGTTCAGTCAGAGCAATATGGAACCTTCACCGAGCTGTTCGGTCAAGTCTTTTTGTGGCATTTAACACACATTCATGGGAAAAAAAACAAAAATAAATGACCTTCTACCTAAAATACCTACTGATCTATGACAAACTATTTCAAATGTATTTTTCCTCCTTCAGTAGGCTTTTCACTTGGCATGTCCATTCCCACATACTGTAGAAAAAACCATTTACATGTTTGGCATGTTGTCTAAAACATTCAATTATTTTATTTTTGCTAGAATATAGGAAAGATTGTCATGAACTTCTAAAATCGTCAAAATCTAGTATTAATCTAAATTTGTTGCAACCCATTACAGGAAGAATTGGTCACAAAATGTAATATATAGAAATTCAGAATTATAGGAAATCCCCTAGTCTTATTAATGTGGATGTATAAAATCAACTTTCTTTTTTAAAGAAGAGCACTGCACATCTCACTTTTATTAACAATGTCTAGCTATTAGCATTTCTTTTTCCTGGTGGAAAGGTATTATAGGATTGAATAGAAAATGGAATCTTTTTCCATAATTAGAGGTTCTTTGGGAAGTGGAGTTGACAATAGAATTTAAGAAAATTACATTCCTACGGTAGAATTCTATTGGCTATTTCAAAATGATCTGGAAAAATAAATCATTCTGTATTACATTTTACAGGTTTCCATATTAATTTTTAGCAAATTCTATTACATTTCTCTAGAATCCTACTGCTTTCATTCCTTTTAAATTGCAGATCACATTTTGTTATGGGTTGGAGAACATGTATTGATTTCTTAACACAATTTAAAGCAAAAAAAAAGAAATGTCTGTTTTTTAACAATAGTAAATACTCATTTTTGTAGTATATGTACAATATTGAACACCACGTTTCTCTTCATGCAATAAGTTAGTAGATATGCACATCTTTCTGTCTCCAATTTCCTCCAGCTGCAACCCATTTATTCATTACATTCTTTGATACAAGAAGAGGAACCTGAAATGTTGCACATACTAAGGAAGATGCATCTCATTTCAACTTTGTATACATTATGTTGTGATAAAATAAAGACGGTGTATTAATATAAGCTTGCAAAGTGTTTATCTGTCACCTATTAGCCAATAGGTATATTTAATATAGGATGCTACGTGCATACATTAAAGCCTAGGATGTCTATTTCCTTGATTAATTGCAGTTTGCTTTGAATAACTCATGTCATGTTGCTAGTGATTCTATACAAAGAAATCTTTTATTCAACCGAGGTTATTTTAAAAAGAAGATGAGGGCCATAATGTATTGATATGGAGGTTTAACACAGCCCTCTAAAACTTACAAAGAATGGAAAATGTTATACATTCAGTAGTTGAAGCCAATTTCATGAGACTATAAATTACTTTGCCAAAATATTCATTGGGTGCATTAATATAATTGTAAGGACACAGAACTAGCATAATAAGTGCAGTCTCTTTAGCACTTTTAAAACCATATCAATCCAAATAATACCAAACTGAATTATACTTTCCTAGAAACAGTACAAGAAAATTACACAATCAGTGTACAAGAAAGCATAACTAAATACTAGAATATTTAATAGATAATGTATTTTTGATATGTAAATCCATAATTAATGTTACCAAATACCTAAAGAAACCAAAACTTCAGTCTAACAGAAATTGATCAACTCCTTGGTTTCGGAGGATTTTTTTTTCACTTTATGTGGCAAAAATGCCTTTCCATCGGAACCAGAAATATGTTTTTCTTTCAAAGATACACTGGAACTCAATCATGCCATTAATCAAATAGATAAAACTAGCACTTCAATCACTACAGTTAACAGAGTTCTATTGAGTAACAAAACCTCCTCAGCACACCAGGAGACTTTTAAAATTCAAGCGCTCTAAAACTTAGCAGCACCCCTGAGAGCCACAAATTGAGAGAGATTAATTCTGTGCCCCTGCACCCCTCATTACCAGTAGAGCTGAAGCAGGTCAAATGCAAGTTAATCTCTTAAATTCCACTTTTGTACATGGATGTTAAAGCAGCGATTACTTTTGCACTTTTGTCTTTAGGCTAAAGTGCAGCGCTTTAATAAACCATACCAGGTTTGTGTTGAGTATAATGCCAGTTAAATGCATGAAATAATTTTATATCATAGTGTTGTCCTCCAAAATGATCAGCCTATGCATTACTGCAAATATGCCTAAGAGGTAAGCAACAGCTAAACAACCACTTATCATGAAAATCCCCATCATTATGGTGGAGTTATTAAATGTGAAAGGATTTTAAAATACAAAGTGACCATGTACCAAAGGAATATCATGTTAATGACACAGTAAAAATTTGTCCTCTGAGTGTAAGGATTTAACAAGTTTCCAGTGAGACAAGACTAGCACTGCACTACACACTTATAATAGACTGAATGCATTACAGCACCGTATATGTGAGCAGTTCTAGAAAAACCTAAGCACTCCAGTCTGGATTTCCAGCTCACTTATACCTGTGTAAATCTGAGGTGGCTTCAAAAGTTGACAGACTGCCTGAGATGAAAATCAGATTCTGTGCTCTCAAAAAAAATACTATTTGCAGCTTTCTTCTACTGACATATCACTCCTGCTCCCATACTTTTAAAACAATTTTCCTTTAAACACTATCATGTATATGAAAATCATGGGCTTAATCCTACCCCCATTAAAGCTGGTAGCAAAATGCTGCTTCACGCCAGAGGAAAAAGAGTCTAGCCCTATATATCCATAAGCTATAAGAGTGCCACGTCCTTCTATGGCATTCATCCTAAAGCATTCAAGAGGTTACGGGTCATATACTTTCTTCAGTCCTCATGCATAACTCCTATGGATGCCAATGGGAGTTGCATACATGGAATGGGGACATTATATTTCCCACAGTGGCTCTTTTCCTGCTAATTCATCTTCAGGTGACATTTCTATGGACAGTAGTAATTTTCATGAAAAAGAAAATATTCCAATCTTAAATATAGCAGATTTATGTTAAAACCTAACTTATACTTGCATAATATTGTCAAGGTACCCTCTTATGACTTTTCCATTTTGAATTTCTTGCTGTTTTTCATGTATCTTCACCATACGCAGCTTGTCAGAACTTCAGCTAATTATATCCATTTTCCATATCAGTAATAGGCTACAACTAACTTCAGCTAATTATATCCATTTTCTAAGTCAGTAATAGGCTACAGAAGGTATAGTATGAGAAAATAAGTACGAGACAGTCTGTAAAATACAGACAGGGAGGAGACTTTTTTAACACTAACTCAAAAATCAGACTTTGCACTGTCAAAAATAAATAAATAAATAAATGCTTTCTCCCTTTGACACACACTCCCAAGTCCACAGTGTTTAAACCATTTTTTCTATTAACTCCTATCCTGGGTTAACCCAATAATAAAAATAAGCTATTGAGGAGTATTTGAATATTAAGGTGAAGACCCGGGGGCTTTCTGAAATATTATTTAAGACAGTACAGAGCTGAAATAAGGAGAGTTATAGCACATAACTGCACAATCTTGTGATTTAATACTGTGATTGCTTGTTAACCACTTCTTTGGATTTTTTCAATATCTTTAGAACCAGGCAATAATGACAATTTTTTTGAAGTTAATAAAATTTCACGTGTCTCCTCCATTAATGTGTTTCTATCACTAGCTTCTCAGCCGCATTTGGTAACAATCAAGTTCTTATTTTAAGGAGCCCTAAGATAAGGTATCTGTGAGCTCCACACTTGGGGTAATTGATCACATTTGTTTCCTGTATGTACATCAGGCTCCTTTCTCTCTCAAACTTGGCATGTTTCTCATTACCCTATGCCTTGTTAGCCTAGTAGAAATGTTCTACTGCGGTGAGTGAAAACAGGACGATACTATTACAAACCACATCTAATCGGTGATGGCAGCCCTTCTCTTTCTCTGGGAACTTTAGTACCCTTAATGCTTTTCTGTGGAGCCCTCCTATGGATTGAGGTATGCACTTCTTTGCTCATCAGGTTCAGGGACATTAGTTTTCTGCTCAAGGTTGAATTTTTACTGACTTGTTCTAATTCATAGTGAGATTGCAAGCCCACCAGGATGACAAAGATGTTGATCATATTAAAATTGTTTTCTTCTCCCTCCACTCCCAGTAGTGCAAAAAATTCAGCAAACATATTTTGCCTCTTATGTGAGGCAAGACTAGATATCATATTTGTGGGTTGCATTTCCCTGTGTAAGAATTTTCATTAAAAAATAATCTCACTAATTAATATCTTTAAAAGTAAACATTACATTTTGCCATTGTGAATGGCAAGCTTTAGGAATATCCCAGCCATGCTGCTATCCTCATTATACAGGGTTTATATTGGTATATAGTGGGCCAAAATCTCTGTTGGTGGGAATGGGAAGTCTGTGGAGTTGTGTCTCTTTACATTAGCAGATAATTTGTCCCAATTGATTTTGATGGACTAATTCTGAATATACATCATGGCAAATAACTTGGTTCATTACATTAAAGATATACTCTGGTAGTTTTAATTGCATCCTTTCTTTTCTTTTGCATTCTTCCTTTCCTGTTCCTTTGACAACTAGAGAAGCAAAACTAAAGCACTGACCAGGAAGAGCCACAGACAACTCTCTCCATCCCTAAAGTCAACACTTCTTTAAAAAAAATTTTAGTACACCAGCAGGGAGGATTTTAATAAGGACTTGCTCGTTCTCAGCAAATCACCATCTGTTGCATATAACTACTTTACAAACAGAGCTTGTAGGTAAAGGCCCTAAGGTTAAATCTTACAGGGTGCATTCATATGTGCAATGAATGCACCTGAATTTTCTTCTCAAAAAATTCTAGCACATTAAACTGCACCCCTGCACTCATCTGAACATGCACTCATTGGGAGCAAATTTTCTCCCCATGGAGCAGTTCACTCCAGGGCTGCTCCTGCCCTGTTTTTGCCCCCTTTCAGAAGCCAGGGGGAGTTCCAGACTCCCCTGGGGACAGGGAATGGTCCCAATCTCCACGTGGCCGGAAGGGTTGTCCCAGCATCCAGGACTGCTGCATTCCAGCCACATGGAGATTGGGTCCTGACCTGATCTCGGTGTGGTTGGGATGCAGCAGTCCCAGCTGCCGGGACAGTTCTCCCGGCCATGTGGGTATCAGGACAGGTCACAATCCCCATGTGGCAGGGTGACAGATACCCCTGCAGCCAGCACAGTTTGCCCCAGCATTGGGGCTTAGCCAAGCAATAGCAGGCCCCCTGTTGCCTGGGGTCAGAAACATCTGCTCCTGGTCAGCATCTACACATGTGCTACTGTGCAGTAGCTAATACACTATTAATCTAGTACGTGTATTTCCTGGTATTTGCAAATGGTGCATTAGCCTAATTTACTGCACTGTAAGTCCTGTGCACATGTAGATAGTGATGCTTTACTGCTTTTAAATTAATCTAATGCAAAGTAAAGCATCTTGTGCAGATGTGTAGAACATTTTCCTGAATCTAAAACTATCTGAGTTAAACCAAATATTATTCTGGATTGCCTACTGTTTCAATGCTTCAGAAAGTAAGTATTTTAACAGAATGACCCACTGTACAATAAGTGATAAAATTGCAAATGAAAGCAAACAAATTGTTGAGCATACGAAGATATTTATGGTTATATTGAAAAGGGACCTAGTAAAATAATGCAAATCCACATGTTTCTGTATATACATCTTTCTCATTCTATGCATACATGCTATAAAGTATGTATTCAGTGCAAGGTTTGTACAGCTCACTGTAATCTATCTAAATCTGTCCTCTTACTATTGCTCAGACATCTTGCTTTAACCATCTAGAGAACGTCACACATTGTCAATGTATCATAGGTAAAAGCTTTTGAAGATCTACTACTCTTCTTTTGGCCTAATAAGGTCAGCGACCTTTCAAGATCTACTATTTCCTGTTCTATCATTATCCTTAGATGTACATCAGCTACCTCTCAGTTTTCTTCATCCCTTCAATGCATCAGCCCTTCCACTGGGCATTGCCTAATTAGGAACTTAATTTCCTTTCCCTGGAAGAGTTTTTTTGATAATGGAAAGATCCTATTCACCCCTGAATCACATTCCTATAATTTCCTGCTTAGTGGTGTCTTCAGATATGTTAATTAGTCTTCATGGTGGCAACTGTCACAAAAAATACAATGGACAAAATGTTTACCATTCGATGGAAAGAAGCATGAGACGGTGACAAGCAGACCCAGAACTCATGCAGGTCTGACAAAGGTGGGAAGGAGTTTGCAGACAAATGGAAAGGCCAGAGGTCATGGCACTGATACCATGTAAAACCCAATCTGCTATGAATTCTGGCACAAAGAGAGTTCCTCTGTACTTCTCCCTAAGGGCCAAATCCAAAATCCCATGAAACTGGTCCGTGCTTCTTTCTTACTGTCCAAGAACAGCAGCTCAGAATTCATGTTGCCATGTGTCCTAATGCCCCATGTGTGCTCTGTGACTCACTCAAGTGAATTTACAGAGTGCAACGTGGAAGTCAATGTTACTGCCACAAATGCAGTTGGTTCTAAGAAAACTTGATATATCAAATGGTTCCTTCCCTTTGTAGATTATGCTCATTCTCTGACCCTATGTGACCACTCCCTAGGATTTCTCATATGAAGGGTTTCCATTGACTCAGACGGATCAACATACAGAAAGTATCTTTGTGGTTCAGTCAAATTATACAATGAAGCAGGGATGAGAGAGGTGAGAAAGATGACTCTGTTTTTGCTTTCAAGCTTTGAAACCACATAAAAATAATTTCAAGCATAAATGTAGAAAATCTTGGTATTACACTGATAGCTACTTATTTGCACATGTGGAGTTATGTTTTGTGGGCCAAATTTTGAGTTTGATTTTTGTTAAATGGTTCATAACATTTTGAAACAATAACCGTTACTATATTTTTCAGTAATTCATGCAACTAGACATCCTGTACACTCTCTATCCCAAATTGCTGTATGCTTTTAAACAGGTGCTGTATTTCTTCCAGGGTAATGCAGTATTTAATACAAAATGAGTCAACTATATAGTTCATAGTGTCAAACTTATAGCTGACTGTAACTTAATTAAAGTCAGTAAAACTATACCTGGGACAAATCTGGCTTCTAGATACACAAGCACAGTTTAAAGGTGGTCTTCACTCCCATTGGCCATAGAAATGACACCGAAACTGAAAACTATTTAAAAGGGGTTTTAGCCTAAAGTATTTTTAAGCAAGATTGAAGATTCTTTCTTGAGAGAAGGCTCCATTGCAAGGAAAGAAATGGCAAAGTTAGGGAAACAGTGATCAAGGAGAGCTAAGAGTGAGTCTTTGGTTTAAAAAAAAAAAAAAAAAAACCCTAGCTGAGTAGTAAAATATGGCTGGACCTCAGCAAAGTGCCTAGAAAGACTCGCAAACCACAACAAAACAATATAGGTGTGCTGCAGAACAGCCTGATGTTAACAGCTTCACCAAGAATTTATTCCTCAAACTGTAAAGTGTTCTCATGACAGACATGCTATGCAAGCAGCTAAACAAAGGAAGGACCCCAAATTCCTGTTCTTCCAATATACCAGTTCCATCATGTGCAGTAAGATCACACAGATAAGACAGAGACTTGATCACACAGTGCGATGCAACCTCTTTGCAGTGCTTCCCCACCGGAACCTAGTTGTGAGACGCACTGATATTGAGGATAGCGGCTTCTCTGCCAAACCCCACTCGCTGGTGTCAAGGCGGTGTATGTGGCAAAGCCTGAAGGCTGCTTTAACTTAAACTAGAAACCAGTTCTTCACCCAGCAGCCCTGAGGGAACAGGTAATGCAACATTTACGTCTCCTTTGAATCCCTCTCTCCTGGTTCTCTGCTGTGCGTTCCTTGGACCTACCCAGGTAAGACCTAGTGCCATCTTACCTCAGTTCAGCCCCCTGCATTACAATGAGCCTTTCACGCTGAAGTTATAAACTCAACTTGTTAGAAACTGTTGCTTGTTCAGAAGCCCAACTAAGCATATGCAGAACTTGTTTTTTCTATTAAATTATTTCTTGTGTATTTGTATCTTCTAAAAATCCAAGAGGAACAAATTCATATTTATGAATTTACAGCCTGCAGCATTCAACGCTGAGTCCCAGCTGACCCAGGAAGTATTTGAAACCTCTAGTTTAGGGTACATGCAGATGTTCACCCAACCCAAGCAAGCAGCTTGCTTTAAGCCACATGAACACAGATCAGGAGTGGATTATGCATATGTCCGTCAGTGCTGAGACCCAGATCTAAGTAACTTGGGGTTGGAAGAGAGGCAGGTGGGATCAGAAGTTGGGGGGAGCAGGCTAGCAGGTCCAGGGGGAGAAGGGGGTTGGCAGGATCATCTGCAGGGGCTTTGGTGAGTCCACAGGCAGTTGTCCGGGTGGTAGGGAGTCAGGGGGATAAAAATAGTCAAGTCAAGGTGGGGGGAGGTAGGAAGAGGGCAGCCCCAGGGCTGGGCTTTCCCAGCTCCAGGGCTGCACTCTGAACATGTGGCCTAACCCGTTCCCAATGTTAGGCCTAACATGTTGGCCTAACCCGTTCCCAATCTAACTTAGTTCACCTCTTCAGGTGAACTAATTTAGGTTGGGCCAATCTTTTTTTTTGCCGTATCTTACTTCCCTGAACATCTGTTAATTCGATCTAAGTGTAACATCTGCACGTACCCTTAGTTTAGCTTTCTATACCCAGATCTTCAAAATAGGCCTGTTGTTAACTTATACTTCTAAAATATTTTAGTTTCTTTTTTTCCTACTGAACTATAATGTTTCCCTCCACAAAAACTGAAGGAGTGGGAATGTGTCCCCTATTGATGGTAACTAGTGCCGTTAAGCATAGTTGTATGCATGCTTATGTGCCTGTTTGTGCTGCTTTTTTCCCCTTCCCCCTCATCCCCCTTAGCTTGGTCTTGAGATTCCAGTTACTCTGCAAACAAGCCCCAAGAGACACACAATTACACTCCCCTGGAGACTGACCCCTTATAGTGCCCACCTGTAGCCAAACCCAGATAGCATCCCAGTGCAATGAATTAGCACTCTAAGCTGATTAGAGCAGCTCTGCACAACTCTATTTTATTGACACAATGAAGAGAGGACAGAAAAGGGCCTGAAATGAGAAAATCATTTCCATGCTGACTGAATTAAAAGAACAAAAGAGCTCCTTGCAATCGCAGCATTCAATTTGTCGGAAAAAAAGGAAGCCACTTAATAGATCACAATAGATCTGAGCAGACAGATGAAATTTAAAACTTCAGCATGAGTGCGATTAGCAGCTAAACATATTCTAAATCATTTCCTCCATATGCATAATTTGGTTTGATTGTTTAGCTGTGCGTTTTGCAGAAACACTGTGTAAGATGTTATCTTCTAAATGTCTGCATTTCATTTTTCGCACACTGATTCATTGTATGGTAATACATTTGGTTACAACATAAATTGGTCTAAAACTGATACTGGCTACATTTTCCTTTCACCTCTGGTTTGAGAAGTGAATTAATATAGCTTAATATATGGAAATGAATAATACAATATCATCTTATTCAAAAGTAGAGTTAAATTGATTATAAATCATGCGCAATATTCCACACTGCTTAAAAGAGAATGAACAGACTGTGACTCCATATGCTAGTAAAATATATTGTTTGTGCCACAATAAACAGCCCTCTCATTAAATTTAGGTTTAAGCTAACAGTAATAAGACAAAAGAATACAGACTATTAAAGGGGTTCCTGGGACTGATACATATTATTATTTGCAAAACAGATATTCAATTTACTTTGAGAGATTCAAATCAAAAGTCACTTGCCTGTATCAGGGTTTTTTGTTTTGTTTTGTTTTTGTGTTTTTTTCCCCTAATCAGGAAATATACTCCTAAAATAAATCTGTGAAATAAATGGGAAAGATCAGTATTTTGTGCTCCCTAACCTCTGATTTTATAAAAGCCTGAATTAGATACAATGCTGGTTCAAAACACAAAATTAATTGTAAGCTTCACAGTATCTTTCTTTCCTGAGTCTTAACATTCTCATGAAAATTAAATATTCTTAAAAAAGAAAAGTGTGGGCCCAATCCAGCAAACATGAATGCGTAGGTGTAATATTACTCAGAGTCCTTTTGACTTAATATTTTTAAGGATCAATGGAGGATACAGTCCTTAATTTGCTATGTGAACTAAAAAAAGTCGCTTCATATTTAAGTGCAATATTTATTCACTGATGGATGGAAAAAACAATTAATTTTCTGTTTATTGATTCAGAACATCTGAAACTTCTGAATAATAATTGTCCTGACATATACATATGTATGTATGTCAAATATGTTAACATATTTAAACCCAATTCACTTTTAATTTTTTTCTTCATTTGTAAAAGCTCACCTGTTCTTTTAAAAATTCAATGAAATATTTAAACTAAATAAAACCAAAAGGAGAAATTACAATTGCTTTCAAAAATGTTTTAAGTGGTATGCTTCTAAGGGGAAAGTTCACATGAGTTTTAGTGGGATTTATTTCAGCTAACTGGCATTACTGATTTGACTAAGTGTTTTACCAGGGTAAATAACCAAATCATTCAAAGGATGATTGACACAGTATGATATGTTTAACAGCCTTACCATGAATGCTTAAGATATACTTTGGGTTTAGAAATTTTACTGATACCGATGTAGCAGTCAAATATTTTAGGTGATGATTTTACTTTGACAAAAATGTACAAGGTTAAGTATCTGAATCATTTGAAGAATGACAAACTAGAAAGGTTACTGTAACAGAATCAATTTTTTTTAAACTGATTGAGCTAGAAGTTTTATATAAAAAAGCATGTATAAAGCTTTGGGATATTTTAACAAAATCAACGTAGTGTAACTTTGCTGACAGCTTGTCACATTTCACTGACTGTCTGTCTGGGATACTGTGATAACATCTGCATTCACTCAGTATGAGAGCTTAGCATAAGACAAAAAAGTAGGCCCTGCCACATAATGTTCCATCATTCTGTCAGTTTTGACATGTCATCTGAATTTTTTGAATCACTAAACACTTTTGGGACTCTGGTCCTTATTATCTTTCCTTAGTTTCTATACTCACTCTGCAATGCTGAAAAATGTAAAATGTGCAAACAAGGTAGTGGACGGCCCAGGCTTTTTGTCGTCTAATCCTTAGGCCCTCATTCATGCTCACTGTTAATCTCTTAAGACATTATAAAACTGTTAGACAAAGAAATGTGAATACCTCTGCTTCTCTGCAGAATGGGAGGAAACCAAGGAAAATCTGGATCATGCTAAGCTTTTCTTTTCACCACAAAAATGGTAACTTAAACCTGTTGCATCAAATTATTTATAATTCCCAACACTATAGCACTTTTTTTTTTCTGGAGAACAAGCAATAGCAATATCTTAGGAGGGGCAATGCTACGACAGAATTTTCAAGATGCATCAAATGTATTTGCTACATGTAAAAAAAATAATACAAAACCCGTCAGAAAACTGGCAAATTGGTTTTAATCCCTCTACTCTTTAAGGCTTGGCAGGGCATGATATACAGTTAGCAGTCTTGTCAGGAGTGCTTCAGTTGTATGTTAAAGAATTTTTCTGATACCCAAGGAAACAGGGTTGGACTAACGCAGGTTTTTTTGGATCCTGGCTTTAGGCTGATAGGGAGCTCCGTTAGGCTAGGAGGGGACCCACAAAGTTTGGATTGAAGGTTCCACGGAAAGGGCTGGGGAACTTTTTCAGGACAGGATGCCAGACATGCCACGAGCACTTTCACAAAGGAGTGGATTTTTGTAGGAGGCTTTTGGACTGGATTGGACCAGGGCCCCATTTAGTCTTAATCCGGCACTGCTTGGAACCTCCAGCTACGTTAGATCATCATTTCCCTCTTCTCAACTCTCAACGCTGTGGGGAACATTAGCATGCGTACAATAGCTAGTCAAGCACCCATTCTAACCTATTCAAACACACGATTCAAGCCCATTAAAATCACATCAAAAAATGATACTGTTGCAATCAGCTAGATTTTATTCAGTACTGCTTTGCTGAAAACCAGTATTTTTTTCTCTTTAAGCCTGAAAAAGCAGCCATAATAAAGGATACTGGGTGCAGTTAGCAAAATATTTCAAAGGAGTAGGACCAGCATCTATATCTAAACTTAAGCAGAACTTATTCTTTTCTGCTCAGTTCTCACACCTTTGGTCACACATTTGCGAAAAATAGCTAACTTTTTTAACAGTTTAGTGAATATGCACCCCATGACAAAATTCTTGTAAATTAAATATTTGGAGAGGAAAACACAAAATAATTATTAATTTGGAAAAAAAATACAGCAAGGCCTTCTCTACACACAGAGAATTACAGCTTTTTAAATTAAGGTGCAATTTTAAACTGATGCAAAAAACTACATCAGAAATCATACTTCTGTTGGTACCAAGTTTATTTTAAGATGTTTAAGAATAAATTAAAGAAAAATCAACATAATTCACTCTCAAACCACTGTATACTCAGAAAGTCACATTGGTTCATCCAAACTCGTTTAGACAATCCATTTTAATTACCGCTTGGTGAGAGGGCAGTAGGACAGGCCGTACGAGGAGAGACTAAAGGACCTGAACCTGTTCAGCCTCAGCAAGAGGAGGCTGAGGCGGGACCTGGTGGCTGCCTACAAACTCATCAGGGGAGATCAACAGCAAATAGGCAGAGCTCTTTTCTCCCCAGCACTATCGGGGGCGACAAGGAACAATGATCATAAGCTGATGGAGAATAGGTTTAGGTTAGAGATCAGATGGCAATATTTTACAGTTAGGGTGGCCAAAATCTGGAACCAGTTTTCCAGGGTAGTGGTCTTCACCCCTACCTTGGGCAAATTCAAGAGGAGGTTGGATGATCACCTGTCTGGGGTCTTGTGAACCCAGCATTCATTCCTGCCTGTGGCAGGGGTCAGGCTAGATGATCTGTTCAGGTCCCTCCTGACCCTAGCTACTATGAAACTATAAACCACTGCAAATTGATGTATGGACAAGGCAACGGTAAAAAGGCAACAATAAAAGGATTACTCTTATATCTCTCTTTGTGATCACACATGAAATTAAAAAAGATGATAGCACTTAATAAAAGGGCTATTTGATGTTTTAGGGAAAATGTATATATGTACTTGTGCATGCATCCACATGTTGTTATATATGTAAAATAGAGAGTAGCTGGAAATTATATACAAATATCATGCATACATATTTATATATGTACGTAAATACATAATCAGTTATACCTCTTTTATCACCATACTATGGACATAATTATTAAGCATAAAACCTAACTGAAATCATACAAGTTATAAGTAAAATTGGTGTCAAGATGTGGGTTTCTGTGCAGTTACAAAATGCTTTGGCAAGCTGTTACATTCATTAAATATTATTTACTTTGGGTTTAAGACAAAATTATCAAACTTGGATGCCTAAATATAGGCATCTAAAATCAATACTTAGGATCCAAAATAGACAGCCCATTATAGATTACTGCAGAGTGACAACAGCTCTCCCTGAAGGAGATGTCAAGAGCATTACTCACTAAGCATTACTCACTCAATAAGTCCTACTCAATAGGACTGTGCGAAGCTTTGGTCCCTGATTCAATTCAGTGGAGATTCGGCCTGATTTGGTGGCCAAATCTCCAAATCCAAATCGAATCAGAGGGCCCTTTAATCTCTGAATTGAATCGGAACCCTCTGAATTGATTTAGAGAGATTTGGAGAGATTTGACATAGAGACAGCTTTATACGGTTTTTCTACATACCTCTAGGTAGCAGGGGCTCATGAAAGCTGCGATGGTAGGGTAGATGGAGCATCCCACAGGTGTGCAAGGGGCTCCCCAGTGCACTGGGCAGCAGACCTGGAAGTGGACCAGAAGCAATTCCGGTCCACTTCCAGGTCTGCCAGGGAGCACGCTGACACCACAGCCCTCCCCCTCCACCCCCCATGCCGCCCCCAGCTGAGTGACTGGTGCCTCCTGGGTTGGGAGAGCACCCAGGGTCCCCCTGCAGCTGATCGCTAAGCCGGTGAGGGGGGGGTGGGGGCCAGCGTGCTCCCCAGCAGACCTAGAAGCGGACCGGAAGTATTTCTGGTCCACTTCCCGGTTCGCTGCCAAGCACATGGAGGGCCCCCCTGCACTCCTGTGGGACTCTCCATCCGTCCCAGCATCGCAGCAATCACGAGCCGTGCCTACTACCTCAAAGTATGTAGAAAAAACTTTTAAAGCTGTGTCTATGGCCGAATCCCTGATTCTCTGAATCAGCATCGAATCTTCAGATTCAGATTCGGCTGAATCGAATCAGGGGCAGTGATCCGAATCAACAAACTGAATCACTGTTCCCTTTGCACACCACTACTACTCAATGTGAGTAAGAGAGATGGAATTAAGTCCTTACCTCTTCCTCTGCCTCACCTAGGCAATATTCCCTGTGGAATTCAACATCAGTGGAAGGGGAAGGATGGACTTTTATGGCTGAGTAAAACCCAAAACTGACTTTTTCCTTTGAAAAAAAGGTAACCAAATACACTTTTATAAGTACATGAGAGGGCCCAGTTCTGCCTGAGGCTGGTCTCCAGCATTGTGCTGAACATGTCTAGCTTCCAGTCATTTCAGGGGGTTCATTTCAGGTAAAGAAGGAAGTGGCACATCTAGACCTCACAAAAGAGCGGTGAGCCAGGAAGTTTGGGTGTTACATTGGAGTCCTGTCATTTAGTTTATTGGGGGAAGTAAGAAACAGGCAAGATCAGAGCCTCACTGGGACAAGGAGCTTAAAACTAATGCAGTCCCTATTTATGGAGAAAGATACTTCATGATTGATGAGCAAGAAGAGACTCACAGTAGCAAGTTGTAGAGGAATCAAGTGAAGACCAGAGGTGTTAGGTACAGGAGACCATAGAAGCCAGCACAAGAGATGACCCAGGCTGCCTACATTAGGGCTTTGGTAACAGGAATGTGGCTTTTGCAGTTACAAATTCATCTGCTTGCAGTATTGCTGGTCACTTAAAGTTCCTGTGGAAAATGTGGCTCTAACTACCATATGTGGTCAAAGGTTTATAACTGCTTTTTCTGAACTTTTTGCACGCTGGATGTTTTATCCACTACCAAAGGTAAGTTTACATTTTTGCATCTAATCAGTACTGCTTCCTTATTTTTAAATACAAAGAGATTTCACAAAATCTCATGAAAAACATAACAGGGCTGAATCTTCAAACTGGAAATCTGGAGGCAAAGTGGTATATTCTCATCCTATCACATGGACAGCTAAGTGAGTCATTCACTGCAGATCATGCTGGGCCACACCATGCCACCATTGAAAACAAACATATATTAGGGAAATGTTGAACATGCTAGATCGGAGAAGAGGCGGCATTTTGTTAATAGCAGGCTTGCTATTCAGAGATGTAGAAAATTAATTTTAAATAAAACCTAGATAAATAAGCAGATTTATGAGTCTATATGTGTTTGAAGTGATATTATAGTTATGGATATTGCCCAAAAAGAAAGAATGGCTAAATGATAGGACTCCAATGTAACATGTAACAGCTCATGAAAAGTAAAAGTAAGCCTGCGTGTTTCATGCATACTGCCAGTATATTTCACTAGGTTAAGACCAAGAACAACACTTAGGGAAACCCACGATCCACAAGAGCCCCTTTATACTATAGGCTTCACCTGATGAAATGCTTTGCCTCTTGTGGAATCTTTTACGTCTTTCCATGATAGCTCCTATGACTACACTTTAAAAGGGCTATTTAATATGGGCATTTTTTCCAAATGAACATGTATTGTATGGACCAAATTTAATAAAATCACATACAAATATGCCAGATTATGACAACCCACACCTCCCGCCTGTGTGTGCCACCTACTGTTCAGTTAGGAAACACGACAGCAGTCACATCAATAAAACTTCATATTAATATTCTCTGGGGTGGAAATACTCTTATTAGCCAAGGTTTGCCCTTTTTTTCCATTCTTTATTCCAATTAGGTATGTTTTTGGAAAACTCAGACAACCAGAGCTTATTCTCCAGGCCCTAAATTTAGTGAGTTCTGTATAGGACCAAATGCCCAGATTTCAGTAGTGCTGTTCCAGTGCTGACTCGAATGATAAATTTCAGCCTTGTCTCTTGTGAAGCACGTGTGTTCGTGTTGGTTACATGTTCCCATGTACTAACCGCACAAGACAGCTCTTCATTTGTTTCTCTTTAGGGATGACACTCTCTTCTCCCAGCATACATGCTCTATCTCTCTACTGCTTGTTGAGTCATCAAGGCACACCTTTGTTTCATTTAGTATGCAATTTTCACCTCTGACCCAAGAAACTAGTCTTAGGCTTCCTGAACTTTATTGCCTGTTAATAGACTGCTGGCTCTCTTTTCAGCAGTAATAGAAATGGTGGAGAGACATTTAATTGAAAAGACTCACAAAGCTAGATTCTGAAAGGCAAAGTCAGTCAGGTTTTAAAAAACAATCCAGAAATAATATGTTTGAGGAGCTTTTGATTTTCTTTACAAGTTTGTGCCTCTTTATACAAATAAGAAAGACATCATTGATTTAATTATCTTCCTAAGGAACAATAGCATAATACTCTGAATGGTGCTAAATGATTGATTTGGTCATTCATCTTCTGCTAACAACTATCTACACATTTTGTTTCTTTTTAGTCTTCAGACTCATGACATTAGCAGCAATATCACGGAGCACTCCTGGGCTTTCATAAAACACCCACAGATGCTCTTTCCTGCCCACTATTTAAGGACACATGGTTATAATTTTGTGTGTATTTCTTTGTCATAGATTACTTTTAGCTACATCTGTTCAATTAAAATAAAAAAGCACAACACTGCTAGAGTCCAGTGGCTTTATATCAAAGGTAGCTTTTTAATGAAATGGAGATCTTTAATTTTAAGTGTTCTGATGAGTAAAAGATACCTTTATTTTTTTTTAAGAAGTTGTCTGTTTTGTGAATAGTTAGGAAAGGACATTATTATAACATAAGGATATTATTACACATAGAAAGGCATTATTAAAAATGATTTATTATCCTGTGTTATGAAACTTATAGGAAAAGTCTGATAATATATTAAACTTGTTTATTACGGACTTCATATAATTTTTGAATAATGCAGCTTTTTCTTTTGACAAGAGTAATAAACTCTGCCGGTATAGACATACGTTGATTATCCCAAGTCAACTGTATTGCTTAAAGAAACATGCCCAAACAATCAGCTTTTGACAGCTGCATCTCCTGTTATTTACAATAGCCATCACAGTAATAACTCACCATTTCTATATTAATAAGGCAGTGAAATTTATTATGATGGTATTGAAAAGTTATTAAGTACTTCATCCCAAGTGACAAAGTACCACAGCACTGTCACTATCCAAAAGCAGTTGCCCATCCATCACCAAGCTTTCCAGATGGTCCTGCATCTTTATCGCTCCCAGGTTGGTGACATCACCTGTTCACCCACTCAAAATTGATGATGAAAGCAAACAGATCTATCTTACTTACATTTACCAAATCAATTTAATTTTACAGGCCATGGCTTAGTGACATATTGACTGTTTTCCTTAATGGCATCTACTGTACTTAATGCAAGGAACTCATCTTTGAATCCTGGCTTGCATAATGTGTCATCTCATAATAAATTTTTGTATAACATATTTACTTAATGGGAAGAATTATGATTGCTTGTCAGTTCTTTTATTAATATAATTATCATTCCCTTTTCTTCCTCATGATATTATCTTTCTAAGGAGCCAAAACGTTTTTCCTGATTGTCATCTTTTAAGAGGACCTTTGATTTGGTATTAAGACCAGATTTCATTAAGTGTTCAGAATATGGCAAATCCCCTCCAACTACAAGTTCTCTTTCAGCTTTCACCTTACTTTAAAATTACAAAATACTGCTGAAGTCAATGGAGATTTACCTGAGTCATGTAAATAATGAGTAAATGATGTTAATTCCATTTTGCGGGAGAATTTTAACAGGTGAAGCTAAAATATCCTAAGGTTCCCCTTGTTCTTCTCAGAGTCTATGGAGAAGGCAACAATGAGTTTTAGTCCTCAACTGCATCTCAGAGACGGGGTTTACCCCACACATTCCGTTAGGGTGCATCTACATGAGATACTTTACTGCATATTAGACTAATCTAATGCACAGTAAAGCATCACTGTCTACACATGCGCAGCATTTACTGTACAGTAGATTAGTCAAATGCGCCATTTCCTACTACCTGTAGATACAGGTACTAGAAATCGGAGCATTAAACTAATACGATGAAGCACATGTGTAGACGCTGACTGAGAGAAAATTGCAGGGGGCCACAGGGAGTGGGGAGAGCAGTCCTGGCTTGACAGGTCCTGATTTCCATGTGGCTAGGAGGCAGGTGCCCAGAAGTTGGGACAGCTCTCCCAGACACGCTGAGAACAGAACAGGTCCCAAATTCCACAGTGCTGGTAGGCAGTTGCCCAGAAGCTGGAACAGCTCTCCCCAACCCTCTGGAAATCAGGACCAATTCCTGTACCCCCTGCCAACCTGGGGCTAGCACCTGGGGGAGCCTGGAGCTCCCCCGGGCTGCTACAGGGAGGCAGAGCAGGGCAGGAGCAGCCCTAGACTGAACTACTCCCATGAGAGCAAATTTGCTCCTGATGGGCACACGTTGAGATGCGTGTAGTTTAATATGCCTGAATTTTCTGCAAAGAAAATTCAGGTAAATCAATTGCACATGTAGACACAACCTTTGATTCTTTACTTCCACTGCACTTTTCTCAGCCTGGTTTAAATTAAAGCCTCATCACCCCAGGAAGATACCTATCCGCCTAATTCCACCTCCTCCTGGTTTATGGATCCAAGGTTCTATGTAGAGGTGTGTACAGATTCAGAGACATAAAAGGCTTCAGATTCAGAGACATAAAAGTGCTACAAAGGTTAAACTCCTGTTCTACATAAGCATGGATTTTTCTCAGCATGTATAGTCACTCCAGTATGGAGTCTGGGGATGGAAATGGTTGATCTGTGTGCAAAAAGCTCTTGGGATTTAATCCTTTGAGGGCCAAGGTACAGAAGAATCTCCCTCTTGTTTAGAAAACTAGAAGATTGCATTCATTTCCTTAGAATGACACTTTTTAAAAACTTAATATGGTAAACTTTATATTAAAACAACAGAGCATCTTTTGAAGTCCTTAATTATATTTTTCACTGAAGCCACTTGGAGTGTTGCCTTTTCAGGTAAGTCTACAAGAGAATCATAGAATCGTAGAAAATTAGGGCCAGTAGGGACCTCAGGAAGTCATCTACTCCAAAGCAGGACCCCTAGTCAAAGCAGGACCAGCCCCAACTAGATCATCCCAGCCAAAGTTTTGTCTAGCCGGGTCTTGAAAACCTCCAAGGATGGAGCTTCCACCACCTCTCTGGGTAACCTGTTCCAGTGTTTTACTATCCTCCTTGTGAGAAAATTCTTCCTAATATCTACCCTAAACTTCCCTTGCTGCAACTTGAGACCATTGATCCTTGTTCTATCATCTGCCGCCACTGAGAATAGTCTAGCTCCATCCTCTTTTTGAACCCCACTTTAGGTAGTTGAAGGATGCTATTAAAACCTCTCTCATTCTTCTCTTCTCTAGACTAAAAAAGCCCAGTTCCCGCAGCCTGACCTCATAAGTCACATGCCCCTGTCCCCTCACCATTTTTGACCACTGGTGGACTCTCTCCAATTTATCCACATCCTTGCCCAGAAGTTGGGACAGCTCTCCCAGACACGCTGAGAACAGAACAGGTCCCAAATTCCACAGTGCTGGTAGGCAGTTGCCCAGAAGCTGGAACAGCTCTCCCCAAGACCTCTTGGCAACACTCCTACCAATGCAGCCCAGTATGCCATTTGCCTTCTTGGCAACAAAGGTACACTGTTGGCTCATATTCAGCTTATTGTCCCGTGTAACCCCCAGGTCCTCTTTTGCAGAGCTACTGCCCAGCCAGTCAGGCCCCAGCCTGTCCTCGTGCATGGGATTGTTTCATCCTAAGTGCAGGACTTTGTACTTGTCCTTGTTGAACCTCATGAGATTCCTTTTGGCCCAATCCTCTAATCTGTCTAGGTCACTCTGAATCCTAACCCTACCCTCCAGCATATCTACTACTCCCCCCGGCTTGATGTCATCTGCAAACTTGCTAAGGGTGCACTCTATCCCATCTTCCAGGTCGTTGATGAAGACACTGAACAAAACTGGCCCCAGGACTGACCCTTGGAGCATTCCACTTAATACCGGTTGCCAACTAGCAGATTGGCTGATTACTACTCTCTGAGCCCGATGTTCCAGCCAATTTTCTATCTACCTTACAGCCCATCCATCCAGCCCGTACTGCCTTAGCTTGCCTGCAAGAATGTTGTGGGAGACCGTATCAAAAACCTTGCTAAAATCAAGGTACATCACATCCACCAGTCTCTCTCCATCCACAGAGCCAGTCACTTCATCATAGAAGGCAATCAGGTTGGTCAGGCACGACTTGCCTCTGGTGAATCCATGCTGACTGTTCCTAATCACCTTTTTCTCCTCCAAGTACTTAGAAATGGATACCTTGAGGATCTTCTCCACGATTTTTCCAGGGACTGAGGTAAGGGCAACTGGTCTGTAGTTCCCTAGATCCTCCTTTTTCCCTTTCTTAAATATGGGCACTAACAAAGATCAGGCATCAATGAGAAATTAGGCCATGAGCTGGACCTTTGCTCGGTCATGTTAACCGGAGATACCCCCCACCCTCAGAGAGACCAAGAGATTGGCAACCTACAATATGGTGCTGCTTTCCACCTTCTACACACCTACTTCTTCTAGATCAAAAGAGTTAATGGATCAACACCTCTCCAGAAGAACCTTCATACTGCAAAGTGAATATAACTAGAACTGAACTATTTACAGTATTATCTGAGTATTTTTTCATGATCATCACTGTGCTAGATGAGGACTCGTATTCTTCAACCTATAGTTACATTAGGTAGATGCCTGGCAGAGAGAAAAATAGATATCTGGCACTGGTGACTCTACCTCTACCAACTATATTGTTGCACTATGAATGCATCAATCTTTAGAATTATATTTTACTCATGAAAAATCTACCTTCCTGTCTGGCAGTGTCCAAATTAGTCACGTCCTCACCACAGGGTAAAGATGCAAAGAGAAAGATTTAGACTGGCAGCATTGCCAGACATTACAAATAACATCTTTTCTGCAGGAAATTCAGTGAAAGTCCCCTCACACGTAATCACAGTAGTCAGCATGTATGACGGTTTTGATCCTGGCCCTTATCCAGAAAAGCAGTTAATCACATGCTTAAAGTTAAGCACATAAGTAATCTTGCTGGTAAATCCCTACTTAAGATCATTGTTGCCTCAGGACCACACTGGTCTGCACCTAGCAAGACTGAGCTCTTACTTGGACAAAATAACACCTAAATAGTGGGAAAAAGGAAAACAAATTGCTGTCAACTACAGCTACCAAAAATGTATTATATGGTCACCTGATATTCAAGGACAGGATAGAGGTACAATCATGATGGACAGGGCATCCCCTCCTATTGTAAGCTTTTCCACATAGCCACATGATGTAAATCCTGTTTCTTGAGAGCAATGTCCAGAAGCAATAAGACCTTTTTTCTTTCTTTTTGTCTACTGTAAAGATGTATATGACCAGTTTCTACTTCTCTAACATAAAATTAACTTCTGTTGAGTTACTACAGAGTTCCTACAGTGTACATCAGACTCTGGCTTGTAGCAAACTACACTGAGACAAACCATCAGCTCCATTAACACCAGCCACCAAAAAAATCTGTCTTCCAGCAATGACATTCATTCAGCACCAATCTCAGCCAGATTTGATTGTGTGACCTATACGTGATCTTCTATGTATATAAATGCCAATCCCTGGAGTCATCAAATTCCCTGAAAATATAATGTGCTTAATATGGCAGAAGAATTGGAAATACCTATTTCACTCTAATCGCACAAGCTGCCGTTTCAAACTGCTTAAAAAATTGTCAGCTGCTTTATGTGACTGACCTCAATGTTTGCGTAATTTGTCAGGAACAGCATGGTGATAGTCTTAAACTGTACTGGTCACATGCCAGGTAATTAAAAACCTTGTGACTGGAGAAAGGAAAGCGCTTCTCTTTTCAATGTTTTGGCCAAGGTTTTCCAAAATAGGTCCCTAGAGTTAGGCCTTTAAATACATATTCAGCTCCTATGTGAGTACCTAATAGTTCCCATTGCTCTTTTTGACACTTTTTGGATGCAAATATTGAGGAGTCTACATATGAATTTAATAAAATACTTTTAGGCTCCAAATTTGAAAATCTAGATCCATATGATCTGTAACTCTTATGTTATTTCAAATATAAAGTTATGTCAAGGGTGCTTAGAGCTCTGGATGGCCTTACCCATGCCATTATTAAAGACTAAAATCTATTGAGGTACAGCTTTCTGTCTGACCACTCCAGACCTCATAGGTTACAACTGGAATCCTTTAACTTCTGACAAGTTTTTAAGAAACTATTTAGCTTACCAAACAGCCATACTTCAAAGGTATGGATGGATAGGTAACTTCATACCCTTCTATGTTTCAGTCAGAAGCGATCCAAATTTAAATTCATTGACCATCAGGATGTAGAAATGTAAAGATGAGACTGTGGCTTTATGATGTAAGGAAGTCTTTTTATGCTAAAAGGGTACAGACAGTTTGCAATTCAGCAGCCCATCTGCTTAAGTGCCTTGTTTAATGGAAATGGACTTAAGTAGGCCCTTCGGTCCTTTGTTGTACTGCATCTGAGTGCCCAGACCCACTTAAAAAGAAGTATATGTCAGAAGTGGACTGGCCAAGTTTGCCGATGACACCAAACTTTGGGGTAAAGCGTCCACACCTGAGGACAGGAGGGCAATCCAGGCTGACCTTGACAGGCTCAAGAAATGGGCAGATGAGAACCTCATGGCATTTAACACCGAAAAATGCAAGGTTCTCCACCTTGGGAGGAAAAACCCGCAGCATGCTTATAGGCTCAGCAGTGCTATGCTGGCTAGAACTACAGACGAATAGGACTTGGGGATCATGACTGACCACAAGAGGAACATGAGCCTTCAATGTGATGCTGCAGTTAGTAAAGCAATCAAAACACTGGCTTGCATCCATAGATGCTTGTCAAGCAAATTCCAGGGCATCATTGTCCCATTGTACTCAGCCTTGGTGAGGTCGCAGCTGGAGTACTGCATCCAGTTTTGGGCTCCACAATTCATAAAGGACGTGGAGAAGTTTGAGAGAGTCCAGGAGAGCCAAGCACATGATCAGAGGTCAGGAAAACAGACCTTATTATGAGAGGCTGAGAGCTATGGGACTCTTCAGCCTGGAAAAACGCAGGCTCAGGGGTGATATGGTGGCCACCTATAAGCTTATCAGGGGTACTCATCAGGATCTGGGGGAATGTCTGTTCAAGGGATGACACGATTGAATGGTCATAAACTCTATAAAAGGCAAAATTCCTAGAGAAAGACTTAAAGTCTGATTCTCTAAAAATTCCTATTGACTCAGGATACATGCACGCTGCCGATAAAGGTGTGATTGCAGCACAGGTACACAGAGTCTTCTGGCTTAAACTAGCTGGTGTGGAAAATGATAGCAGAGAAGACACAGCAGCACAGAGTTCAGAACAGCAACTTTTACAAGCCCCCTGGGGACCCTGACTTTGTACTCGGGTTGCTAGCATATGCTGATGCCTGTAACACTGGATCTTTAAACCTGTTGTTACCGAGGTAATTAGAATAAAACTAGTCTAGATATACCTATTCATGCTGCAATTATATCTTCAGCTGCAATGTAGGCATAACCTAAATAGATGCAAGACCTAAACGATTTTTTTGACTCACACCAGATTAGAATCTCCACTGATACCCATAGAGGGACTTCTAATTAACACCAGTAAGTGGGCCAGACACTTTCTTCCATTGTCTTAAAAGCAGATTCTGTTCTGATAGCTCTAACGTGTCAGCCCTCTAGCCCTTCTCAAATTAAAGATATTTTTCCATATTGCTATTGAAAGCTACATATAGCTTCAGTTAATCACTTACCCTTTAAACAGTATTGTTCTTCTCCCAGAACTCACCAAGTCCCCTCTGGAGTCCAGATATAATAAACTTTGTTTACATTTTGTAATACAATTAAAGATTAAATGTCACCATCTTAAACCAGATTCAACATTGTTAAAAATATATCTTTTTAAAATGTCTTTGAGCATCAGATCAATTTATCCTCTGTCAAACCTGAAAGGCTTCTCAGCCTTCATATCATGGAAGAAAACAGTATATTCTGTTGGATAATATCTAAAACTATATTTTACCTTCTGTTACAAGTTAGATCTAGACAGCTTCATCGGTCCTCCCTCTACCTTCCTGCTACTAAAAGCACGTTTTACGAAAAACAGGATCCAGAACTCCTATAGCTGAATATTCCCATAAACATCACATTTAGCTAACATTTCCAATCAGAGATCTGAATTCAAATGCTCAGCATACTGCAGATGTGTCTATTTGCTTCAGTTCTCTGTTTAAGGGTTCATTTTTGAGTACTCTCCAACTTTGCTTTCCACAAAAAAGCATAAACTAGGATGAAACCACTACATTTGTGCTTCTTTTTTTGTTTGTGTTTAAAAAAATACTGACACCCTTTAAAAGCTTGTTTTCTTTGTTGATTAAGAAGCAGTCCATTTTCCCTTTGTAAACAGTCACTGAGACACAGTTACTTGGCCCCAACAGACGACTGGACTAAAACCAAATGACAAACTGCAGAAAAGCTTGACCTCTACCCTTGTCCAGTGACCCCTTGTTCGATTTGTACTTTAGTTCACCAATACCTGATTAGATCATGCTCAGCTTTAGACCCAGAAAATGAGATAACATTCAAATTTATGGCTTTTCATTTACACTGGCCTATGGCACTCTAATCATGACCCAAGCACAACTACATCACAACAAATGCTCTTTGTACCACAGTGCATTTTATAGTTCAGATATCTCAATGGACGTGATGGACATTATTTTTAGGACTTACTTAGGCAAAACTCAGCATTGACATTAGTATGGAGTTTTGCCAGTTGGAAGCATGTGGAAGCAGGCCCTGTGAACTGCCTAGGCCTCTTGCATAAGTGGAGTCAAATACTTACAGTATTAGTTACATAGCTGCAAACTTACAGTGGCAGCTTCTTCAACTTTCACCCTCTGCTATGTGAGATGGACTCAAGTCACAACATTTGGATCCAAGTCACCAGTGCCCTGAAGATCCAGGGATACTCTAACTGAGGTTCTTAAACTCAGCCTATTCTAAAGATAGCATCCCTTTCCAAAATGCAGATCCAAAGCTAAATTTGGATTTTAGTAAATATTGCTTTCTGAAGTGTCTGGAGGGGGCCATATTTGGAGTTCCCTCACTTATTAACACTAAACAGTTATAAAGAAGGAACACATCTTGGAGTCCTAAAAGAAAAAGCTGTAATATTTACCTCCACAGCATTGTAAAACACAAAGGACAATATCCAGATGGTTTTTTTTCAAGAACTACTAATATAGCTTCTATTTTTCCCCTCACTATAGCATTTGTATCATAATATAAACAACATACTTTAATAAAAAATCTATAAGTTACAGAAAAAGCTTTGCTGTTGCTATCTTTATACTATAATCCAATTATTTTGCTTTAATTGCAAAAGGCAGCAGGTTTATGAACAGAAAAAAACAATTTCTCAAGACAAAAGATGTCCTGACAATAATTGCAGAAGGATCCTTTCATAGGTACAACATATACAAAAACTAAGCAATGTTGTAGGGTTGCTATGTACGTTACTGGTGCATGTATCCTATGAGATTCAAAAGGAGAAGATGAATGCATTACATAGATTTACATGGAAAGAGAACCCAGATATGACGAAACATCAGCTTTTGCCTATGAAACCAATGATCCTAGTATTTATAACAGGAATCCCTCCGCTAACAGAACAGTAGTAGCTGTTTTACACCACCATTGTGCAACAGCAGAATGATCTGTGGCAGGCTTGCTGGTGGCAGCCGGGCTTGACTGTTTGAGCCAGATGGCTCAGGCCAATTGGTACTGGCATTCCCCTTCCCCACCAATCAGGAGAAGGTAGGAGAGAGGATTGCTCTGCCCTGACCTAGGAGCGAAGTGAAGAAGAGGACCTGAGGGGGAACTAACCCCTCAGGCTTTCCCATTGGTCTATTCCCAATCTGGGGGCGGAGCCTACATGCCCAGCACATGGGCAGCTTCAAAGAGGTACAACGAAGGCAGAGCTGCAGAAGAGGTGGTGGAGCTGACCAGCGGGGCGGAGCAGTTGCCCCAGAAGTGCCCTGAAGATGCCTCTAGCGAGCGGGAAGCAGCAAGTGGCTGCATCCCAGCACCGCCGTGGTGGAAGCCGCTGGCGGTGGTGCACAGAGGGTCTGGGGAGTAAACGGGACCTCGGTGGCTGCACAAGGCAGCACAGGCCCCCAGCCTGTATGAGGCAGGAGCCCTCGGTGCACAGATTGGTGCAGAGGGCTGGTACAGCTGAAGGGACCACCAGAGCTGCATAAGGCAGTGCAGGTCCCCATCCCTGCATGAGGCAGGTGCCCCTTTGGTGCACGGGCAGTGTACAGGGCGGAGAGCCAAGGGTAGCTGACAAGACACCGTGGCTGCATGAGGCAGCGCAAGTCCCCATCCCTGCACGAGGCAGGTGCCCCTTCGATGCACAGGGTGGTGCATGGGGCTGAGAGAGGGCTGACAGGCCCAGTGGCCGCATGAGGCAGCTTGGGCATTTCTGTAGCAAGCGGCGACCAGACAGCTCGACCACCCTAGCGAGGGAGGACGCTCTGCATCCAGCCCCCAAATAGAGATGAATCTAGCCCACCAAAGCTGCTGGGGGTCATGCGTTACCCAGAAAGTGGATTTCCACAGGGGAGAAGGGGCCCTCCCCATTTCGGGAAGGGAAAGCCCTGACAGGAACGATTCACCCTTGCATACAGAGAGGAATCTAGGGCCCCTGTTTGTTAAGGATGGTTTCACAGTTACGGGCCCCCTCCTAGCCAGGAGACCTAGGAGAGGGAGATGGTGTTCCAGGGGTAACAGGATCCTTCCCCTGGCACCATTTCTTCTTTGGGCACAGCTGCTCTGCCATTGTCATGTTCTGGTTCCTTGTGTCATTGGGATTCTTGTAACCTTGCGTCCTTATTGTTGTATTATGAGAGGATTGTAAGATGTTCTATTTAGTCTGCTACTCGGGTCTGCTAGTGCAGCCTCGACTCTGTATCTGAATGCACTGCATTGGTTATCTTTATGCATTTGTATCTCATTTGATGTAATCTCACTGTGTATGTTCAGTTATTGTCCCATCACTGCCAGATTTTCCTTTTGTTGATTTGTTGTCTAACCTGTGTTTTATCATTTGAGTGTTCCTTTGCCTCCTGCCTGGAGGGCTGTCAAGGGCAGGGGCTGCATACTAACTAGAAGGCCACAGAGGATTAAGGCCTGTGCCTGAGTTCAGGGTTAATAGGAGTTATTGTCTTTGTAAAGCTGTATTTGTAAATAACACGTGTATATGTATATATGTGTATACATTTATGTTTATAAGTTTTATATTATACTGTACAATTAAATTGTAAATAGTTAAGTTCACTGGGTGTCCTTGGTCTTTGCTCTGCTCTGTAAGGCAAGGAGGCGAGCTGGCCTGCAGATAGGCAGTCACATTCCCACAGCATCCACTGACATCCCTTCAATTGGAGAGGGGGTACCATCTGCGTACCACCTGGATTACAGATCCATTTTCCCTTGAAGCCACACACATGACCTTAATTACTCCCCAACTTAACAAAGATGTATCCAAATGCATTAAAATCAAATAGGGGGAAAATTACAATGCTGACAGCATCATAATCAGTACAATTCACAATACATGGGATCCCACAATACTGAGGGACCATTATGGTAGAAGATTTAAAAAAAAATTCTGGAAAGTAGAGTGGGCTCAGTCCTTCTTCCATGAAAACAATGTGCAGACTTCCATTTGATTTCCAGGTGAGCAGGTCTGAGCTCAATATGTACGGCTAAGTATCAGTTCACAAGACAAGTCATGGATTTGGGATATCAATGCCAAATTTGTGATAAGAGACAAGAGCTGAATCAGTTGGGCTCACAGAGAACACCAAGGAAACTGTTGCAAAATGAAATGGATTTATGCTCTATGTAACCTTTACCTATTTTGATTTTTGTGTTAACTAAGAACTGGAAGAAAATCCACAAAACTAGCTATTTTTCCTACCAGACTGAGCAATACAAAAGAAGTGGTAACCTTCACTCTAAGTATCCTAGACTTGGTTTGTTTTAAAAATTGTGAAGCTGCCAATTACTTTTCTCTCTCCACTGTAATAAACACATTCATGTTACTGCCTGGAAGAAATGTATTTGCCACTCACCCTTTCTATTCTCTTTGGTAGCTGGAAGCATTTGCAGGTGAATGGTCAATTTTGTGGAGCGACTTTATTGTTGACTTTGTGCAATTTTTCTTTCCATACTTTCTATCTATTCTAGTTTTACGGCATAATTTGAGAGAGACCCTCTTTTCAGTTTTCCCAAATGAATACACTTGTTCAAATGAAGTGAATATTACAGTGTGGAAATGATTCCACATCTGAGTTTCCAGTTTCTGTTGTTAGCAAAAACCACATTAACTCTTTTGCCTAAAAGGGTTTTGAAATAAACAACTAGCCACATTGCTAGCAAGTAGTGTCTAATTTAAAGATAGGTTACCATGACCAAAAAGCAAAGAATCCATTCCTTAACAGGTATAAGTCAATAGAAGTATCTTTTTATTTCACTAGTGGTATCTTTTTATAATCTGATTTATACCAGCTGAGGATTTGGCTCACAACATATTTGTTTTCAAGTAAATTCAATTCAGATTTGAGGTAGAGTGACACCACTTTTTTTTTTCAAACTTCCATTATCAATACATAACCTTAATTGTGATGTGGCTAGAAGACAGTTTTTACGACTTTTTAGTGACTTGTTCAAAGAATAAAGATTTCTTCCCAGTAATTATATTCCACCAACTTCTGCTCATTTTATAGATTTCTGCCATGTCTTTAATTCCTCTTGACACTTTTCTGTCATATTGTCACAGGTCTCTCAGGGGTTGAAACAACTGGATACAAAATTTGGAATGAACTTACTGAATATTTTCTAACGATCCACAGCAAACCCAATGTTTATTATCCACTCTATCTTTTGAGGCTATTCTATACAGTATGACTTCATTTGGTCTCAGTAAGTAAAACTCCTTGTTCACCAAATATCAGTCAGGACTCAGGAGAGCCATACAAAACTAAACGCTTCTTTCCCACTTATCAAAAAGCCTGCTGTCCCAATGAAAAAGAAAAATGGAAAATTGGGATTGTATTATATTTTTAGTACGCATCTTTAAACTAGGAATAAAAAAGTGAATGCAAGAATGGTTTTTACATCACATCAGATCAACTCTGGGAAAACACATGATTTCCTTCAATCTAGATTTTTTATCTGTGCTATAGGAATCTAGACAATGTACAGTACTGGAGGAGGTGACGGGCCCAGCTAGTCCAACTCCTGATGCAAGCAAACTGAAAAAACATGCCTTGGAAAAGCAGAGCAAGGACCTCAACAGACACACACGTGGCTCGGTGTCATTTACATCAGTCTGCATACCAATGAAAATGACTCCAGGATCAGGAATAGACAGACATGCAGCTATCACAGGACTGTTCACACTTTTGGCAACCCTCCTGTGACTCACTGTTAGCCGGTGGGGAGTCAGGTAATAGCATCTTTGCTTTTATCAAATGGCAAACTATGGACATGGACAGACAACATATGCACCAGCACTGTAATGTTCCATAAATAAAGTTACCCCAGTTTAAGAGTCTGCATGCTCTGTCCTCCATTTTTTCACATTGGCATAGTGATGACTGTACCAGCATAAATGTTAACATCTGTTCATGTCCTAAGAAAGCATAACACACCTAGACAAGTGGTCAGTGCTGCAGTTAGATGGAAATTTCCCT
>NW_005841911.1:3524024-3528931 GCF_000455745.1 Alligator sinensis
AAAGGACAAGATTCAGTGTTTATTAAAAGCTATTGACTGGGCAAAAAAAAAAGGAGTGAGATGGGCACAAAAAGTCATGATCCATGTACTCACCAGGCTACAAGGGCTGCTAGTGGAGACCATTGCTGGCTATTCCAAAGAGGGAACCAACAAGAAGCTGGGGCCGTGGCCCAACCATTCTTATCACCCGCAGTGCTTCCCAAGCTCAGAGTAGAGCACAAGAGCTAACTTCAGACTTGGAAGCTTGGATGTGCACAGTCCATCCTGAGGGTCTCTTGAAGGCCTTCATGAGGGACAGGGCTTCTCAGAGCTCTTTCCAAGTCCCTTTCAATGTGCGCTGTGCCAAGGGGTGCATGTGCGCATGCGGGGATATATTCCAGCTGCCTCCACATCTCATGGATCAGTGTCCCACAGCTTCAAAATGGCTGTGGGGGTGCTTTAACTAAAGGTCATCAAACGAGCTTTAGTTAAAGCACCCCCACTGCCATTTTGAAGTATGGGGATACTGATACACGAGACGCTGTGGGCTCTTTAATTACAGCAGCTCTCAGATCTGCTCTAATTAAAGCACCCCTCCACACACACCCCTGAAGCACGTGTAAAAACACCCTATGAGTTTGAGGACCCAATCCTGCTTTCATCAAAATTAATGGCAACATTCCCATTTGCTTAAACGGAAGCTGGTGACTTACGGCCTTATTACACATTGCACTCTGAGCTGCTCAAATGTTGATGAGTGTTAGTACTAGCTAGCTCAAGTTTGGAGTAGTCACAGCTTGAAGCTGTGACTACTCCTTCTCTAACTGCCCCCACCCTGCAGAGCTATGACTTACCACCAAAGGGCTGGCAAGCAGCGGCCTGACCAGAGACTACAGATGTGAGTTGCCACTACAGGACTGGTAGACCAGAACAGGCCCCTGTCCTGGTTCTAGGTGGGGATGTGTGAAAGATCTAGGGGGTAGGCAGGAACATGAAGCTCGGAGGCAGAGATGGGGGTGGGTAATGAAATGGGAGGTGGAAAGGAAATGAGAATGGTGACAGTGTGGTGAAATGAAGTCAGCCACTGAAGGAGAAAATATTTAGATAGGGTTTTTCAACCTTTTTTGACCTTCCAAAATACCCCCAGGGGTACAAATACCCCCAATTGAAAACCCCTGTATTAAGAAACTAAAAAAAAAATGAAAAAGAAATAAAGAGGAAGTAAATTAAAGAGTTTAATGAATAGGGATTTTGGATTAGGGTGTGGGGGGGAGGGGGTGCTGGTCATCCTGGGGTGGCGAGGTGGGAATGGTGAGGAAAGGTGGTTTTGCGGGGGAGCTACCACCCCTGCCCCAGGACAGAAGCCCCAGCTCATGGGGACCAGATCTGGCCCTCTACCTTGTTCCCCTTCCCCCCCACCCCCGAACCCACTCATGGGCCTGCCCATGCCCTGTGACCTGGCTAGCTGGGATGTGCTCTGCAGGTTGTTTGCATGGGGTTGCACCCCCGGGGATGGGATGATAACACTCCTGGGGCTGGGAAGGGGGTTGGCTTGGTGGGCAGTAGAGTTCAGGAGGTGGGAAGTCAGTTCACATGGAACAGGAGGGTGGGGGAGGGGACACTGCACCCGGGGATGCTGGAGGACTGCAACTTGGGTGACTCATCTGTGGGGAGTGGCCACACATTAATGGAACTCAAGCTAGGTAACACAGATCAGAGATAAACCTGCCCTGGAGTGGTTAACTTTAAGCTGCCTAAAGTGTGCTTTAAACTAGTTTTAGGTGTTAATATGTGGACAATCCAGGGATTAAGAGCTCCAGATGGTGCCTAAAATTAATGTGTAACAAGGGCCTTAGGTGCCTAAGTGTGACTCTATTCCATTGTGTTCAAGTACATAGAATTTCATTAATGTATCTATTTTCATAATATGTTGCCATCTTATCCTTAAGACTAAGTCATAATAAAGCTGCAAGGAGAAGACAGATTCACCCATCTTTAATATTAACAGTTTTTCAAGGACTTAAACAGGATGGAATTGGATTGCATTTAGCCATCTAATAGGTGGAACAGGATCTGGCCCTATAATTTTCTGCAGCAGTAACTAAGCAAAGCAACAATACTCTATAAGCCATTCTCTGCCTTCAAGAGAAAGCAGTGAATCAGATAGTCAAACTTCCCAATTCTTTTAAAACAAGTTGCCTAGTTACAACTCCCTCTATCACGTCCATATTATATTGCAAAGTCTTGTGAGAGAAAAATGTAAATGCCATAGAAAAGTTGAGATAAATCACTGCTTCCTCTTCCCTGGGAAAGAGGGGACACCTACATCAAAAGGCCCGGTCTGCCAGTCCTAATGCATGCAAAATGATCACACAGTTCAACTGGGTAGCCCTACAGCTCTGCATATCCACCTGAGTTTGTAAATCAAGAAGACATTAAACAGACTGAAAGGATTTAAAGTTTCTTACCTCCCAACCATAACTGGGATCCTTAAGGGCTGGCCTCTGCTCTCCAACATATGGCCCAAATTTTTCACCTACTTCAATCTTCCTTTTGGTCCATATCCCTAATCCTGCTCCAGGAATGTTTGATTCTCGCAGTTCAAACTCTGATGGAATGGGAATGTCATCGGGAATGTATATAGGAGCCTTGTAAGGAGAGCTCTCCTTCGGTGTGAATTCTTCATTAGATGTTGCTGGAGAAGATGGCTCTTGGACACTGAGGGACAACTTAGTTGCTTCTCCATCAGGCTCTGGCATTTCTTCCAAAGGAAGTTCATGGAAGCTTTCGTATAAACATTCATCACCTGAAAATGAATTCATACTTTAGGAATTGCCTGCATTAAAGGTGCAGAAGGGTTTTGCATGTGAACCCTTCTGCACTTTGAGCAGAAAGATACTGAGCAGTCTCACAATCGAGGAGCAAGAGGCACAGTGCTTTTGCAGACCCGACTAGAGTGCTCTTAATGTCTGTAAACATTAGCAAGTAAAATACATACAAAGGGTATACACGCACACCTGTCACCCAGTCTTCATACAGCACTTCAAATCATTTTGAATCGAACGGAAAACTGGTTACAAATGGAATCCCAGGGAAATGGAACATTGGAAGGTTTTACTGGCCCTTTGTTAATGGGTAAATGGCTTAGACAACCTGAAAAATGTAAAATTAAGGTTGTTGGCCTCAGATTAGCCTTTGGGAGGAGAGAATTAATCTGTCATGCAACTGCTGGCAAGATCCTCAGTTGGTGAAAAGCAATGTTGCACCATTGTCTTTAATGAAACTACAATGATTTAAACTAGCTGAGAATCTGGCTCAAAATGTCACCTCAGTGCAGGACATAGACCAACACAACTTACATTATGTGATTTAGGCTTTTTTGTTTTGGCAAGACAACTAAGCAATTCTTATTTCACACAAAATGAAATAAGTCAGTGCCTCAGTTTGAGCAACAAACCAAAGAGACTGTGGTTTGCATAGCTCAAATTATAAGTGTAATTGTAAATTTCTATTATTCCCAAATGTCAAAGTGACTTCAGCCAGAGTTTCAGTTGCACAAAAAATGTTACCTCAATGTCCTGGTAATACTGTCATATTGCAAACCAAAGAAAAGAAAAACTAATTAATAAAAAAATCCTCCTTAATATTTAGCTTTACTAGCGTTACTATGTTTTTCCCAGGCACCAAATTCATCCATCTAATTATAAACTAAAAAAAGAGATATTTTTCTGGGAAAGCAGTATGTTGAGAGATTCAGAGTATAAGGTGAACGTGAACATATTAGCATAATATGGTTTGTATTAATATTAAAGTACAATGCTGGACCATCAGGATGATATTATTTAATTGAAAAAACAGGGGACTTACAAGTATTCTTTAAATTTCTTACTGTCTGTGGTTGATCAGCATTTTCACATGTTGCATGTTTTTTCACTGAAACAGGTCGTGTCTCATATTATGTAACAATGCTTAATCTATGATTTTGCTATCTTCCAGGAGAAAACAAATCATTTGAATGCATCACCCCCATCGAACGACTAACTAGATTCTTAATCTTGGAGCAATTTATTTACAGCCCTGAATTTTTTTTCCCTGTCATATTTAGTGATTTCTTATATGTCCAAAAATAGTTTCTCTCTCCATTCCCCTACCTATTGGTTAGACAAACTTTCTCTAAGCTTTAAAGAGGTGCACCTCAATACCAACTAGTTCATCGTTTATCTAATACCTCAGGCTGTTTGGAAGTCAGTAGAGATGGCCTGATCTAGCAAGTTGTGAAGGACTGATGAGAGGGGAACCAGAAGGCAAAGCCCTTAGCACTGAGCACTTGCTGTTCCTTTAACATCTGCACAGGAACCTCTGCCCAGAGCTTATTATCACTCACACTGAAATATAAGGCAAAACTCTTATGAACTTCATTAGAAATAAGATCAGACCTGTAACCATGCTGAACTGAGCAGTGTGGAGCAGGGGAGTAGGAGAAGAAAATATGAGGGGCTCAAGTCAGGTCTTGGTCAGGATTCAATGTTTAACTCAACTCTATACATTGAAATGACCTGCCTAGCAGACATCTCCATTGTTCCAGCTGCTACTTTCAAGTTCTGCTTTCCCAAGTGTCCAGAAGAGCTGGCCTTAGGAGGAAGAGAGGGTAGAGGCAATTGGGAGCCACAGTCACAGAAACAACACCTTCCAAACTTTTGTGACATTGACACCGATTCATGGCATCTGCTAGGCTATGCCCAGCAGCTTCCCCATCAGGTTATTTAGATAGTAAATAGGGTCCAATAACAGAGGAGCCCAAAACATTTCAGGTCCTCTCTGAACGTAGAGAAAGAAACAATACCTGTCCCAATCTGCGTAAGGGCAGATGTGCATGGAGAAGAGGCAATCGCATGCAAAGGTGACAATGAGCATTTGCCCAATTAGCA
>NW_005841911.1:3528941-3547416 GCF_000455745.1 Alligator sinensis
AAAAAACACTTGAGGGGTGGGGATAACCAAATCCCACTGGATTTCCATGAGATCTGGGTGCCTAAGGCCATCGGGCTCCTTGATAATACTAGCCCACGAGTTTATTTGTTGCTCAACAGTTAAATATTGCATTCCCTCCCTTCACCCACCTGCCTCAAACCAATTCACTCTGCTCTCTCCTACACCAGTTTCAGGGTTCCTAAATCCCTTTTTTTCCATCACAGAAGGAAGCAGTTTACCCAATTCACTTCAATATCAGTGAGCAAAATGCTCAATGACCATCAAGGATTGTTTTTCCTTCTCCTATTTAGTGATTTCTTACATGTCCAAAAGTAGTTCATCTATCCATTCCCCTACCTATTGGTTAGACAAACTTTCTCTAAGCTTTAAAGAGGTGCACCTCAATATCAACTAGTTCATTGTTAATCTAATACCTCAGGCTATATGGAGATCGCTAGAGATGGCTTGATCTAGCAAGTTGTGAAAAACAATCCATCCTTCCCAACATTGGTGCCACTATTACATACCATGCCTAGCAACCCTATGAGCAGTTCAGCATTGCTCTTTAACAGTCATGCCCCATAATATTCCATGACTGAGCCTCCACTTTGCACTGCAAATGGTCGAACATCTGACCTCCAGAGGTTGCCCACAGCATTCTAGTTAAATTAGTCTCTTTCAGTCTGAAAGAGCTAAATCATTCGTGCCTCCATTTGAACTGATCCACACTAGCTGAGGATCTGCCTTCTATGTTTAAGGATCCTCAGCCCTTGTAAATTGGCAACGAAACCATGACAGTGGGAGAGATCCATCTATGCCCTTCCATCGTCATGTCTAACACCGTGACCTCTTCAGGTAACAGCAATGCCAGCCCAAGCAAATTTTAGATTTAGACAAATCCTTTGGTGATGTAATACAAACATTGGCCCTTGTGATATAAGCCTGGTAAGACAAAAATCAGACCCTAGAGAGTACGCTTCTGAGCACAATTACCTACAAAAGCAGTGACTCACTTACACACGTAGTGCTGTCATTTTTAAATTAAAGCAGGCTTCCTTATGATTTAATGATTATTCCCATTGGAAATAAGATGAAATAACTGAGGGAATAGTCTAAATTAGGTAGCACGGAAATTTAGACATTTCCCTCCATAAAATTCTTTACTGCTGCTTTGCAATAAACGACCTTGAAAGTAACCTTGAAAGGAAGCCCAGTAGGAAAGGTTAATTGCTACTAAAAGACCAGAGTGGACACCTGTGTTTGCACGTTCTGCACCACTTTGCAGGCCAGCAGGAAAGAGTGCACGTGGCTGCATGCTGGGGAGGTGGCTGATGAGGAAAGGAGAGGACCCAAGTGCCAAAGCTAATGCCACAGCCCTCAGGACTTCAGGCCCTAGGGTCACTTTAAAGAGCTCCTGTGTGGAGCAGGGAGGAAGGGCTGACTTCCTTCCACTTGGACAAATGCTTAGCAGTTCAGCATGCTCTTCCTTTCCAAGAGCAATATATTTGTGAGATGTAGCGTGTGAGGAAGACGGGGGAGCTCATACAGCCAGAGTTGCTTATATCATCAGCTGAAGTAGCTGATAAATCAGATACATGGGGTATCTGGGGCGCATAAAGTAAAATAAGGGGGTGACCAAAAGTGCAATGCAAGGACACTAAGCTTTGAATGGCTTGAATGCCACCTGAATACATGCAGGTAATAAAGAGCCTACTGGCATATTCAGTGTATTAACACTCGAGATGGTAAAACCAAAAATCTGGGTACAAACTGAAACAATTGACATCTGAATCCAGATCTAAAACTCATCTCTAAATAATGCAGACTCATATAAATATATTTTCAATAATCACTGCAGTATTGCTTGTTTTCTTTCTCTTTTTCTCAGTCTGCATAACTCCTTTTTTTCTATCCACTTTCCGCCCAGGACTGCATACATACATACCTCCACATTTTCTGCACATAATTCCGATAATCTGTAATTGGAGGCATGCATGTGGTCACCAATGACTTAATCAGAACTTGGACTGTTGGTTATTAGGGGTGAAGGATATTTACCTAAACTGGTAGCCAAAACATTTGGAGAGCCTACTTCAGAGGTGTTTCTAAATCCATAATTTCCAAAGGTAAGGAGAAAATAAAGTCAGAGATAAGCCTGGAAGCAGCCCCTCCCAGCTGAGCAGATAGAGTTTGGCTCATGCTTGGCTAACACTTCCTTTAGGAACTTCACAATTATAACTACCACCATCCCTTGCCAAGTTGGGCAGCTATCAACAGGCTGCTAGAAAAGAAGAAACCAGTTACACATCACAATTTTGGAGCTCTGCTTCTACTTTTGAACAATATGCATTATCGTCTTTAGCATGGACTCACTTTATAAAGGCCTTCTTGGGACATTTTTGGATCATTCATCTCCTTGAGGAAAACCAGGAAGGACTTGAGGAAAGTCCCATGTGACATGGAAGGATATTTTTAGATGTCACTGTTAGGATATGGACTCTAAAGAGACCCAGAGTCCTTCCAACATTTCTGTTCTGTTTAGGCGATATCTACAGCAATTATTTGCAAGAGTATCTGAAATGAGACAGGCATTTCCTGTTGCATACAAATGGACACTTTTATCTAAATTACTGTTTGAACAGGTATTTGAGAAAGGACTGTCACAGGCAGGAATTGATTGATTACAAAACACATTAGCCGAGGTCTAGAATGGTTAGGAAAAAGTATAAAATTAGCAGATAGAAATCTGGAGGCTTCAGAAGTTATAGAAGCCCACATATGAGCCACATATGAGACATTGGATGTCTCCCACCACATGGGAGACATCCAATGGCCTCTGTGCACAAGCCAGCATGGTTTAGTGGTGGTCCCCTTTGTGGGCTCTGGAGGAAAGTCAGGAGTTGCCCCTGCACATGTGGGACTATTTTCAATGTCAAGCAAGCACTGCATTATTCTGGATGAAAGCAGTGTTAGCATGATGTCTGAAGAAGGTTTGTGCTATTGCCTTCACCACAGAAACATTCAGCAGAGCTGCAGAGAGCTAGTATTTCCACTGTGCTAGAGGGCCCAGTCAGCCATGTTGTTTTTAGCTCTGTACAAACACAATTAAAAGATTGTTCGACAACCTATATAGAACCTAAACGATAATTACCAGTTAGCTGAAAACCATAAAGCTGCAATATCACCACCGATCTAACTATATTACTGATTTGTATTTAAGAAACATAGGCGCATAATGCTGGAAGGGACTTTCTTGAGTTACCCAATTCAATGCCTTGCTACTACAGAGCCCATATCACATAACCTCTTTCAGAAAGCGTTTGGTGAATAAAGCTGTGTTCTAAGAAGCAGTTACAGAGCTTGTAAGGTGTTTATTTTCCTTTGTTTTAAGCAAGGTAACAGCTGATTTCTAACATAGCATTGTGAATGGAACAGTATTCTAGATCAGTGGTTTTCAGCCTGTAGTCTGTCAACCCCTGGGAGTCTACAGATTATGTCTGCTGCAGGCGCAGGCAATTATTTTGGGTAGAGGACCGCTTACCGAGTTTTGGCAAACTGTCAAGAGCCATATGCATAGCCCCGCCCCTTGGCAGGTGCCCCGCCCCCTGGTCACCATCTTGGGACTGGAAGTCCCGCCCCAACCTCTGACCTTTGCCACCAGAAGTCCCTTCCCTTGCCCCTGGAAGTACACCTTTGGGGAAGAGGGTTTGCTATCTTAGGGGGGAAAAAATTACGTACTAAAAATCAAACACCCATAATAATATATTTTAGTTGAATTTTTAAAAATATTTTTGTCCTGATTTATGTGTGTTTGTGCTGTACATGCAGAAGTGATTGCATATGGGGGTTTGTGGGGATGTCGGGATGTGTGTGCGTGGGTATGGGAGCCATATACTGCAGAGTGGCAAGTGGGCGGGCAGGAAAGTGGGGAAAGCAGTGGTGGGGACTGGAAGCGGGCAGGAGTGTAGGGCCTGCACCAGTGTCCCGGGGTCAGCACTGGCAGGGCCCTGAGTGGGGCGGTAGGAGCACGGGGTGTAGGCAATGGAGAGCAGGCACAGGCAGCCCCGTGTGGGCTCCAAGTGACTGCAGCATGGGGTGCCAGCCACGGGAAGAGGGAGTGGCCGCTTTCCCCCGTGCTGAGCCCCAGTTTGTTCCCCACCACCGCTGCTGGCCTGGGCCCTGCACCAGTTCCAGGCTCGCCCACTGGGGCTTAGTCACGGCAGCAGCAGCTGGGCAGAAGCTGCTGCCTGGCGCAGAGAGAAGCAGCCCCCCTCACTCACTGCCACCAGGCAGTGTTTGCTGCGGCTGCCTGCTGCACCACAGCCTAGCACGGCGTGGCCTCTGGGCGGGCAGCCGCAACAAACACTGCCCAGCAGCAGCAAATGGGTGGGCCGCTTTCCTCCGCACTGAACAGCAGTTTCTGCAGAAAGAGCTGGGGCTCAGCATAGGGGAAAGCAGCCGCTCCCCCTCCCTATGGGTGGCGCCCTGTGCCATACCTGCTCAGAGCCCACGCAGGGCTGCCTGTGCCTGCTCTCCATGGTCACTGCTGCCCCGCGGGGTGGCAGTGATGCAGCGGTGAGGCAGAACAGCCCTACACATGCTGCAAGCAGCTGCAGCAGAAAGTGCCAGCCATGGGGGGGTGCTTTTCCCCTGCACTGAACACCAGCTCATTTCCTCCTGATGCTGCTCAGTCCAGGTGGGCAAGCGCAGGGTGCATGGGGTCAGGGCTGTGTGCTGATCCCTGCCTGTACCGCGGGGCTCGGACGGGGCAGATAAATATTAATTTTCTAAATTTCTTAGGGACCCCATGGGCTGGATGGAATGGCCTGGCGAGCCAGATGCGGCCTGCGGGCCGTATTTTGCCCACCCCTGGTCTAAGGGGTCTGTGAAGGATGGCTATGATCAATCAAAAGTATGTGTATACCCACACTTACAATTCAAAGGGTCCGCATCTCCATTAGAAATTTTTAGAGGTCCACAAATGAAAAAAGGTTGAAAATCACTGTTCTAGTTCACCTGGTCTGGGCTGCTTCATTCAACATTCATATGAATTAGGAGTCACTGGAGGATTGAGACCCACGAGTAGAGGTTGATGACACTCTACAGAAGTGCCAGACCACATTCTGATCTCATGTATGTTGCTGTAAATAAGCAGTAAATTCACTGAAGTCAGTGCTTAGCTTTTGTGTTTAAAAGGTCAACATCTACTTTACAATCACATCAATGATTTCCTTCTAGGATTAGCATTCCAGCATTAACATCTACAGTTGTTCTGCTTGAAACAACTCAAAACAGTATAAAGAAAAAAAAAAAGTCTTTATTTTGTCGGAGTTGGGGGGCAGGGAGTTGCACTGGACAACTTTTTTTGTGTAGACAGTCTCAAGGTTTCATTGATATTTCCTCTGATGTTTGTGCTGGTCTATCACACAGCAGTGAGAACATTTTTTTTTTTAAATAGAAAACTTGGCCCCCAAATTTTGTCATCAGGGCTGAGGTCAGGGATGGTATTTAAACCAGTATTGGATCATTATTTAATCCGAATAAGTGAAAGGAAAAACTATTTCCAGAAATAATTAGTCTTCTAATAGCCTGACAGAATTAGTCTTCTATCAGTATTTTACACATGTGTAGTGTCTAAACCTGATACAAGTATGAAAAACTCAACAGGAATTCTAAATACTTTTATGAGCCTCATTCTGCTTTCCTGATACCCAGTGGTGCTTATGTGAGCAATATGAGGGAATTCTATTTGCATAAGGGTAACTCAGGAAAAGGTACCAGAATCAACCCTCAGCTTCTATTACACTGTGTTTGCTGTAAATCAAGGCACATGTGAGCTCACAGGCCCAGAGCTCTGATCTCAGTTACACTGGTATAAATCTGGCATAATTACTTCAGACTTACGCCAATGTATAAATGAGATCACTGCAAGCTCTAGTCCAAAGAATTTCATCAGACTTGTACTAATGTATCAAAATGAGAAAAAAAATTGAGCGCCAGATTGTGGTGTTCCTCTTATACTTATCTACATATTATGAAGAGTGCACATAGCAGTCTTACAGATGATTTGATGAAGTCCCCCTTCCCTTTGTTGCTACACAACAGAAAGCCATTCTTGCAGCAAAGAACTCAACATAAAGAAAATAATTATGCATGTCCAGCAGAAGAGGGAGTTCTAGCAATAGATTGCTGATACAAAGGAATGTGTACAAGGCAATACAAGACCTGTCTGAGCTAACTGTGAATTTGGATTGAGTTCATACTTGAAGAGTGTAGAAAAAAAACAACCTTCTAGTCTACTCCTCTATGCCTCTGTTAGACATTTTCAAATGTGCTTTGTCCTTAAGTGGATAAACTAAGGAGCAGGGGGAGGGGGGAATTGACTTTTAATTCCTTGAGCATCGATGTAAATTTAGTTTTTTGGATACTTTCAGTCTGAGTTTCAAAGCAAAACAAGTTTAATTAAAACATAACCTGAACAGTTCAAATGGGTTTGTCAGAAACTGTTCAACATATGAAAAAACCTTCATACTGAGTTTCCATCGATTCACCAAATTCTACCTATAGGAAAACATAAAAATGAGAGCTTAGGGCCCTGGAGAAAGCTGTTGAAGGAAGAATAGTATTAAACCTTAAACACTGGAGAAAAATGTTTTCAAAAAAGCAGGAAGCTATAGTATCCATACTCAAGAACAGTTGCAGTTTGTGAGGATAATTTCAACATCGCTAAGTGGTGATACCAGACTAGTAGTTAATAAAAAGCCATAATACGCTAACTGCAGAGGGAACTATACATTGTTTCTGGAAACTGTCAATATCAGCTTGTACAATAACTAGTAGCATTTGGTGCTCTGTGTAGTGTCATTCATGTCTAATTGAGTAACGCAGTTGAAAGCATTTGATGTGCACCAGACGGTCTCTTAATTAGGGTCCAGTACTGAAAGTCTACGGGTCAAAGTCGACTTTCATTTATGTGGGTGCAACTGCCCTTGATGTTAGGGGAAGTTGCACCTGTGTCCCTGAAAAGCAGAATTTGGCCCTATGTGTTTCTGCACAGTTTCCAGATAAATTACTGTTTTACACGCTGCAACAAAGAATTATAAATGTTTGCTGGCAAATGTTGAATTTATTTACAAGTTGAATCTAATTTTATTTATAGCTCCAGTACAATCATCTTTGGTAGAAATATTTATGTTATCTGTACTTCTGGTCTGCTAGAGTCTACTGCAATCATAAACACTGTTGAAAAATTATTTGCAGTTAGCAGGGTTTAAACTACCCATTATATCACAAGCTAGTGCCAGTAAACTTTGGTGCTGGTTGATAAAGTTTCCTCTATGGAATAAATATATGTTTGACTTTCAAAACCTGTGCTGGGCTACATAGAGCGGGGGTAAGAGAACAGGGAAATGCCAGTTGGTATGTCTTATATATTACGGGCCAGATCCTCAGCTACTTGAAATCAGTGAAGCTATAACACTTTGCACCAGCTGGGACCTAGCCCACAAGTATCAAATCTTTCTTTATAATGAATAATCACTTAATTTTTGAGCATGGAGAAATATTACAATTGAATGGAGTTGCTCCAGTTAATATATCACTAAACCCATTGCTACAGTAAATATACACTCACCCATTGATTATATTCATTATGAAGGTTCAGAGAAAAAAATATATCTGCTACCAAATTTTAAGCATGGGGTGTGGCCCAAATTGAAGGCAGGATGAAAAATTTGATAGTTCCCTGCTTTGGTTTGCTCTTGATTGTTATACTGGAAAATAGCATATATATTCTCACATATAGCATGCAGCTAAAGACTGTCATGCTTGCTTAAAAACTCAGAATAGTAAAGTTTTTAGGAACTACTCAGATAAAACACCTATATTTCCCATATTTAGTTTCTCAGTACAGCTTAATAAATACTAGCAAGGGACAACACTCAAGCAAATATTGATTATCTGCAGTAGGAAAGAAACAGTAATGCACTTGATCAGAAATAAAATATTTTAAAAGAAAAAATATTACTTAAAACTGCATCAGTATAATGAAGCTTTATGTCAATAGCATAAATAGTAAAACTGAACTTTTTTTTACTCATTAGTTGATTTCTACCATTTTAAACCAAGATACCTCACAAAGCAGTACTGGAAATCACATGCCTCCTTTTAACAAAAAAAAGCAGAAAGAGATGACTCTTCTACCAAATCATAATCAAGACAGATAACAGAGTGAATGATAAAACAAAGGTTATAGATAGAGACTGAGCCTTGTAGAGGTAATGACTTTTAATTGGATTGAGTTTATCATATTTTTGGAAGTACAGCAGAACCAGAAGAAAGGATTAGAATTATTTCCACATTTCATTATTTGGCATAATGAGAAAACAGAGGGAGGCCCACACCCCTGATGCGTATGGTAAGCCACAGGAGATGTTTAACATGTCAGTATCTGGTAGTGTACTGTTCTAAGACACAAATGCATTTGCTCCATTATAATGCAGCAAAGTGTAATCACTTGAAAAAAATGCCAGGTCATGAAGTTTTGTTGGCAAGGGCATTATGAATAAAAAGAAATTTAACTCCTTGCTTCCAACAGGCACCACACTAGCCTATAATTTCTAAGGGTTTTGCAGCTAGTACCTGAACTGTTCTCACTCTAAGCACCAACCACTTAATGAAAATGATTGATTAAGGATCACAAATCTAATGTTAATGTTCTAGTTTTTCTGCTTGCACACACAGGTTGAATTCTCTGCTTTCACCAATGCAATCCCATTGATTCCATCTCAGAGGCACCAGTATCCTGTAAGACAGGGGTGGGCAAAATACAGCCTGCAGGCCGAATCTGGCCTGCAAGGCCATTCTATCCAGCCCGGAGGGGCTTCTGGCCTGGGACCATGCAGCTGCCCTGCACCGGAACCGCAGGTAAGGGGAAGGGAGGGGGGGAAAGACAGGGAAGGACCCCGGGCAGGGAAGGAGCCCAAGGAAAAGTGGCCCAGGGAAAAGCTGAGCTCAGTGTGGGGGAAAGCAGCCTCTTGCCCACCCCATGGCCAGTGCCCCACACTGCAGCTGCTCATAGCCCACCCAGGGCTGCCTGTGCCTGCTCCAGACAGCCCCGCACAGGCTGCGAGCAGCTACAGCATCGAGTGCCAGCCATGGGATGGGGGAGGGGCCACTTCCCCCACCCTGTGTTTAGCTTTTCCCTGGGCTCCTTCCCTGCTCCTTCCCAGTGTGGAGCAAAGCAGACCTTCCCTGCCCCATGGCCGGCGCTCCCTGCTGCAGCCACATGCAGCCCATGCAGGGCTGTCCGGAGCAGGCACAGGCAGCCCCAGGCAGGCTGCGAGCAGCTGCAGCACAGGGTGCTGGCCATGGAGTGGGCAAGGGGCTGCTTCCCCCACTCCCCCTCCCCTTGCTCAGCACCACCTTGTAACCAGGCCTAGTACCATCCTGGGCCCTGCACAGCTCCGGGCTCACCCATCGGGTTGCATGTGGCAACAGTAGCTGCGGCCCCATCGCTTGCTGCACCAGGCAGTGTTTGCCACCGCCCACTGTGGGCTGTCCAGCACATGCTCCAGGCAGGCAGCAGCAGCCAACACTGACCGGTACAGCACACGGGGGTGGGTCGCAGCTGCTGCCGCCATGCGCAACCCCAACAGTCGAGCCCAGAGCCAGCGCAGAGCCCAGGCTGGCAGCAAGGCCAGGTTACAAGCTGGTGCTGGGCATGGGGAAAAGCAGACCCTCAGTCACCCAGTGGCTAGCACCCCACGCTATAGATGCTTGCAGCCCATGTGGGGCTGCCTGTGCCTGCTCCAGACAGCCCCGCGTGGGCTGCAAGCAACTGCAGCAGAGAGTGCTGGCCATGGGGCAGGCGAGGGGCTGCTTTTCCCTTCACTCAGCACCAGCTTCTTTTCCGCCAGCAAGCAGGGGGTCAGGGCTGTGCGCTCCCCCACCTGTACTGCGGGGCTGGGGGGCACTGGGAGTGAGTGAGTGGGGAGCCAGTGGGAGCATGGGGAACTGGGTCAGCTCCCCCCTCTCCCTGCTGGTGCAGCCCAGCCTGGCTCCACAGACCCCTGTCACCCTGTGCCCTGCTTTGGGCCCCACCAGTGCTGGCCCTGGGACATGGGACCACTGTCCCAATGTCTTGGGACCAAAGACATTGGGACATTGGTCCAAGATGGTGACCAGGGGGCAGGGCACATGATAAGGGGCGGACCTGTCAAGGGGAGGGGCTACCCATGCGGCCCTCGACAGCCTGCCAAAACTGGGTAAGCAGCCCTCCACCCGAAATAATTGCCTGTCCCTGCTGTAAGAGGAATTTGGCCTATGCTGTCTAACTCACAAAAGGCCATACAAACTGCCTTTCCAAACCCTATTGGAGTTAACATGGAAATACATATGCACTTAGGCATGCATATAACATTGCTTTTTAATGAAAGGCTTGATTCTTTAAAGGCAAGAATAAAGTGTTGTAAAAATAAGTACAAGGTATTAAAGGATGCAAGCAAGGAGAACTGGCTTCTGAATTAATGGAAGATGGGAAGCCCCAGATCAGGAGGGAGGGGTAGAAGGAAAAAGGCATGAAAGGCAGAAGACTGGAAAAAAGATAAAATGGTTATTAAGAGGAATAATTTAGATAGAGCATAGGCAGTGGAAGGGGAAGCAGAAGAAGAGAAGTAAGGTGAGGGTCACCAGAGAAGGCCCCATGAATATTAAGTTTTTTGACAGCCATAGAGTTTTATTAATATTTTAAAACCAAACTTCTCATAGAAACACAAAAAACCTGATGAGGTGGAATTTCATATTCATATCCTGTTCTTTTCTGGTTCTTATACCAGGCTCATCACCATAGTCTGTGAGCACCTGCCAGTATTACATAAAGCAACATGACTATAGAACTGCTGCGTGTAGCCCCAAGAAGAGAAGCATGTACAATGGAGGGACTTGTTTCATGGAATAGTTTTAGGGGTTTTGTTTTGTTTTTAAATCTACATGTTTTTATGTCTTTGTGTTCAAGAAGCAAAGTCAAGGAAACACTTGAGGCCAGAAACTCATAAACCCTACATCACTCTACTGAGAGCAGAATTGAGCTTTAAGCATTTCATATCTATGTCATTGTTGGATTTGCACGTGAGGGGGTAGACTATGGCATAATCAAGGTTAGGGAAAGGGAGCAAGGCCTTGTTATTAGCCTCCTGCTCCCCTCTCAATTCTGCAGGATGTGGGCACAGAAGAGGCAAATGCTGCATCTTTCAGAGTGTGAGTTTCCTGAGGCTCAGCCAAAATTCTCCAGGGGAAACTGTCTGGCACCACCCCAGCACAACAGAGAACATCATGCCAAACCACAGCCCAGCCCTTTCAGTGGCTCTTTGACCTGTATCCTCCCAGTTACATGAGGCATAGAGACAATGCACTGGTACATATGCTCACACAAGCTAGCAGGTATGCCAACAAGGCAGTGTTTAAACTTGTGTAAGGGGGTACAAGAAATGCTGCATCAAAGAGAGGCCTAAATGCTAGGAATTCATTGCATCCCTAGTAATTCCCAGGGTTAGTAAATACCTACTTTTCTTGCTTGTTTTGTAACCCCGGGGTTTGATCAGGTAACATATGCTGCAAGGCAACTATCAGAAATAGCCATGTGTGCCCCACCTTTTATTTGCCCATCAGCAGATTCTGCAGGAGGATGGGAGATCCTGCCAGAAGTTACCTTTAAAACTCTCATGGGCATGTAGCATCTGCAGTTTCCTTCACCTATTTCTATATGACTGGGAAGACATGCTGCCAACCCAGACATACCTGTTTTGCAACAGACCCAGGCATTTCAGGAAAGGGTGAGAAGTTCAAGGGATTTACCTAGAATAACTTTGCTGCAACACAGTGGAGACAGAAGCACTTGTATAACCAACCAGTCAGCTCATTAAACATATAATTACGCTGAGATGCTTAATTATATTTTGGTATCACTCTGATACAATGTAGTTAAGTCCTTCAAACACTGATAGAAACCATAGTAACCAATACACTAATCAGAAAAAAGTATCAAGTAATTTATCTTAAAATGCTGTCCACTTGAAATGCACCTAGGCCTGGCAGGAATATTTTCCAGCATTCATTTTACAAGGGAGATTCAAACCCACAATTTTTCCTGCAAGCCCTAGCTACTTCTCAGCAGACTGCACCACAGCCATATCTCTACAAGGTCATAACAATAATAAACAGAACATACTTAGCTGATTGGAAGAGTCATGAATCTTAAGAAGAGCCTATCCTTCACACTCTACATGGGGATATATTCTGTGTCTTACTGCAGTACACTAAGTATATTTATAGCTGGTTTTGTTTGGATCAGTAAGGTGACTGTATTTTCAAAACTAAAACCTTGGACTGCTATGTCTCACGATTTTTTAAGGTTGCGAAATAATCACATAAAACACAAGTATGCTTGTTTTTTAATGTGTTCTAATATCAATATTGGGTGAGGCTTTCAAAGGCACATGCAATATTTAACTAATTTCTGTTAATTTCCAGTGGGAATCAGGGATCTAGCTGTCAGTTCGTGACTCAAGAGCAATCCAGGTATATTTCTCAGAATGAAGGATTTCTTTCCAGTACTTGAGGGTTTTGAATGAGTTTATCTGCATTATATACACTCAATCCACTTTTCATTCCAGATACTGTTCATGAGACTGAACACTTGTACTAGTGAGCTATTTGATCTTGATAAAAAATAAAAAAGATAAGTTCTACTGGGCGCAGGAAGACAATTTGAACAACATGTTATTGTTATAAAAATATTGTAATTGATAAAATATATTTTGGGTATCCCTAGAGATCATCTAAAAAAAAACAGGACTGCCCTAGTGAAACTAGGACACATTAGATAAAACACTGGCCCACTGAAGATATTGACTTCCTTTGAAGTCAATGGAAATTTTGCCAGTGATCTCCGTGGACTAGAATTCCAGCCATAAGTTGTATGTTGGACTTAGAGGACTAAGGTACCTACCTTTACACATGAAGTAACACAAGAAAATGCACAATTATATTTTTAAAACGCTCTAAGCATTTTTTAATTAATTTTACAGTGGCATTTGTAGCATGAAAGAGAACATGGCCAGTTGCAAAAATTAATGGCAAATATCTTCCCTGGTTCTTGGGCAGGAAAGATAAAGGAACTAAGGTTATCACACACTTTCCTGTCATACAGTATGAGGGAATGTGGGATATCTGCTGCAGTGCATCATGGGACCTGTGGGCTAAGTACAGTCAAAAAGCCTGAGGCTGAATTGATCTAATTTTCACAGGTTAGTCTAAGTTGCATAGATTGAACCAATAAACATGTGAACATTCACTTTTGATTCTGGAAATGCAGCGACATGCCTGCAGTGGCTCAGGCCAGAAGCCAGGGAGCGTGAGAACATGTCTCCCTGCTCAGCTGGAGCAGACAGCTTGGGCCAAGGCTAGCCCACCGATACCATGAGGGAGTTTGCGGGGGAGGTGCAAAGCATCCTGGGATGCTGGGAGATTGCGAGTTAAGTTGAATCTGGAGGAGATCTGAGACAGAAGTTAAATAAACTGATTTAACCTAAATCAGTTAAGTCTGATACTACATCCATCCAGATTTATCTTAAACCAGTTTTAGTCATTTTGAAAGTGGGTTATGTGCACTGAACTTCTGTTGCATTACAGATTTGAAATGGTTTCTGATCACTTATACTAGTTTATGTGTAACTTCTGTCCCTAGCCATGGAGAAGGGGGCTCAGGCCTTCTCAAACACAACTTTTGTAGGTCAGCAGTGGCTCAATGGTGAAAAAAATCCCAAAATTCTTCTGACAACTTCATTCCAGGAGAGAGAGAGCACTATTTTTACACTGGATTGACAGCAATATGGATGCAACCTGCCTTGATATCCTTTACTTGCTACCCACTAATGATAGCTCCTATCAACAAATGACTACAAGTCTCACTATAACAGGAATAGCACCAAAGACCCGATGGACAATTCTGTTATGCATTCTTTAAAAAGTACATAAGGCTTCCTAACTCACAGTAAATTAGTGATAGCTCTGCATGGACAGGGTTGCCCAAATGCATTGGAATGAAAGAAGGAGCATACACTCCTATCCTTCGCCCCTCTTCAGTCATTCACAAATAGGAAGGGGTCCTTGTTTTCATGCTGCACAGCTTTGTAAACCACTGTGAGAGAATCACTAATGTGTGCAGGGTAGTTAATGCATGATGAAAGAATTTTCAGCCACTTCAATTCGCTCTCTGGCAAAGATAGGCAGATTTGTTACACCTAGTCATAGAATAGAGAACATCCCCCCACTGATACCACTGATCCTACCTACTTGCTATGGACATGCCTCATGGACATCATCACACTAGAGGACAGGCTGGTAATTCAGGCCAACCTGGACAGTCTTGCAAGGTGGGAGGATCAAAACCTGATGACATTCAACACGGAGAAATGCAAGGTGCTCTACCTCGGGAGGAGAAACCCACACCATACTTATAGGCTCGGCAGTGCTACACTCAATAGTACCACGACCGAAAGAGACTTGGGGGTCATAATTGACCACAAGATGAACATGAGCCACCAATGCAATGCCACAGCCAGCAAAGCAAATAAAAATCTGGGTTGCATTTACAAATGCATCTCAAGCAAGACCCAAGAAGTCATCTTCCTACTTTACTTGGCCTTATGTGAGGCCACAGCTGGAGTACTGTATCCAGTTCTTGGCTCCACACTTCAGAAAGGATCTGGAGAAGCTTGAGAAAGTCCAGAGGGGAGCCACATGGATGATTAGAGGTCAAGAGAACAGACTGGGAGGCATGGGACTCTTCAGCCTGGAGCAGCGAAGGCTCAGGAGTGACTTGGTAGCAGCCTATAAGTATATAAGGGGTGTGGATCAGGATCTGGGAAAATGTCTGTTCACCAGAGCACCCCATGGGAAGACAAGGTCTAACAGTCAGAAACTGCTGGTAGATCATTTTAGACTGGACATAAGGAAAAACTTCTTTACTGTCTAAGTCTCCAGAGTCTGGAAGAGACTCCCCCGAAGTGGTGCAAGTACCTACTCTGGATATCGTTAAGAAATGCTTGGATGCTTATCTTGCTGGGGTGATCTGACCCCAGCTGACTTCCTGCCCCTTGGACAGGGGGCTGGACCAGATGATCTCACGAGGTCCCTTCCAGCCCTAATGTCTATGAAATCTATGAAAGGGAATTATTTAACCCTTTAAGTCCCTCACCCTTTCTTTCCCACCTACCCTCTTCCCTTTTTTTCCGTTTTGTCATTTCAAAGAACTTCAAGAACTGGTAAAAAGGTAAAATGTGCAGAGAAATTGGCCCTGGCCCCTGCCCTTAATGGAGCAGAAACAAATCACCTTGGTGTTTATCCATTTTATCAAACAAATATTAAATGCAGCGTTCCAAAAGACTTTGGCCAGAACCCAGGGCTCTCTCCATCCAGGGCAATGTCCTCTCACTGAGCCAGACTTCTCCTGGCTTGTTCCCTTTCTCCTGGCCCCAGATACCTTCACTTTCTGGCTGCCCAGTGAACCAGCTTCCTGAGAAGAGTGTTCATAGAAATGCTTAGTCCATAGCATGGTAGTTAAAACACTTTGCTGGAAAGTGAGATACGTAGGTTCAAGCACCCTCTGTGTAAAGATGGGAATCTTGAGCCCCAGTCTCTTATTCCCTAGGAAAATGCTCTACCCACTAGGATATTGAGCCCATGCCACTACATTTTCACTGTACTGTTGCCTGATTTACACTGGTTCAAACTAGCCTGACTGGGCCCCCACCTAGTTACAGGCATGCCCACTAGATTCTAATCTCTCTTCTTTGAATGCAAACATGTCAAGCTGTTGTGAGTCATCATCAGAAAAAATCCTCTTCTATTTTACTCAGCATATTGGAAGTACATTCTCTATTAAATGAGATAATCAACAGGTTCCTCTCTCGCCATTTGAAGTACTATAGTCCCTAGCACCAGATACTGACTTCCTTCTCAGAAAACCTTCAGATATAGCATACAATGAGAACACTTCTGTTACAGAATATAGAAAACAATAAAAGTAATCAAAAACAGTTGGGCACAAAAGCTGGTTAAGAAAATACTTCCAAATGTATAGGGAATAAAAAGATAAAACACTCTTCAGTTCTCTCTCAGCTTGTCTGAAAGGCAGTACAGTCTAGTGGATTAATTTTTTTTCTAGGAGGCATGAGTGATCTCATTGCCATCTCAGCTCTGTCACTGTCTCAGTGTCACCAGCTAAATCAAGTTACAAACTTTCACTCTTTCTAGTTTCCCATTTTATAACATGGACATAATAATACCTAATTTGCTTCATGCAAATACTGTTCCAAATAGTCAGCTACTCTCTTGTGCTTTGAAGATACACAGCATATGGTATGGAAGTGCCAACATCAATATGCTAGTTGTACTTCATTTCAAATAGAATAACTAAATTGAGTAAAGTCCTAGAGCTTGGTTCTGATCATAAATATACCACTATAAATAAGGAACAACCATACTCACATTCACCCCAATGTGAAACAGGAATCAGGGCCCAACACTAACATCCATTTGGATTCCTGCCAAATCCTAAGACATTTTATAAACATTAATTGATAAATAGTCACTGTCAAGAAAGATAACTGTTAATGTAATTTATACTATTTTTGGTCCACAACATATATCACTTTCTACTACTCTGTAGCTTTTGGAAACGTCAAAAAATTCTAGTAATCTGCTAACAGTGAATGATAAATCAGTGTTTTGAAGGCTTAAGCTTCATCTCAATAACTTGGAAGGTCCTTTAAAAAAAACAACTTTTTACAGACTGAGTAATCTTCATTAATTTAATGTTAGTCATGGGCAACATGACATGTGACAGATTAAGTAAATATGAAGAATGTTTGCGGGCCTCGTGTGATCAGATGCCATTCTGCAACAGATTTGGCCCAGGCTGTTTTCTATTCCAAAGGATCCCAAAGTGCTCCAGAAGTACCCCATTATTATACACCATAATTCCACTTATATTAATGTACTGCTACAAACTAATCTTGTTATTATATCTAACTATATGTTTATACATAATAGCATATATATATGGATTTAAATAAATAGTGACAAGTGTACATAGATTATTTCTATATGCATATACACAAACACACACACTTCCTAGAGTGAACAAGCAGAAAGACAGATCGATGGTTAGTGGCTCTCAACCATTTTTAAACTTGAGACGCACCTTGTTAAACTCAAGGTACCATGGAAAATACCAGCTTTTAGCTTTCACTTGCTTCTTAAGAACAGAAAAATAATAGAGATTTTTTTCTGTTGTAAGGATCTATTGTGACACTATGGATTCCTATTTGAAATCCCTGGGTTTATTTTATGAATTATGCAGGTGTTTGCACATATACGAGTACTAATATTGCATGGTAACCCACAGTACTCTTAGAACAATCTCATAGCAACCTACTGTGATGCAGCGCCCTGTTTGAGAATCACAGCTATAGATATAATTCACAGAAAGGATGCAACAGTCTTTCAAGAAAAAGGTTGTGCGGCAGGGGGGGGGAGGATAAAGATCATGTCTACATCACTTTAATACTACCAAGCAAAAGGCTGTAAAAATGTGTAATATGAGGGAAACCAACATATATGTCCCTAAATTTCTTCCAAGAAACAAAAACTATTTTTGCTGAAATAAAAAAAAAAAATCAGCCTGAGAGTAATTTCTTTATATGGAAATGTTCAACTTCAATGGTCACATTTTGGCAAGATTAGGAGTAACTGAAAATGGTATCCAATCACTGAAAATGTCCATAAACCTTAGCTATACCTGTCACTACCTGTGATGCCTATGGTGTATGTATAGTCTTTTTCCAATAACAAGAGTAGAATTACTGATAAATACAGCCAGTTTACATTGTATTTTGCAACTGAAGCTTTCAAGGGGAGATATCCCAAGTCTAAAAATTTGAAATAGTTAGTTGCATTTAAACTTGGTTCATACTAGAAGAAGCTAAGGTAAAATAATAACATTGTATTCCTACCATTTTAAACACATAAACCATTTAAAGCAAACATAACCTTTACCTAGTTAACCTGCTGAAGGCTCCTTTCAGCCCTAATTAAGCAATGTACTTAGGCATATGCATTGCTTTAATCATGTGAGTAGGCAAGACAGTAAGTGCTGCTGTGTGTTAGGTTCCTGACTTGCGGGAAGGGAAGCATGGCTGTTGAATGCTAAAGCAAGGATATTTGCCATGACTTGCTCAAGGTCACAGGACGAGCCAGTGGCAAAGCTTAAAAATGAATCAGGACTCCAAACCGCCTCCTCTAAATCATCAAGCCACTCTCCAGACACTCAGTAAAATGTTAATGTATCCTCTTCAATTCATAGGAACATGCATTGTAGACTCAAGTAAAAGCTGGTAGGGACAGCTGTCAGCAG
>NW_005841911.1:3547426-3573900 GCF_000455745.1 Alligator sinensis
CAGGAAAAACTGTGGGACATTTACGTTCAGCAAACCAACCAAACTTTCAAATGCCTAAAAATGAAGAATAAAAAGATATGGAATTTGCGCAAAATGCAAAAGTCAGATGTGAAAAAAATCTCTCCTCCCCACCCCCCCAAAAGAAAACCTGTCCCTACACTGATTAAAGGCTGCATCTACACAAGATGCTGACTGCACAGTCGTTACTGCACAGTAGCATCGATGAACACCTTTTTTGTGATGCTACTGCGTAGTAGCTTAATTCTACTGTGCAGTAGCATCGGGCTGCTGAGCAGTCAGCATCTCATGTAGTTGTGGCCAAAGACAAGTATTTTCCTCCAGGATAGGAAAGGGTTTATTGTCTCTTTCTTCCTTCCTTAATAGTTAGAGTTACTGCAGTTTCCTCTCTCTACCCCACCAATTGACAGTCCTCAGTATCTCAACTGTGCACATCTCCTGGAGGCATAGAGAGAAAGCAGAATATAACATTAGCAAAGTCTGGAAAACATAGGCAGGTCTTCTACTAAAGCTTCTGTCACTTGCCACTGTCAGTAACAGGATACTAGACTAGATGAGCATTGGGTCTGACACTCTGCATTCTTATGACTTGTAGAGCTATAGGATACCTCACGTGCCTAACATCTGAGTTCATTCCTACTCACCGCTGCTGAAAAATGGGGAGTGTTCTTGCTGAAAAGTCTGTGCACCCTCATAAATGGCCAAATCATGCCATGCTTACCCCCAGAGGGAGTTTTGCCACAGAAGAGGCTGCAGAGGCTGCAGCTCAAGGACATTGTCTAGCTATTTTAGATGAAATGGGGGTGCAGTCCAAATAAATACCACTTGTTGTTTCAAGTGCAAATCCCAGCAACTTCTTTGAACAGGAGCATTTGGTAGTTGACATGTCTACGGATGTTTTAAATCATAAGGGCATCTACTGCATTCTGGTTTTCATGTGTTTGTGTGTGAAGTTCTTTGTCATTCCAGACCCACCTGTCTGAGAACACAGAAATAGAAAACAGGAGTAACTCTCAAATTTCACCTCAATTTAATCCATCACAGAAAGCGGACTGTTTTTGCACTGTATAAAAAAACACCAGGACATTTAAACAAAGTGACACAGATCATCAGCAGATCAACTGAAAATGACAGCTCAATCAAACAAATGTATGTTGAGAATTTCCACAGGGCAGCCCTAGCTGCAGCCAAACCAAATTTGTTTAGTATACATACGTTAGCTGCTTAGAAACATTGAGTATGCTGTTAGCCAGATGATGACTTTCCCAGATAAACACCTATTTAACTGAATATCCCCATCCATGAAAGTGTTTGCAGAGTTCTGATGTATTCTCCTACTTTCTTAAAATTATGACTTCACTTAAGTGGCAGGATGATACCAACCCACTCACATGGCACCTATGTAAAAATAACGAAACACTTAAAAAAAATGTTATAACCACCAACAAGTAAGAAAAACTCTATAACCCTGAGGGAGTATGTCTGGCAACCAATAAATTCACTAAGCAGCATTTAAGTGAATTGCAAATTATGAGCTAGAAAAGCACCACAGAAAACTTCACACCCTACAACGTACATCAAGTACAGGAGGTATAGGGTTTATGTGGCTGTTCTTTTAGCCATAGTACGCCCATCAAAGTCGATGACAAAACTCCAGTTGACTTCAGTGGGGCAGGATCAAGCTCTTAGTATGGAAGTATACTTAAATGTTACACAAATTGCTCTATGAAAGCTTTCCTTCTTTTTCAGCAATATACCAATTATAACTGGTACTTCATACTGGAAGTGGCAGAAAGAATCCTTTTTTCTGAAGGTCATTGAGTCATTCGGTAAATACAGTCTAGCATTCCTACAGATGAATAAAATATGCATCAAGTTAGGCCAAAATTAGGCACTTTAAAAAGGAGGGGAAAGTTGATATTCACCGAGCATTCACAGTTCTCATTAAAGTCAAGGGAAATGCTAAGCACCTGTGGAAATCAAACCAATTACAGGAAATCAAGTCAATGGTAAAACACCCACTTACTGTAAAGGGGATTTAGCACTAGGAATTATGGAATTAGGAGTAGAATACTTAAGAAAAAAATAAGTGATTGGTCAAGCACATTTCATGGCACTATAGGCTGTAATTTTGTATGTTTGGGACATACATGCTTTATTTTGTTATTCTGAGTTTGTTAAATAAATGGGTTTTACAAATTCAGGCTACTAAATGTTTTATATCTGCTCTTCAAGCTTTTGTCAAACAAGAGAATGACAGGAAAGCATGTTTTCTGAAGGACATCTGTTTAGTATTTAACATCCACAAGGAGAATATTTACAAAAAACAAATGCAGCAAATTGAAAGGCATGTGATGCTCACTTGTCCTGAGCAACTCTGTTTATATGACAATCAGAGCTGCGTGTGATTATATTGAAGAGTGAACAGAAGTCTAGGCGTTTGGGAAGGCATAGTTCTCAGATAAATGACACACCAGAGATAGACAGAGAAATATTAGACCCCATAGCCCCATAGCTGACTTATAATAGATAACGCCTAGAAAAGTATGGTCTAGAAATATGAACAAGAATGTCCAACTCATCGTGCAAACAGAATAATGCCATTCTCTTGAATCTTAACCATGACAGTAGCATCCTAGTTGACTCTGACTCTGTTGCAGATGCACGCAAATAATGCAAAACATTCTATTTTCCATTCCCATTAGCACCCACCAAGGCACAAGGATAATGTCAGACCCAGCATATATATGGGGGTGAAGCATCTGGTCTTATTGTGTACCTGAGGCTTCCCAAAAGGATCAGGGTTGCAGCCACATCGCCTATGCAGCATTCCTCTGGAGTAATACAACCCTGTGCTGCTCCCTACTTAATGATCAATAAATAATCTAATCCAAAATAGAAGTTGTGGAACTATAATCTGATTTCACTTACGGTGATGCCAATTAAGAGCAATCCCAATACAACTTCAGTAGCCAGTGTGGGGGGAATTAAACCCTGAAAGGGAACACTGCAAAAAAACAAAGCAAACCCAACATAGAACTTGTTCCCTTTCTGAGCTAGGGTGATTGAAAACAGTATTAATGATGCACATGTACCTGATGTCCTAAAATTCTATTACAACCTGGAATGCTATTTTAGTAATGCAGTGTACAGAATTGCTAACTGTCAAGGGTTTTTCTTGAATTTCACTGTATTCAGTGCTTATCTTAAATACCCAGGTTTTGGAAACTCAACATTGTGGGGGAAAGAGATTTTCATTTAAAAAATAAAAGAAGTAAACTGCTAGCTGCTAAAGTTACAGGAAAAAGCTGGAGAATGCAAACTCTGAAGTTTCTTACTTCAGAAGGCAAAAGGAACCTAACAGGTTGAGGGCTTTTTAATTTCATGATTTATTTGGTCATGTTCAGTATTTTGAGAAGCCTAATTCACGTTTTGAATGGTTGGGATTTGTAATACATCATCATTATCATTAGTATTCTTCTTGTTGTTGTTATGCCTATTCTTGCTTCCAGGTCACCCAGTATTGTACATGGGTTTCTAACAAATGTCAATATGATTAAAATTCCTACTTCTAAAGAAAAAAAACCCCAAAAACCCAGAGGTGGTCCTGAGTGACAACATTTGATTCTGGATCTACATCTGAGCTCTACCAAAGTTCCAAATGAGGGATAGTATTTGGATCCAGGGCTCAGGTTTGCTGAACTCTAAAAACTAGAAAGACTAATGGTAGATGCACTACAAGGGAGGGTAGAAAGGGGAAAATATGATGGAGAAATGCAGTGATCTAAACTGAGCCTTATGCAAAGTATAAGATACTGCCAGTGTTCACATGCTCTCCAAAGACATTTGTGAGATACATTGGCACCTTTTTTTGATGAAAGATTGCCTTGGGCACTCTCCTTCTAAAGCAGAGAACATTCAGATAGCTAATAACAAACAGCTACATTTCCACTTACAGTTGTTTCCCTGAGAAAAAAAGAGCCACTTGATGACATCATGCAGATGCCACAATATTAAAGCAGGTCTTGTTTTTGATGGTGCATAACTATTTTCCTTTCCACTGCCACCTGAGTTGAAAAGTACAAACAGAAAAAAAGACCAAGGACCCATGTCAATAGGGAATTTAAACAAGGAGAAGCAATTGTGCAAATTCACATCCCTCCTTCAAAAAGGATAGAAAACTACAATCCCAAAGAGACCAACAAAAACATTACAATATATAAAAAAAGAAATCCAGAACAAAGTGATCGTAGCTCTTTTAAGTATTCTTTATCATTTGCTTCTAGGCTCCATGGATATATTCAAAGTGTGTGTCATGAAGTTGTTAATGCATAAATCCTTCAAATCAGCTTGAAAGATCATTGTGTGAATCTGTGATTCTAGTTTCTTTTTGTTTTCTCTATAGCTTTCCCACCAGCCTGCACATCCAGATGTGAGCTGTGACTTCTAACTAACTGGCCAAGTAGTCCCTTGATTCTTTCTGGAGAGGGTGAATAAAGCATTTTACGGAACAGAAGAGTTCCAGATAAGCCCAGAACCAAAATGCAAATCCCTTCCTTACAGAGATAAGCTGTTACTCACAGTCCAACTTTAGTCACACAAGACCTTTTGGTTCTTAATGCATTAAACTGGTGTAAAGAACAGTAGCATGACCATGGGCAACCTCCTTTCCACACTATTCTAGCATGAATTTATTCATGAAACCATCATCAAAGAAAGTCCTTCCCTTGCGTGCCTTAAGAGAGACCAGTTTTTCAAAGGTCCTGATCATCCATAATTTTAACTGAAAAAAGTGAAAGTGCAGCACCTGCAAAAATCATGGCAAAAATGCCCCCCCTCCCCCCGCCAATCAGAGCTACCTTTTACATTGCCGGCCTAAAATATTATGACTGCAATATTCACAACTGATTATGGTGTCCTGTCAATAATAGCAACTATAGTGCTATAAATGTTACTTCTGATAAAAAAATAACGACAAAGCCTATTTTACACAGGACATCTTAATAGGCCCATTGCAGGCACCAGCAAGCTAAGGCTCATTTATAAACAAACATATTGGTTAAACACAGTCATTTGATACAAGTCAACATCTAGGGAGTCTAGCTACAACCATGATCTGCAAAAACTTTTGGTCAGGCATGCCACAAATTAGCCTCACACCATTGCTAAGTGCCATTCTGATCGTCTTCCCCTGCCAATCAGCTGCTCTGTTTCTGCTTCCTGCCCTGTGCTCCCTGTCCAACTTGCTGCAGTGTTTTCCACTCCCTGCCCTATCTACCACTGTGTTGCCGGTCCCTGCCACAGTCTGCCCCACGCCACACAGAGGCTGCCCACACCCCTGGAGGCACCTGTGCTGCAAGCTGGCCACTCCTGATCTACACATGAAGAATTCAAAGCACAGGATGCGGTATGGTTTCTACTGCATTCCTCAGGCTCAGAGATCTGCCAATATTTTGCACATAAGCATGTGGATCTACAAAAGAGCTAGTATTGTCCCTAAGAATATACAAAACAATCACTACAAAGGAAAATCCCTCCTCCTGAACAAACACTCCAGAAAAATAAAGTATAAAATATGAAGACTCAAGCAAAAATAACAAACCCGCCAGTAAACATCCCAAATAATGGAATGAGGAAGTTTTCACCGGTAGATTAAATATCTTAAATCGCTTTCAAATTCCATCACAGTAACAAACAATATTCCATATGGGCATCAAGGATAATGGTTGACAGATGCCAATATAATACATACGAAGCAATCCCAGGGTCCAGACAAAGTAAAAAGTAGTTCAGAACCTCTAATCAGAAGAACATTTATACCTCTTTCCAAACTTTACAGGGTGGAGTGTTTGAAAGTGGTAGACTTCTTTCTGAGATGTCAATGGGAGTTAAATGGAAGAAAAATGGGCTAACAGTGAATGCTTTTGAAAATGCCATGCCCATCAAAGCTAACATGTTAGGGAGAAGGCAGAATACCAGCAACCACAAATTCTAGTGCTATGTTTCCCAATGGAGTTGGGGGTCTCTGACACATAGCACTCAGAACAGATTCTCAACTCAGCAGGGAAGACAATGAAAATGGTCATACATGAGAGGCTTAAAGTGAAGTTATGCTCAAAAAAGAGTGTCTTCAAAAAAAGATATTGTACTTTTTTCTCTCTCGTAAATTCTACATATGAAATCTGTTAACTATACCAAGTTTTGCTACTCTAAACCCTCAGCCCTGCATATTCAAAACTGAGCTCTGAAAAATCATGCTGTGTTCTCTTCTTTTTCTTACATCAGCACCTAAAATGAAAGGTTCCACATCCAAAATTGAGTCGGCCATTTTGTTGATGATGCCTAAGGCAATCTTACAGTTATACTGGTTTTGCAGTGCTACCGGCTACCTATAGATGTGCTCGTTCGCATTCTAATTAGAATGCTCCAGTGCCGCCTCACTGTCACGTGTATTAAGCTCCCCCCACAATGTTTCAAAATGGCCATGGGTGCTTTAACTCAACCTCACTGAATGGGCTTTAGTTAAAGCACCCCAGTGACCATTTTGAAACTCAGGAGGGTGCTTAATACACATGACAGTGAGCCGTTTTAATTAGAGCAGTTGTCTGGGAACTGCCCTAATTAAGTGCCCCCCTCTGCCACCTCCAAGCACACGTATAGGCAGATGCAGAGGTAAAAAATCTAGTGTGCACCCAAAATAGTATTAAGAGTAGATAAGGAAATAAATGATGAAAGCTTCAGTCAAAATAATGCAATGGTGTTCGTGAAACAAACATTTTTCTTCTTTCTATTGTTTTTGGATTTCCCCTGAAATATTTTTCATGTGCTCATTCTTAAGTATTTCAAAACCAACACACTGCACCAAATTAATCTCTGATGTAATCCCTCTGACCTCTTGGGAAAGAGGGAACTGTAAATTCAGACCCATAAACATAACCCTAAAGAATTCATGGGCTACCACAGCAACTGAACAAAGTACTTACCTGTCTTGATGGTACACTCCCTTAGAGCAGGTGTAACAAACACCAAGCTGGTTCTAGTCTGCCTGGTTCTCCTCCCATTTACATCAGTTTTATGCTGACTTTAGTAGAGTTACTCCTGAGTTATACCATGGGAAAAGGAGAATCAGACAAAGCAGAAACATAAGAATATAAAAATACAGAATAGGAATAGACCTCCTAGGTGGCTGTATCCATCTCCCTGGCCTTTGTAGGCAACAGAAAACCCCTTTCAAGCTCTTCTAAAAGCTAACTGGGCTTTTGTCCCCACTGCTCCTATGAAAAGGTTGTTCCAAAGCCTCACTCCTCTCATGGTTAAAAACTTTATTCTAACTTCCAGGATAAATTTATTCATGGTCATTTGTATGCCAACACTGTCTCAAAGCTTAAATAGGTATTTCCCCTCCCTGGTGATTAACCCTAGATGTATTTTTAGAAGGCAACCATATCCCCTGTCAGCTTTCATTTTGCCAGGCTAAGCCAAGATTTTTAGTCTTCTCTCATATTCAGTTAAATTAGCAATGATACAACCCTAGTGCAGAGCAGCCTTCAAAAAATGAGGCAGCATCCCAGCCACTATAACAAAAACAGCACTGGAAGATCTGTGAATTGAAGGTATCCATTTGATTCAAAACATAGTAAAGAAATAAGATGGAAGCAGGGAGTAGAAAGAAATTGCAAAAGCAGCATCTCTCTCTGTGAGTGATGGAACTAATGTTACTTCCTCACTATAAACTGAAGAAAAAATCATATCCAGGACAACTTCCTCTTAGGAAGCAATCATAGGAAACCAACAGTGCAGAAGACAGATCTATTTCTTTAGCTCTGCCATATGCCATTTTTGAGGAAGGAATTGGTCAGGGGACTCGCAACTTCAAATCCAATTCCCTTCCAAAGAAAACAGTCTGCAATGTTCATATTATCTACTACCTTTACAGGATCCAAAATTGTGCAAGGCACTTTACAATGTTTTACAGAAGAAGCAAGCAAAAGTAAGTAAAATCCTGACCCTATTCATGTAAATGCTAAAGCTCTGATTGGCTCAATGAGGCCACAGTCACCACCCCAGTGTAGACTAACTCAGCCTTACAAATTCCAGATGTGACATAAGTGAGGGTGATCCTCCCTGGCAAATGGATGGAGTGAGGAAGTCCGAGTTACAGCACTGTGATCATGAGAGCCAATTAAATGAGTTTTGACAATTTCTGTTTCTGAAAAACACAAATGTTTCAAGGAATAAAATTAAAATTTAATCAAATTTTAAAAGGAAGGATTTCCAAGGTACTCTCTGGTCCATTCTAGAGAGAGAGACAGAGAAATAGAAGCAAACACTGTTACATCTCAGCTCTGTGTTTTCGGGCAACCCTGGCACAGAATGCAGTCTGTCTGACTCACCCCCCTCCCTCCCCTCCTCTACATAAACGAAACTGATTAAGATGCAGTGAGAGACGCACCTAAGACCCTCCAGATAAGGGTGACAAGAGTGAAACAACTGCCCTAGGTCTCATTTGCATCCAAGATGGAACCAGATGACCATTCATTTACATGAGAGATGGAGAAAAGAAAGCCTGAAGCAGAGACTGCAGTGAATTCTGGGACCAGAGAAGCAGGGGAGCACTGCATGATGGGGAATCTGTGCTCCAAATGTTAATCAACCCATGTTCACACACACCCAGCTCAGCATTTATCAGACCAGTTCTAATCTGGATTTACTAAGGACTTTTCCCCCCCAGACACACACACACCTCTAAGTTTAATAGGCATCCCGAGACGACTGGTGGGAGTCCTCTCCACAAAAGGTTATGAGCACCCCAATAATTGTTTTAAGTCTGTTAAAAGACTATAGTAAGATCTGGAAAAGTCATGCTAAGCTGAGGCTTGTGCACAACAAGTAAAAATCCAAAATCCTGATGCTGCAAGCTATCTATTGTTCCTGAAGAAACCATGAGATATCCCATCAGTATATCTGCCACCCATAGGAATCTCAAGCTGGCTCCCAAGTATTTGGGTTACTCCCTAATCTTAAGTGTTTCCTGATTATCAATCAGTTTCCTGAGATGGTCCAAACCAGATAACCCCTTGTCAATAGAAAAGACAATGATTTACACTACTGAGGGTGCTTCAAAGCAGCTGAACTGAGGGTATAAAAATCTGTAAGTGTGTGTGCTGCTAGAGGGAGAAGAGGAAGAGGAAAAGGAAGGAAAAGAAGTAGAAGCAGGAGGAAAGAAGGAGAAGAAGAAAACCCCTGTGCTGACACCATCCCCTGTCGTTCTTGGGACGCTGGAAGAACAGATATCTCTCTCTTCAAGGATTGTGCTATGGACTGTGCCTGTCAGCTTTGCAGCCTGAGTACCGTGGACTAGGTGAGATCCCAGCGTTCTCTGTCTTCTTTCTAGGCATAAACTTCTGAACCTGAACTGTATCAGTTAAGCTTGAGCTAAGTTTCCCCAAATACTTAGTGAAACCAGGGTAGTATTGTCATTGTTGGTGTTTGTTTTTCTTTTGCATGTCTATTACTACTAGTACTGTTATATATTTCATATGCTTAGCAATAAATAACTTTTATAGTCAAACTGGTAGTAATTGGGTATATTTTTCCTTCTCTGCTTCTCTTTCCTCCCGTGCTCTGCAGCAACGCTTCTTTTACCTATGCTAAAGATCCCTGTGAAGCCCAAATTATTGTGGGGTCTGCTCATCAAGAGGCCAAAGTTGGGACATGCTGAGTTTGAAACACATAAGGGGATCAGCTTGTATAGGCTGATTGACCCAGTTTGACTCAGACGTGCCCTTATGAACTGAATGCTGGCCCATGAGGGTGTCAGCTGGACACCCAGCCGGATTCAGAGGGATTCTGTTTACCTGTGTGCTTGTGTCTGACTGAAGTTTATTGTTGCTCTGATGAACTGATTCTTGGCATATGAGGGTGTCAGCCTGTCCATGCTGATCAGCCCGGCCAGGTCAGGCGTGTCACGTTAATTTGTGTGTGTTTGTGTGTGTGACTGATTTGGTGACTGGAGGAACCCAGCCCCATTGAAACTGAGTCCTGCAAGATAGCTCCATTGGGGGTGAGGGCTTGCAGAAGGGAGAGATACAGCTCCGTACAGTAACACAAGCAGCACATTGACAGAATTACCAAGACCCTAGAAACTATCCATAATAAATGAGCACACCCCAAAGTAATGGGCAAATCTGGTAACAACACCTGATCTTTGTGATTCATAAATGGACATTTGACAAAAGTCCATTTCACAAGATTTGCAGAGGTTTCATTTTCATTCCAGTTCAGACTAAAAATAAATTATGGAACTTAGAAAGTTTTATAAGGATTACTTGGAGAAGCTAGACGTTTTCAAGTCAGCAGGTCTGGATGGGATACACTCTAGGGCACTGAAAGAATTGGGCTCAGGTAATTTCGGAGCCATTAGCTATCCTCTTTGAAAACTCATGGAGGTCAGCTGTGGTCCCAGATAACTGGGAAATGGCAAATATGGTACCCATCTTTAAGGAAGGGAAGACTTTTTTTTTTTTTTTTTTTTTGACTTTTAAGAGACATTTATTCCCGGGAGGGTGATCACTCGGAGCCAGTAAAGAGCATGTACAGGTACGCCTGAATCTCTGGGCCTCATGGACAAGGCCTGGGCTCATGGCCTGCAAGGCCTGCCTGTACACTCTAAACTAAACAAAACAACACACACACACACACCCCCCCACAAAAAAACCACAACGAACATTCGGACTATATTGACATTTTTACAGTTCTGCCAGCGGGGGACACCCATGAGGCCTCAGGGGTCGCCCCGCATGAACCAAAGTCCAAGGCCTCGGCCCGCTTGATGCATCTCTGTAGCTTGAGCAGCCGGTGGTCTCACAGTACGAGGACCAGGAGTCCCGCCTCGACTCGGCACAGCGCCCTAAGAAAAAGGGAAGAAGGATGGTCCAGGGAATTACAAACCAATCAGCCTGACCTCAATACCTGGAAAGATCATGGAGCAGGTTTGCAAGGAATTTATTTTGAAGTACCTAAAAGAAAACAAGTTGATCAGGAATGTTAGCATAGATTTACCAATAGCAAGTTATGCCTATCCAACTTGATTTCCTTTTATGATAAAATGACAGGCTTCGCGGATGGGGAGAGAGTAGCAGATGTGATATACCTTGACTTTAGCAAGGCTTTTCCCACCATTTCCCATGACATTCTCATTAACGAGTTAGGAAAATACAGACTAAATGAAAGTACCATAACATGGATACATAACTGATTGGATCATCATGCTCCAGTCATAAATGGCTCACTGTCTAGCTGGGAGGAGGTATCAAGTGGGGTTCCCAGGGTTCTGTCCTGGACCCTGTACTGTTCAACATCTTCATTAACAGTTTGGATGATGGAACTGAGGGCATGCCTAGCAAATTTGCAGATGACATCAAGTTGGTCAGAGTTGCAGACACTCTGAAGAGTAGGCCTAGGATCCAGAATGACCTGAATAGACTGGATAAATAATGCTCGATCAGTCAAATGAGATTCAACAAGGTCAGGTGCAAATTCCTGCACTTTGGATGGAATAACTGCATGCACAAATCCAGACTGGGGAATGACTGGCTAGGCTGCGGTACTGCAGAGAAGGACCTCGAAGTTACAATGGACCCTAAGTTGAATATGAGCCAACATATTGTTGCAAAAAAAAGCCAACAGCACATTGGGTTGTATTAACAGGGGTGCCACTTACAATCATGGGAAGTGATTTTTCTGCTCTGCTCGGCACTGTTGAGGCTTTCCCTGGAGTACTATGTCCAGGTATGGGCCCCATACTTCAAGAAAGATATGAACAGTTTGGAAGGAGTCCAGTGGAGGCCAACAAGAATTTTTAGGAGCGTGGAAGGGAAGGCATTATGAAGAAAAGTGGAAAGGGTTAGGGTTGGAGAAGAGAAAACTATGTGGGGATTTGATAATATAGTCTTCAAATACCTGAAGGGTGATTATAGAGAAGACAGGGATAGACTTTTCTCTGTAGCTGTATGGGACAAAACTAAGAGCAATGGGTTTAAGCTTCAGCAGGGGAAATTTAGGTTAGAGATTAGAAGGAACTTTGTGACTCTGAGGGTTGTCAAGCTTTAGAACAGGCTACCTAGAGAAGTTGCAAAATCCACATCATCCCTCTTAAAAGCTCTCAAGGTCAGAGATTCCGCAACTTATCTGGGCAGCCTGTTGATCACGCAGTTACTCAGATCCAGGAAAGCTTCTTATTACTGTTAATTATCTCATTTTCCCTAGGTGGATCCAGGATTGCTGTGACAGGGGTGTGGCCACACCCACTTCAGCTGTGTGGCACATGCATAGTAAAGAGTTCACTGAGCATATTTCAAACAAGCAAAGGGGGTGTGACCCTAGATGCCAGTGAGCTCTCATGGCTCGCTAGCATGTCAGCAGAGTTCCTGCTGGGAGCTCCACATATGCCATGAGCATTATGAGCTCACCAGCTGATCAGTGCAGGGTTTGCCCAGAGTCCCTGCTTTCAAGCAACTCCAGAGCACAGGAGGTAAGCGCTGCTGCTCTTCGCTCTCCTTCCTGCCCTCCCCACTTCTTAACTCTGAAGCTGAGGAAAGGAGAGGATGAGTGGCCAGCAATGATTCTCAGCCACTGCTTTCACACAGCTCCAAAGCCCAGGGGCTGCATCCTCTCATTTCCCCCACTGCTAAACTGGGGGTGGTGGGTGGAGGGTAGGGAAGAGCAAATAGCAGCAGCGCTCAGCTCCTGGGTTCCAGAGCTGCTTGAAAACAGGCTGGGCATGTGTAGAGGAAACAGGGGCCCTAAACTGAAGCGGTGGGCTTTTAAAAACATCACTTCAATTTAGGGTCAACCCCCAGGTCGTGCAGACATTTGAACCTGGACGCATGTAGACAAAATGAGGGGCATGTGTGCACAACACTTTAAAGCAAGTTAAATGCTTTTGCACCCCTTTAATGGTGTTGGTGTTTGCATGTGTTGGCAGCACACTGTGCAGTAATTCCCGGCGCTGTACCAATTCAGCGGTGTAATGCACTTTAAATGACGTGGGGTGCAGCAAACTTAAATCCCTCTAAGGTGTTTAAGTTTGCTGCCCTACAGACGCAGAGCAAAGCACCAGGATCCGTGCAGCTCAGGGGCTCTGCAGGCAGCCTGTGCAGGCAGCCTAGCAGCAGCCCGGGAAGGCAGGCTCTGCTCAAGAAAAGCGGCAAGCCTGATCTTTTTTTTTTTCCCCCTGGAGCCTGCCTGCCTGAGGGCCTGGTGTATCCCTCCATGGCTGCGGTGCCCCCTGGGACTGTCTGAGCTGGGTGCCTGTGGGCGGGTGCCACCTGGGGGATGGCCGCCACTGCTGTGGAGAGAAGCACCAGCCCTACCCACAGCCCAGGGATCACTCTGCCCACCAGCAATTCGCCCTCCCCTCCCTGCCATGGTGCCGGAGAGGCAGGTCAATGGGATACCAGGCAGACCCTGCACCAACCAACTGGTGAGTTTGAGCTCCTGGGACATGCAGAGCTCTTGCAGGAGCTGCAGTGATATGCCAGTGATCATGCAGCACACAGCCAAAAGCGAGTGCAACCACACCACTGCACCCCTCTGAATCTGCCCTTGTCTTTTTTCTTCTTCCCTGCGTGAATTCTTTACCTGTACAACTGTACAAGTTATTTGAATTGCATAATGGGTAAAGAGAGATGTTTGGAAAGCATAAGTTTTACACCAATGAGGTAGGATAGTCTTGTGGTCAGTACTGTAGTGGAAACTGGAGGACCTGAACTTTCTGTATGAACTTTGGAGAGAGATTCATTCAGGTTCTCAGTCTCAGACTCCCTATACCTAAAAGGGAGATGTCAGTACTTCCCTACCTCATGAGGCTGTTGTAAGGCAATGAGACTGTAGGGCACTCAGTGACAATGGAGAGTCATACTGTCTTGAGTGTGTGCTGGGTCTCCCCATAGAGATCTGATAAAAAGTACTATAGAACTCCAACACACTTATTGTTGTAAAGAATGTGCTTATTCCTAAAAGGCAGGCACAATGTTAATTAATTATAGGAGGGCAAGCTTTCCTTAGCGATCTTTATGTCTTTCTTGCTACATTATTCTAATTTATTTTGTATCTTGAAGTTGCTCTTTCTAAAGTAGTTGTAAATGTACCAGGGGGCACATTTAACCTCTTTATATTATGTATGTCTTCAAGGAAAGCCTGCTTGCTTCACATACATTCTCTAAGTACAGCTTTAAGGGAAGAACAGCTTTAAATACTGTAGCACTGAATGTATCATACTGATGGGCAATTTCAATTAGAGGACCCAGTCAGCAAAGCTGGCAATTAATTCAGTTCTGGCAGATCAAGTGAATGCACACTGGCTCACAACTGACTCAGAAGACAGAACTGTTTTCTGAATTACTTCCACCACTTCCTATTCCTTAGAAGACTCCCATGCATAAGATGGTCCAACTTGATTCTGCTTTTAGTATTTGTATTTATTTCCTGAAAACTGTTTTTAACATCTCTAGGATCTATTCCATGTATCTATTCCATGCCCATCTATTCTGTGGGGATCCGTGCCAAAAATTGAAATAAACAGTGCTTCAAATGTCTATCTCCAAAAGCATCAGAACTCAGTACCTGAAGATTCTTAACCTAACATTGCCCCAAAGTAGCAAAGAACAACCAACTCTTCCAAGATGCAAAATTAAATATATATCGCTGGGTAAAAAATCATTCATTTTAAAATTAAAAAGTTATTTATCAGTATCTACCTGCACCCTGGATTTAAAAAAAGACAAAAAAGGATTTCAAAAATTGACTTTATTCTTCACCATTTATGATGCTGATTTTCCTTTTGCATCTCCTTGAGTTCAAACAAGGAAAGCAAAATAGTTTAGAACTCTGCTCCTATGTGTAGCTTGGTGTGCATTCAGGTTTTCAAGCTTCATTCATCAATCCAGTTTTGGGATGGAAACTTAGCAGGGAACCTTTGGAAGGAAACTGTCCTCAAGGACAACTTTTTTTACTCAATATTCATTCGGGACAAATTTGTCTAGACTACTTCACTTTAACTGTTGAAGAACTTACTGAAAATCCTTCAAAGCTGATTTGATAGAAAGCTGAGTAGGCTAATTGAAGGAGTTTATATTTTTGGACAATTGTAAGAGGATTGCCACTAAAGAGGCAGAATGCTAATTTTCTTCCCTGTGTGAAAAATACAAAAAATATTCAAGGAACTTCACTAACTTTCAGGATTGATATTGAAATCAGAATAAATGAGAATATTCCAATCCGCTCAAAGTCAGTAAAATGCCTATTGTATAGAGACCACGTTGGACAAAACATCCCATCAGTGGACCTTATCTTTAGCAGTGAATACCACCATCTAATTGTAATCTATATAAATGGCTTCCTGATCAGGCTAGCAGTGGATTTTCTAGTAGGTTTCTGCTGTGATTTGCATGGCAAGGCTGCAACCAATCTCCAGTAAGTCTAAAACCACAGATCGTGACCTTTCAGCTGCAGACTTTACAGAAGCTATTGTACAGGACTCCATCTCCTCCATGGTTTGAAAGAGTTTGGTTGTTCTTCTGAATGGGACACAATGTGAAACATGACTGGCAAGTTTTCTCCATAAACAAAACAAATCTCTCACTCACAGAGCTCCCTTTATTTTAGCAAGACTTACTAAAAGCTTGGAGTTTCCTTGAATCTATTAGAAACCCTTCCCAGAGAGAGGAAACAGACATTGTAAATGAACCATGACTTTGAAACCCCCTTGTACCAGAAAATATCCTACAGATTCCAGAGGCATTTTAAGTTATGCCTATTTTCCTGAATTACTAGTTCTCACTCCATGATTCATTTATTTTTAATGCTTTCAGCAGTTTCTACTGACTGTTTTCAGGTTGGGAGGTAGCCCTTTCCTTTGAAGTAATTTCAGATTTGTAGGTCTCATGTGCTGCAGAAATACAATACAGTACATTGAGTTTAGACACAATGAGACACACAGCCAGAGAAGAAAGTGAGGACTCTCTCTCACTCACTCACTCACTCACTTGCATATAAAAGCTAATAACCCAAAACAGCTATTTAGGACTTCAACAGACTTGAGGAAGCAAATAGTGGAAGTTGTTCCCAATGTTCAGACTGGAAGGCAAGGTCAATACTCAGGCAAAATAGTAGTTGGTGACACAGTAGCAGTTAGCCTATCTAGGATGGTGCTAAACCAGGGCTGTCCAACTGGCACCTCCTGGGCTGCATCCAGCTGCCAAGGGGTTGCTGTGCAGCCCACAGACTCCTGCCCAGCCACCACTCCTCCCATTGCTCCAGCTACTGCAACAGCCAGGGTCTGTGGGCAGAACAGCACAGTGGGAAGCCCCTGGTGACCCTGCTGCCAACATGAGGGAGTTTGAGGGCTCATGCTGCTCACACGGTGGCAGATGAGGACGGCTTGTACTGCCTATGCAGTAGGGATCCCAGGGAGGCACTGTCAAGCCACTCAAGAGAGCTGGGTTTTGTTTTATGAATCTGAATAGGAGACATCCATTTAACTATAATGACTGCAGAACTAATGAGAGAATATCTTTTGACTATTTTTTGCCTAATTTGTTGGGGAAGGGGGTTAAGTTGATATAAAATCTTGCATACTAGTGCACGCCAATGGTTATATTTGTTTTTATTTTTATCCTAAACTGAATAACATAATGCTAGCCCCTAGTACATTAATAAAGTTCCTATTGTCTCTCTAGCTGCAGAAAAATATGTGTTGTGTCATATGAGATGTGCCACACCATCTGCATCTCCCTCTTCAAAATCCTAGATCCACCCACAACCTGCAGCCCAGGGCCCATGACTGGTGCAGCATGTGACCCCCAGCCACTCAGCAATTGGACAGCCTTATGCTAAGTCATGTTTTGCTGACCCAAGATGTCACTTTCTGGTGACAACGGCAGCAAGACTCCCTAGAATCCAACGCAGCTGAAACATACCAAAGTTCATCTTCTGAGCTGGGATTAACATGATGTAAAAACTTTTACATTTTTTTCTGGAATACAAGTGTCCCAGCGTATTCAGAAGAAAGACTGCTCCACAGTAGAATATCCTGACAAATATTGACCTAAACCATTATAAATGACAGACATTGTGTAGCCCTGTCAGTGGGGTCCACCAATAGCAGGGGGCCTGCCAGAAGCAGTGGAGGTTACAACTTTCAACACGTGGGGCACATGGAGACACAGATGGCATGACACAATCCAAAATATCTACCACATTTGACAACCATGTCAAAGGAACTTTGCACATCCATGACAGGCCACACACCCCACAAAGATGATGGGCGCTCCCACATTTTGGAGAGGCAATTTGAGTCTGTCAGTCTCTCTTACGTGTAGTGATAAACAGTTTTCAGAAAACAGACCAGGACTTTCACTTAGGAAAAGAAGCGGAGAGACAACTAATGCTCAGGTTATTGGATCCTTCTATGCAGTGGGAGGGGTTGGGAAAGAAATGTCTCTGCTATCCCTTCTAGCCCTCTGATAACCTCAATACACCTTCTCCAGCAGCAGTCCTTTGGACCATAGGTTTGCAAGAGGGGCAGACTGATGGACTGGCTGCACAGAAGAGGAAGAGCAAAGAGAAGGCCATCAGAGTAGGAAGGGACGGGGGGAGGGGAAAGTAGCCAAGACAGTAGTATGAGGAACAAGATTTGGTCAGCTGAGCAGGATCCTACCACTGTCCCTGCAAATCCCAAGAGGTCCCCTGACCCCCTTCATCAATAGTTGGGACGAATAAGGCTGCTCATGCTAACTCCCTACCCTGTGAGAGACTCAAAAAGACAGCATTTAATCCTGCAGGGTTTCATATGTTCACATTTCTGAATTTCCAGCAAGCTTAACCACAAGTCTGAATTTTCCGGTTTTTCAATAGTTGATTTTTGTTGTTTTTGTTTTTTAGAGTAACTCCAATATTCTTGTGAGAATGGTGCCCTGAACTTAGTGATGCTTAGCTACATCTTTAACTCCACCTTGACCAACTTTTTGGTCTGGGATATATTTATAGTGACATTTAGGTACTCCCGGGACTATTGACAGAGTTCTGTGCAGGCTGGAATACCAGAAGACATGTTCTCCCTGCCAACAGGACAGCAAATTCTGCTCTCATTTACACATGTGAATCTCTAACAGATGACCTGAACATGACTGTAACACTTAAAAATCTCAACCGAAAACCTGCTGATTTGTTTGAAAATGTTGCCCTTATTGGCATCCTGCAGAAGGATTTAGTAGGCATCAATCTGTGTTAAATCTCAGTAAGAAAGTACATTTCCCTAACGTAATAAGAGGGGCTATGTTTAGCCTCAAATAACTCTTACACCAGTTTTCTGACCACAGAGTAGAAGTCTTTCTGACTTGGTAATTCAGAGCCAGTTTAGGTCTTGCCAGACAACAAAATAACCCCTCTCACCCACTGAGGGTAAATCAGCTTTTCCAAACAGGTTTTGGTTCCCTCTGTGTCACTTATACTTTGGGTTGCAAGAATGAAACCCTTTCAACAACAATCCCAAATATGACACTATCATGAAGCATCTCTACATACTCAATGGTCTAAGCTGTTTTGTCCCTATAAAATAGATTCATTATTTGCTGTATTTCCTAAATAAGGAGGAAAAGAGTCGCCACTGCATTTCCTAATAATGTATGTCCACAACTCTATTTTCCCCATCTGCTATGCTTGCCTAAGACCGGTCATTTGTTACCTGCTAGTTCCAATTGATTTCCTTTTGCCTTTGCTTTCCTTAGCCATGAGTGTAGAGAACAAACAGCACGATTTATACCAGCCATCTAGTACCAATCATTAGATAACAAGGCCTTTTACTGAAAGCATTTAGAGTAAAACAATACTTTAAGTTTACCTTTGCTTTCATTTCCTTCTTTATTACCCCAGGTTCAAAGCAAGGCCAAAGAAGTGCCAGTTAGGCAGAGGAATACAGGCTCTTTCTAAATAAATTCCTCAGATCCTATAGAGTTTACAGTCATAGTTTATAATGCAAGTTTCTAATACGGTTCTGAGCCTCTTGCTCTTATCTACATAGACACCCAGGAGGGAGCCTGCAAGTATGGAACCTGGCAAGGGAGAGCAATGCCACATTTGTGACATGCTGCCTTTCCTTTTCCAGCCCTCGGGCAGCCCCGCTCATGAAGACTGAGGTTCAGCTCATCAGACATGGAGAGAAACAAGAAAGCACACACACGGAGTTTTCTTCAGGAAGCAGCACAGGGACACAGACTGGCATCTGGGGCACAGGAGCAGCAGTGACTTCTAGTTGCCACCATGATCCCAGTTGCAGGTAGCAGTTGCTTTTTTTCACCCTCCCTGCAAGTTGGCGCCTTTTGCAGTTGCTTCATTCACCCTGCCCTAGTTATGCCACTGCCTTCAGGTTGCACCTCAGTTTCTTCCATTCTGTTAGTGAAGTAATTGAATTTATGCTGCTATCTTCTTCATTTTTCTGGAAATACTGATAGTCCCCAGTGGGGAGCAGAGAAGGGAAATAGCAGAAAGCAGGTGAGCTGTGAAGAGTACCTTACAAGTACACTCCACAACCGGGTGGGGAGGCCTTATCTCCCATTTCAAAGCAGGTAATAGAGAGTGACAGAAGCATAATAAGTCACATTTGTGTTGTGGGTGGCAGGAGCTAGGCCAGCAGCGTCAGCCACTGCCAATCTTGTGCCCCCTCCAAGTTCACATCTGAGGCTGGTGCCCTTCTCACCCACCCCTATGGGAGAGTGATCTGATTTTGGGGGCCTGGTACAACTGTATGCTCCTTCTCCCCTCTCATAGGCCATGAACAAGAAGCAAAACCAACTCTAGAAAAAATGAACAAAAAACTCCACAGGCAGAAATTCAATGCATTTGTTTTGCCACATGTGAGTCATTTGCTCTTTTATTTTGCCAACTGTTCCTTGTCACTTAATTATCCACATGTTGACAGTCAAATTAGTGTCATAATGAAATGCTCTTCCCCCTTCAATCTAACTAATTTAAAATACTTGCACTGAATACCCAGCCTTTGGTTTATTCCATTAGGACCAAATAAAAAAAGGGAGATACTTCTTTTGCCTCAAACCTATAGATTTTATTCTGGCAAATCTTCAGAAGAATGTCCAACGGCATTTTACCTGGTTTCACACAGCATCATTTAGTGTTAAACAGAGGATCTGACATTTAACTCCTATAAATAAAAGTATTGGCCCAGTAGTTATCCAGTGATAAAAACCAAGGCAGGGCTTTCTGAATGAACTTGTACTCAGGACAACAATTTTCTCTGCCCTTAAATAAAAAGACTTTGACATGATGACGTCACCTTCACATCAAGGATTACAAATACTAAGGCAGAGATATGCAACATCTTCTTTAAAAACACCCATTCTTGCAAGCAGCTAAAAAGCAAAAAGACTAAGCTACACTGGACATCATGGTCCCAGTCCCTTTTTAAGTGTGTGAACATAGAGGAGGCAAAGTTGACTTCAAGCTATCTGTGCATTCCCTGTGTTAAGTTTTCAACTGTCAGTGGCAACCTCAGGGTGGTTTTAACTTACATTCTGCTTCCTACATCTCTCTTTGAGTCTTGGGAGGAGAGACCATCATATTGTTCTGACCAAACACCTGGAGTACTCCCATGCCCAAGGACAAGAGAGAGTAGCATTATGTCATCAGGGTATTTTCACCTCATTTAGTTCCCCTGTATGTCATCAGAGACACCAATGTTTTGCTTTTTATTCTACAAGAAAATAACTGTAATGTTTAGAATAAAGATCCAAGGACATTGCAATACCTTGGCATATGATTAACTTTTCCACAGACTAAGAAAGCCAATATTCGATGATCCTGCTACCTGCCTTTGCCCAAACCCTTTATACATGCACATTACATAATAGAATTACATAGATTTAATTAAGGGAATGGCATGCACTTCAAATTCTCTGTAAGAATATGTCAGTATTCACCCTTCTTGGGAATTTCCCTCCCTTTCATTAACACTGGTCCAACTCCTCTGGTGGTGGCATGTCTAGACAGTCATACCAACTTAAGCACTATGTTACCTAACCTAAATAGAGGAGGTCTCAATACAGTGGGAAACATCACATGAATATTATTATCCTAAACAAACCGATGGCCCTACACAGTTGAATTAGTGGTAGTAAAGGAGTGAAAGAATAAAGCACAAAAATGAAGTGTAGACAAACCTAAAGATTGATAGAACAAAACAAGAGTGTGGAAAAATTTTAGGTTCAGATGATCAAACAGTTAAGCTCTCATTGAGACACCAAAATAAGGAACCTGATTTTCAGAAATGTAATCAAGGACTGAGCTCTTTTGAAAGTCCAATCATGCCTGCCATGCCAGACACTGAGCACTTTGGCAAATCTAGATCTTATTTAGATTGAGTAAAAAGGGACTGAGTATTAAGAGACTAGAGAAAGGTGAAAATAAAAGAAAGGAGTGCCATAATTTCATATCACGGGTGCTTGGAAAGCTCAAAATTTAAGTAAAAAACAAAAAAAATATGAAAAATGTCCCAGATCTTTCTTCCATTTTGCAATTCATTCTGCTTATGCAATTCTAACGATAAGTAGAGCTCTTAAATTCAAGGTAATTTTTTCCAGTCTGGGTTACCTCCCAAATCAAAATATGGGAAGATCATCCTTTTAGGCCAGACTTACTATAATAATTATCGTATTATAATAAAGTCAACTGTAAAGTGAACTATAGTGTGACTAACACTGTATAATGCTTTAATACCCAAATGTATTATATCTTATTAGAATTTTCTGTCTCTTAATTAGTATTGATTTATTGCCATCTATAATAATGGATAATATAGTATTCGTTATTAATATTCAATTATAGATTTTTTTATACAAATGACAATATGATCACTTGACGTAGGCAGCCAGAAAGGGTGATAGTCTCTTGAAAAATATATTTGTATGATCCATCAAGAATAAGTATAGACAGATTTCAGACAAAAACTATCAAAGAAAAATGTTCAAACTTGGGTGTTTTGAAAGGCAAGTACTCAGAAACCTTAATCCAAACTCTAATGACATCAACTGAAAGACTCACATCAACTTCAGTGGTCTTTGTCTCAGGCTCTGTGTCACTTACCTGCCCACTCAAGGACCAAGTTGTGTACCTACAGCATTCCTATTTGAAAATTCTGGACTAAATGAGTATTTTTAGTGTGCAGAATCTTTCCTATCACAGCAGAGTCCAAGCTGTAAATTTTGGCTCCAAGCCGCTAAAAAGTAGATTTTGATTTTTTTTTAAATGGGTAAGCTTATTATAAAGATAGGGACCATTTCCATATTAGAAAACCTGCAGTTAAATCCAGGTTTCAAATACCTTCAAATTTCTAGGGTGGCTAGAGATTGAAGGTTATGTCCCAAGTCCCTATAAAATGACAAAAGAGTTTAAGTCATGTTGAAAAGAAAGTCAGCTTGTAGACAACTGTATATCCTCCTTTCAGCGGGGGGGATGCATGTAATTTTCTGCCTTCGTTTAAGATTCACCACTAAATTCATCTTATTTTACAACCATATTATTGCACCCTATGCTATCACATGAAATGCACAGTAAAGGCTTGGGAAGTCTTTTCGAAAATGATGGGGAGTGGAAGTCCATATTAGAAGCACAATGGAAATAAATGCATAATTCAGTCCTTTTTTATTTGTCCTTGGCATTAATGAAGAACAAATTAGCTACTCTCCTTGGGTGTCTACCAGAAATAATAGTAACAAGTAGTGCTCTTTCTCCCTGTTAGTAATATGTTCCTTTGTAGATAAGCACTTTGAAGAGGTAAAATTATGTCTTTAAAAAGTTTACTGTTTTCCTGTTCTAAGATGTAAATGATAGGGTTGGGACTGGGAAGTATTTCAGAAATATTTATTCCCCCTGAGACAATAGCTTTTTGTCACCAGAAGAAAGAAGTGGAGACTATCAAAATGAAACAAAAAGACAACAGCTTTAGCCACAGAGCATGTTCTGTCTGTAAATAACAAACACACCTTTCCAACATCGCTGTACATTGGTGACTCCGAGCTGTGGTGAAAGGAAAGGACTATAAACAGAATAGTTGCTATGATGCATGGCGACCCATTTAAGGAGCAGATTTTTGTTTTATTCATATGCATTCAATAAATAAAATGAGATATACAAAGCCTTTTCCCCTCAAAACTACTTATTAATTTTCAGCCTGTTTCATCGTCCCTTTATGATGCATTACAGGACTCTTTCACATTCAAATGCCATTTTACAGACATAAAATCCTGACTGCTGTAATTCTTGATTTTAATCCAGGCATCAGATGCTGGAATGTATTCATTAAGCTATTTAATAGGTAGAAACTTGTGATTTAACCATTGTAAAGAAAAATAATGCTGCTAAAGTCAAGAACAGCAAGTGTGCCCAAGAAACTGAAAGACAGATCTGGCTACAGAGCAATATATTTGTATAATTAAATTAACCTGCTGCTGTCTCATCTATTATGTAGATGGAGAAATACTAATAATAATTATCCTCACATATCTAGAAGGACTAAATTAATGGTTCCAAGCAGCAAGAACTTGTTTTTGCTTGGATCTCCTTCACCATGGCTTCTTTAACTAGCTCCTGGGTAGAATTCATTAATTTTTATTAACAGGGAAAACATTTGTCCCCGTGACAATATTTGCATTGCCTGAATGATTTTCACCTCTGCCACAAGGTGTACTATCGGCTCATACATCACCCGATTACTTGGAGAGCAGAAAGACCCTCAGTCATTAGTGAGTGAATTAAAGATGATCTAAAGAGCTATTAATCACAGTGACAAAAGCCTTAATGTTGCTGTGACCCTAGTGGAGCCTGGGGACTAAAAGGGAAGCAGAGGGAGAGAAAATGGAAACATATGTTTTCTCCAAAATAACCTACCTTAGGAGAACTGTCAAAGATAGAGTCACATCAAACTGAGAAATTTTGCCATAGCATTGCCGCTGGATTATATTGAGAGTTTTTCTATGCTCTACCTATTTTTCCCTGCCCTGATTTTTACAATCAATATAATAATTAGTGGCATAAATGTACCTGACATATTCAAAACTCCATTTTCTTTATCAGAAGTTATTTTAAAAAGGTGTTTAAAATACACTCTTTTAGAAATATGCAAAGAGAGTTTGGCCTCTAAAACACACTAATATTAAAACAAATTCTAACATCAGTGTCCAGTGTAGACAATAATGCACTATTGTTAGAAAGAATCTTGCCTCGGTTATTTCAGTCAAAGACTGTTTTATTTAATAGATCACAGTAAACGACATGAAATGAAATATTGCACTTTCCATGTTAACTCAGCTTCAAAAGGATGCGAGGCAGATCTATATGATAAACTTCCAGGTATATTAAAAGTATGGGTATATGCCATCATTTCAATCATCATTTGCATTATGTTAAATTACAAATTGTAATTGATACTATTTTTAAAGAAATGCATGTGGAATCTTTGTACTGGTTTATTTTATAAGTGTGTATGTATAGGTGCACACACACATAAATCTATGTATACATACACAAACACATGCATTCATTTCTCATGTCTTATGTATAATATCTTGAAAATTGCATTTTTATCATTCTCTTTTAATACTGAAATCAACAGACCTCAGGGGCATTATATAAATATGTTGGAGGAAGTAATACAGGTGGTATATATTTTGGATTGATCCTGCAAAGAGCTTGTAAGAGTGAGACTATCATCTGCAATTTACTGTTTGAAAACTGATAGCTGGATAAAACTAGGAAGCATTGTATGATCTTTAAATGAAAAGCAGAGATCTAATCGTATCCTTTTTCCTGTGCAAGAATCACACCCCTCCTATACAGCATAGAGAACCAACTGCTGCTACAACTACCCTTTGCTCTGGACCAGTGATTCTCATACAGAGTGCTGCAGAACCCTGGGGTGCTTTGATGGCCATTCAAGGTTACTGTGGGATACCATGCAACGTTAGCACTGTTAGGTGTGCAAACATGATTCACAACATTCTGACCTGACATTGTCTTTCTAAGTTCTTTGCAGCAGAACAGCTCTATTTTTCTGTAGTCAAACAAAGAATGAAAACTAAAATGTGCCCAGGGAGGACAAGAAACAATGGTCATAAACTGTTACAGGATGGTTTCGGGTTGGATGTAAGGAAGAACTTCTTTATGGTAAGGGAGACCAGAATCTGGAACAGACTTCCCAAGGAGGTGGTGCAGTCACCAACCTTGGAAGTCTTCAAGAGGAGACTGGAGACACCTTGCTGGGATAATTTGATTGCAGCAGTATTCCTGTCCAGAACGGGGGGGGGCGGGGTTGGACTCAATGATCTTTTGAGGTCCCTTCCAGGTTTGCCGCTGAGCATGTGGAGGCCCCCCCTGCACTCCTGTGGGGCACTCAATGCGCCCCAGCATCGCACCAATCACAAGCCATGCCTGCTACCGCAAGGTATATAGAGAAAACTTTTAAAGCTGTGTCTATGCCCGAATCACTGATTCTCCAAATCAGCATCGAATCTCCAGATTCAGATTCAGTCAAATCGAATCTGGGACAGTGATCCAAATCGAATCACTGTCCCTAATTTGGGCCAAATCCGAATCTGAATCAAATAGGGCCCACTTTGCACACACCTAACAGACAACATTAAACCTAATGTTGAATTAACCAAGATCTGATACCTATTGTTAGCAGTGCTATGGAAAGAATAACAACAACAATGACAACAATAGCACCATTTAGCCATCTATCCTCCATCCACCCAAGCACGTATTTCACCCTCACCATCCTAGAATCTGAGCACTTAATCCATAGCACATTTTGTACCAGTGTAACTCAGAAGGAGGTACGATATGTTTTACCAAAATAGTTGTCCTGGCACAACCCATAAAATAGATTAAGTTATGTAAGGAAGAGATACTTTCCAGCAATATATTTCATACAAGAATATCTATACCTTTATTCAGGGGTGCTTGATCCACAATCCATGGACAAATTTGGCCATTTAAGCCATGGCCAGTAGCAGTGGCAATTAACACCGCTACTGCATCCTGCTGCCAAATACCCAAGCCGTGAGAGGCCTGATTGGGCCCAGGCCATTGCTACAGGGATGAATTGAGGCTGTACCATTCCTATGGCCAACGCCAACATCTTAAGGGATAGCCAGCACGGGTTTGTTGCAGGTATGTCTTGCTTGACCAATCTCATTTCCTTCTACGACCGGGTGACTTTTCACCTGGACAAGGGAGAAGAGATTGATGTCATATATCTTGACTTCAAAAAAGCCTTTGACCTGGTTTCCCATAATCACCTCTTAGAGAAACTGGCCAATTGTCGCCTTGGGTCCTCCACGATCCACTGGCTGGAAAACTGGCTCCGGGGTCAGACCCAGAGGGTA
>NW_005841911.1:3574425-3582646 GCF_000455745.1 Alligator sinensis
CGCAGGCTCAGGGGTGATCTGATGGCCACCTATAAGTTTATCAGGGGTGACCACCAGTATCTGGGGGAACGTTTGTTCACCAGAGCGCCCCAAGGGATGACGACTAGGTTGAATGGTCATAAACTACTACAAGACCGTTTCAGGCTGGACATAAGGAAGAATTTCTTTACTGTCCAAGCCCCCAAGGTCTGGAACAGCCTGCCACCGGAGGTGGTTCAAGCGCTAACATTGAACACCTTCAAGAGCAAACTGGATGCTCATCTTGCTGGGATCCTATGAACCCAGCTGACTTCCTGCCCTTTGGGCAGGGGGCTGGACTCAATGATCTTCCAAGGTCCCTTCCAGCCCTAATGTCTATGAAATCTATGAAATCTATACAGCTGGATCAGGGCCAAGCCGGGCCATTGCAGGACAGCCGGATCAGGTCCTGGGCTGCTGCTGTGTGGCCAGGTCAGACAGTGGCTGTGTTTGCCACATGCAGTGGCTGCTCACATAGGTCTGGATCAGGCCCTGGCTGCACCCAGCCCACAGAGGTACCTGACATCACCCATCTGGCTCACAGGGCAAAAAGTCTGGGAACCACTGCTTTCTACCATTATAACCGCATCCACACTACAGGTTCCCATAAAAAGTTACAAATTTTGACTTCCCGTAAACCCTTAGAATGCATTCCTTCAATGGCTCCTTTCTCAGTTACAGAGTGTGAGTGGCTTTTACAATTTGCATAAGACGACACAGGGTGTCTTAATTATTACTAACCAGTCACCTTAAGTCAGCAATCCTGACTAACAAATTAACTGGCTGACCTTCCCAGCTACTTCCCAGCCCCAAACAATAAAGCATAGGTATCAGGTACAAATTAAGTGAATTGCACTGTAATGAAGAGGTGTGTACACACATGCACTCACACTCTCTCTCTCTCTCTTGCACACACACACACACACACGTGTGTCCTACCGCCTTCTACAAGAAAATTTCTCAGTTGTCTCCAATAGCTTTTACAGTGATTATTAAAATGATTCTTTAATTAAAATGTTAGACGCCTGTACTTTTAGAAAAGGATCCTTGTTCTATTCCTGTTGCTGCCATGAAATTTGTGAAATACCATGTACACAGTGATACCAAACATGGATTTATTATCCTCGGCCATCAGATCCTGGATTTGCTTCAGTTTAGAAGCTATCTGGTAGAAATCAGAGAAGCTAAAACTGTTTGTTACAAGGTTAAAAGAGTAGAAGAAGACCATTATTCTCTTCCAGGTATACCAGGTACAGCTAGGATGTTTCACGCATTTTTGTGCAGTAGATTAGGTTTATTCTGTTTAAGTAGACCTATTTGGTTTGCATGAATTGGCCATGTTCATCAATACCTCATGCAAACCCTGGAGTGATTTCTCTCCAGCTATTTTCTGCTTGCAATTGGGATTTCCAAGTTTGGCTTTATTGACTAGCAGAGCCAATAGCATCAGAAGGAACACCATCAACATCAACCCTGCACACTACGGTCAAGGGCAAATCGCAACCAAATTCTCTGTAAGTTTAATTCAAACTCACCATTATGGCAAAGTCTTAAAGGATAGGATTCTATGGCAATTAGGCTTATATGGGAGTTGTAGCCTGGCCAGGAAGCCTGGCCCATTAAGGAATGCAAGGCATAAAGAACCTGAATGACAATTCCCATGAAGCACAGCGACAGCACTGCAGCATCAACACATTCAATTCTCTGCTGAAAAGTTTCATTTGAGGGGTCAAAAGTTTTATGTTCTAGATATGCCACTGAAAACTCAAAGGAAAAGAAAAATTCCCAGCTGATTCTGCTCAGCACCCAGAGATTTCCAAAAAAACCTCAGTCCTTAGAAGCTCTTGTTTGGCACAGATAGCCAGATTTCCAATCTGGAAAAGTAAAACAATGGTTACAATGTGTTTGACAGTCCTGCCTCATAAATGGAATCACTTAAGACATTTTTCTTCTGCAGAAAGATGTCAAAACTGCTCACCCAGCTCACCCTGCTTTTGTACTTTAGCAGATATTTTAAGAGATATTTAAGAAGACTCCTCTTCGTCTAACTGTTGCAGTCATTGTTTCCCAGTCACATTCTCTAGGGGCCTGATGCAGACCCCTTTGAAGTGAATGGAAGGGTTCCTATTAACTTCAGTTGACTTGTAGCAGAGACAAAGAGACAATTGCTGCAATTAATAGAGTAACCATCTGTTAAAGACATTACTTTGGCTTAATAGTAATATCGTGATACTGATGGCTATTTAGTAAAGTCTGACTGTGACACTTGGACTGGGATATGTGAAAGAATCTAGGTTAGTTGGGTAGATCTAGTAGCCATTCAAAATCACTAGCAGTTAGACTTTTACCTCCTCCACCCCCTTTCTAAACCCCTATTCCTAGTCACTGGCCTGCACTGAAGTCCTGCTGCCCTTGCTCAGAACTGAAGTAGAACCAGACCTTTCTGCTAGGGGAGCTGACCCAGGATTAACAGCATTTATACCTCCCCTGCCAATCCTATCAGTGCCTACTTGTTCCAAGGTGGTTTGGGGATTCAAGGATGCAAATCAGCCACTTTCACCCATTTGGCATCTTGAAATTCACCCCAAGGGGTCAGGATTTGCTCCATCTCCATTTGAAATATGTTTTCCGAGGTCTAACCATGTCATACAGCAATCCCTATTATGCTCTTCGACTCTGCCCACAGAGATTTCTGCTGAAATCATGGAGTTCTGCATAAGGCACAGGGGCTCATCTGCGCACAAGATTAGGGCCTAACCCTTATAGAGCCCTTAGTGCTCAGCAACGTGATGTCTGATCAATGTAAAGTAAAATCTTTCATCTCAAGCAGAAAGGTCGCTCTGTATGTTCATCTGACGTCAGATCTCTACATAAACAACGATTCTTAGATGACAGATCAGAAGCAAGAAATAGGCTCTTTTTTTTTTCTTTTAAATAGAGTCAGTCCAGCTGCAGTTCTCAATGCCGCTTACTCTCAGCTGGTCTGCTTTTAACTTTCACTTCCTATTTAGAAAGCTAAATCAGGAACCCTTTAATCTTTGGACTTCATTTCCTTAATGAGAAGTGAAAGGTATAAGTGGCAGCAGGTAAAAAGATATCGAAAGCTGTAGCCAGTTGGCATTTAAATGTTCAGGACAACTAGATCAGAGCATTTTTTAACATTCCTTTCCTCCATGATAGTATAAAAAAGTTGTGGTTGCAGAGAGACAGGACACTAGAGGAACAGCAGATTTTGACGGGAGCAGAGAAAAGAGCAGCAGATGCAAGAGGTGAGGGGAGACTGAGTGCTTACTGGGGCTTCACCCTGCAAGCCGCTGAGCCCTCTGGCCCTGATATGGCAAATTAAGCAACTCTAACTTGAAGTCAGTGAGAATACTGGTAGGCTTAGAAAACAGAGTGCATACATTCTTAAAGCTACACATGGGCTTACGTGCTTTGCTACGTTGGTGGATACTGCTGGAGTGCTGAGCGCCTTGCAGGATTAAGCTCTTGAAAGAGTACAATGCGCAGCAGCAGGTGAGAAGTTATTTTAACTCCTTTTTTCAACAGTCATTGCTATCACATGCAAAACACTGTCAATTGATATCAAAATGTGACGTTGTTGCTCCCTCACAAAACAAGACTCCTAAAAAAACAAACCAGAATTGCATGGAACAACCTGTGCATTTCATGACAGTGGTAAAAGCAATACTAGCTAAGCATTTAGTTCATAATTGTGTACCTAGTAAAAGATTGTATGTTGCTTATTGCCTACCTCATTTCAGGATCGCTTTTAAGAGTCCTTCATTTAGGGAATGAAAACAAGGTCTAACAATCGGAGCAGGAAGCCAGTAGCTATAACGCCTGGGTTCCTTCTCCAGCTCTGCCACTGATGTGAGGAAATCATTTAAATCCTAATTTTCCAAAGTGGATACCAACTTTGGGGACTGTCCAGCCATAATCACCCATGACTTGATTTTTCCAAGGAGCTGAGGATCTGCAGTTCCCACTGACTTCATTAGGAGTTATCAGTGCTCAGTAGTCCTGAAAAAAATCAGGCCCATTCTGTCTCAAGGGACAGACCTGAAACATGAAGCACCACAGCAATTTTTTTACCTCCAAAAATGTTAATCTTACCTTTTCAGTGCCTCAGTTTATTCCTCTGCAAATGCAAGCATAACAATGCTTACCTGCCTCTGTGGGTAGTTAGGAAGCTAAGGGAGTGTTTGCAAAGCCATGGGAAATTCTGATGAATGGTGTATTTGATATGTTAACATAGCTAACCTAAAATGCTTATGCAGGGGATACAACAGAAATAATTATTTTAGAATTTTCTTTTCTTCTCTATCCTGGATCATTTCAGTTAAAATAATTTAAAGAAGGCATTTTGAAAAAAGTAATTAGCAGCCCCTTAGCTATGAAGGGGAACTTTTTGTGCATGTTTTTAATATGATGGTTGAATATCATATGGAATCGCAACATCCCATAATGCACTGTCATATATCAAACACTGCCATTGTGTTCCTTTGTGTTGCATGTATATGTTTTTAATGCTGTCAAGATACCTGCTAACATTTTAGGGCTATGATCCCTACATAGTACTTGAATGTTTTCTAATTAATTAAGGAGCAGCGGCAGTTAATTCTTGACTACATTTGAATAATTTGAATGAGCATTTATTGGACTCCAGGCATTTCCCCTGGGTTTTGTACCTACACATCCTGTCTCTGTGTAATCAGATTAGTTCATTAAATATATGTTGAGATAGCTATTGCATGTGGCGTGGAATCTTCAAAATTCCTAATCAAACTATACTGCAGCATTATAATTAATGTAGAGCTGGTAAGACTACAAGAAAGTATGTAAGTGCAAGTAAGTCTGGGAAACAATGCTAGCGCACGTTTATTCTCATAATAAGTAAAAAAGAGATCCAGTGCAAATGAAGCATAGGATGGTAAATAAGAACTGTGTTCACTTGCAGTCATGCACTATAGCCATTAAGCCTTAAGGTCTTAAAGGTACCAAGCAATGCATATGATAAATTTCTCAAAAACATCCCAGCCATAACATAGTTCTTGCTGATTGCTCATTTACCCATAATGCATGCTGTCATAGCAAAGCCTGACAAATGACAGAGAAAGCTCAGGTTATTTTTTACACTGACTGCCAAGCCCCTCACCTCAGATTATTCATTTATTAGGGCAATCACTGAGGTCTGGGTACTTAATATTGTTTTCACCAAATATGAAAATGATCTACTTGCCTATTCTTTAGTTCCTCCTAGGGCAAGCCATTTATCATCAGCTCTGGATAAATGACTGCTTCATTATAGCCATAATTTATGAGATGTTAGAACTAAAGAGCCACACCTAAAGACTTAAAGCTTTAATATGGATTAAAATAAGATAATCAATCAAGCTAATACAAATTTTATTTAGAATTATTTCTTGTTTTAAAATGGCTTTGAATTTTTCAAAATTTAGGTAGCCTTGAGTCTCTATTACCAAACAGTAGGCAAGCTTGTTCCAAAGTCTGTATGGAAACGTAAGTTGTGCCCCTATTGATCAGCATTAGATCCAACTGCATATTCATCATGTGATCCAGTGTTCTGGTGCTAGGGATATTTGGAGGCCTCGAATGATTTAGATGTAATGCAGACATCATGGCTGAAACCTTGCAGTTTTAGAGGAAGTAGAAGCTTAAATATGGATTGATTCTGCAAGCCTTTATTCTCGATGGACATGGGTATTGCTGTGCTTTTCACCTCTCTCAGGAAATTTACTCTAGGGGCAGGAAGGGAATTTCAGTGTTATGTTTCAACAATATTTCAATGATTTTACTCCTCTTTGTCTAAAAAAGAGTTTCACAACTCACAATTTGGATCAGAAAAGCTTCTTTCTGTATCTGGGGAATAAAATGCCTCTTCCTCCTAAAACAGCATTACAGTCTGAAAGAAAATGTTTCTGGTTTGTATCTTGATTGTATATTTGCTAGCCCTGAGCCAATACAAATATTATTTCTGAATTATGTGTCATGCTCAAAACACTAGCCTAAACCTACTTAACCACTTAAGCCTAAATCTTTTGAAGACTGCCTTGGAAATACACAGTTTATTATAGTTTTTAAACACACACCACAAGGAAGAAAATCAGACTAAGGATTAAAAGATAAACAGAGCAGTGCCAGAGCCGTGCAGGTGCAGATTTAGAGCCTTCAGAAACTTCTCACTGTATTCCTAAAGCCATGTAGCCTGCAGGTGAGACAAATGGTCCCCTGCTGCCTGCGGGCAAGTCTTGAATGATACCTCCAGCAAGGCCTAGTGAGTAGAAACCACTCAGCCTTGAAATTAACATCCTAAGAAAAAAACCTTCCCCCCCCCCTTTATACAACAGCAAGCTTACATCTTCAGGGCAAAAAGAGAGAGAGAGAGAAATGACAGAAAGGGTGCTAGGCAGGACAGTGGGAGAAGGCACATTATACTCCTAGGAGGAAGTGTTCATTTTCCATTGTACAGAGTGCTCCGAGGACTATCAGATGCTGATAATGGCTCTAATCAGCATGGACAATCCCACTGCTTCCTTTAACACATGCCTGGATAAGTATGGCCTGGAGGAGTGAGCTCTGGGCCACTTCAAATGACTTGGTGTTTGGAGCTATGATTACAAATTGAAACCAAACAATCTTAAAAGATAAAGTTTATAAGAAGCACCTATAAATATATTTAATTAAGACGGCTCACAAGGCTTATTGCAACTGAATATAATGCAACTTCACATCTGCAGTCACAGGAGCTTCTGTAATATGACTAGAAATGACCAAAGTTGGATTACAACACAGGTCTTTGTTAGCTAAATGGCATTTTCTTTAAGCTAGATGTTGTTCCCTTGTCATATAATTCAACTTCAGCACATCAGCAGAAATAAAACAATTTTTAAGCTCTGCAGTTATACTGTACACAAGCTATTTAAGTAGGCAACCATCGATCCTCTGGATCGTGGTGTATGCGTAAAAGGTCTTGTCAGGTGCCTGATGAATCTGCTTTTACAGAATCCTGCAACCAACACACCAAGACCTTCAATACATACACCTAGGCAAGAATATGAAGGAGTGGAGGCTGCCCAAGACCTACCTTCCCTGCTTTTGGCCACTGAGACAGAACCCAAAGACAACACCGAATCCAGACATTCAGTTCCTCAGTGGTTTTAGCTTCTGCCAGAGCAACAGATAAGAACTGCTGCTGACTGCCTAACACTTCAGCGAGGGCATGTTTCTGTCAAGGTGACGTCCCTTGGCCTTTTTCCAACCAAGGAGTGCCCACAAGGCAGAGAGGGCTAGGGTTTTGAAGCTCCTTACTCTGGACATTGCAACATTGTGATTATTTTACAGGAGCTACTGACTTACTTCCTGTATATCTGTGCAGGAAATATTTTACACACCAATTATATTTATAAATATAGGTCTGAGATATATGGATGTCCACACATTTATACCTCCATAAGCATACATGTGTACGCACACTTGAAAATCTAGCCACTGATTTGCTGCCTAGCTAGAAACTCCTTAGAGCTGAGTCCTATTTAAATTCTAACCCTAAACCAGTACACTCGCAGCATAAATTTAAAATAATTTGCTTTAATTGCCTGAAATTACAGACAAAGTCCATAGGTCGTATTCTGCCCTCACTGGAAAAGGAAGGAGGGGAAGGGTGATCTGTTCTCTGCTACTGTCCTTGTGCAATTATGGGAAAGAATCCTCACCTGGCACTCAAGGCAGTACTAGGAGTCTCCCTTCATACCCTCTGGAAAGCCCAAGCCCAAAGCGATGGTTGACTAACTCCTGAAGTCACCAGGGCCCAGATGACCAGTTTGAATGCTGCTTTTAGTTTGGTCTTAGCAACACATCAAATAGATCCCAGGATATGCATGGGTACTCTACAGATCTCTAAGGATTTAGAAGAAACTAGAGCCATCGATATAGAACAGGGGTGCTCAATCTCTGGTCAACGGGCCAAATGTGGCCCATGGAGCCATCTCATCTGCCCATGGGGATTCCCACAGGTCCAGAAATTTGGTGGCAGGGGAGCAGTGGCCATTAATACAGTCACCCTCCTCTGCTGTCAAATTCCTGAATCCGAAACCCTGTGTGCAATCCCTTTCCCTTCAAGGCCAGTCCATGCCCCCTCTCCCCTGCTTCTGGATCAAGGCCAGACCATGCCCCTTTCCCC